>NC_047091.1:9360550-9666175 GCF_902459505.1 Geotrypetes seraphini
TTGGAGGGCCTCAGAAAAAAAGAGTTAATGTCTTCTTAAAGAAATGACAATTTTGCATGAGGTAAAACTCTTTGTAGTTTACAAATCTTTCCTTTAGGCTAAGTCTTAATAATAATATTGTCATTTATAGCTAAAGAGACATTTGAGCAAGAAACTGTTTTATTTTAATTTTGTGATTATGATAAACAGACTGAGGGCCTCAAAATAGGACCTGGAGGGCCGCAAGTTTGAGACCACTGCCCTACTTGGACCTGCTGGGAAAGCCAGCTGTCTTGGTGGAGCGCCCGCACCCGTCCTCCTCTCCGCCCTTTCCCCACCCCTCACTAATGCGCACGCGTGCACCCCTCCCCTTCCCCCGTACCTCTTTAACATTCAGGGCGCAAGCATCAACTCCAACCTGCTGCTCGCACCAGCAGTCGGATCTTCTTCTGACATCACATCCTGGAGCCACGCCTAGGAAGTGCTGAGGTGCAAGTAGCAGGTTGGGGTTGCTGCTTGTGCCCGGAATGTTAAAGAGGTGGGGGGGAGGGAAGGGGTGCGCATGTGGCAGAGGGGGGCGGGGAAGGGGCGCTGTCGCTGCTGCCGTGGCAACCCCAGGTGCCTCTCACCCTCGCTATGCCACTGTGGGGAGCATAGATGTTGCCCTGTGATGTCACACGCATACGTTGCTGTTAGAAGCTTGAGGCGGGAAATGCTGGGCGTGACCACGTGTTGCTCTGCGGCTTCCCATTGGCCAGTGCTGAGGATGTTTGAGCTCCCCATGTATTGAGGAAACCCTGCAATCTCTGCTGTTTGACTTTTCTTCTGCCAACCTTGCTACACTCACCTCACCCCTCTCCTGAAATCACTTCATTGACTATCCGCCTTTGCATACAATTCAAATTCCTATTACTAACCTAGAAGTGTGTTCATTTAGCAAGCCCCTCAGTATCTCTCCTTCCTTGTCTCTCCTTATACCCCTTCCTGAGAATTCCATTCCTCAGACAGATTGCTTTTATCTGTACCCTTCTCCTCCACTTCCAATTCCAGACATCATTCCTTTCATCTTGCCGCCCTATATGCCTGGAATAAACTACCTGAGTCTGTCCACCACACCCCTTCCCTTGTTCAACAGTAGGCTGAAAACCCATCTTTTTGAGACAGTCTTCAACTCATAACTCTACTACTCCCTTCTGCCCTTTGCTCACCACCCTAGCCAGCAATTTAACCACCCCACCGCTTCCCTGGCATCCTGATTCAGTGGCTATTGTTAATGTGGTGTACAGGTGGTACAGTAAGTTTTGGAGGGATCACCATACAATATAAACAGGTTATAGTGACACGTGTACCTTGGCCTTTGTATGTGACAGTACCTCTTAAGATTACCCCTCTGCTGTGCTCAGCTCTCTTTGAACAGTTTGCTAAGAATGCTGGCTGCTTGAACTTCTGAAAAACTTGCTTTTGTGCATTTTTCATGTCGAAGTCTTTATATTTGAGAATGACCAAAAAAGATAGACATACAAAGGGCTAAAATGTCTAGATAAGTCATTTAACCCCCCCCCCCCCTCCCAAAAAAAAAAGACACCTTGCAGTTTTGAAAATAAACATTTTCTCTACTGGATTTTTGGATGTCTTTCTTAAAACGTCCAAACTTAGACTTAGACATCCTTTTGAAAATGCCCTTTCACACATCCAGATGGCCAAGGGGTGGAGAGTATCATGGAAGAGTAAATTAACCTATGCACCTGTAATAATTAATCTATTTTTATGTATTCATATGATCTCGTTATGTTTAAGAGGCCAAATTCCCTATATAAAGAGCTAGCTTTTGACCAGAATTTAGAACGTACCTTGGAACACATGTTCCACCATAAATATAGTGATTAGAATGGATTATGTTTCACTAGCCCACCCCCCAACCTATTTAAAACAACCTGTGTGCAGCTCTACTAGGCTTTCCTATACCAGATGTTGAGGTTCTGGAGACAGGTGTGTACTTTTTTATTCTGATCTTTGTGGGAGTGTGAGGAGGGTCAGTGAACATTGGGGGGGGGGGTGTCTTTACTTTGTCTCTGCAGTGGTTATCTGCTCACTTTGGATACCTTTTTGGCACTTATACCAGATTTTACATCGTCTAACTCACAAGGTTTAAGTTTCGTCCGGGATGTCTAGTGAAACATTTGATTATCCCTGCAGAACGGCTAAGTCTAGGTCAGCCCCCATCCTAAGGTAACCAGATTTTCCAAATGGAAAATCCTGACTCATGTCTGGCCGGCGACTCCCCATTCTGCCCCAGCCCCTCCCCACGCAACGCCCCCTCGAGCGACATCGGATGGCATTCGTACCTGCACTGGTGTGAAGTTATGATGATATGCGTATGCGTGAATGCCATCTCGAAGTCGCTCGTTGCCAGAAGCTTTTCAAAACCCGGACGAAGTGCTGGGTTTTGAAAAGCCGTATGGATCCCCAGATGTGTCCTCAAAAAGAGGACATGTCTGGGAAAATCCGGACATCTGGTATCCCTACCCCATCCTGCCCACATACTGCCCTAACCACTCCTCCAGAGACGCCCCTTTCAGCTCTAGGCGCACAACGGCATTCAGAGGCATAAAAAGTCCCGCAATATGGCCAGAAAGTCTGTTTGATTATCGGCACTTGGATGAACTGTCTTTTAGGTCGTCCAAGTACCGACTTGGGCGGGTTTTTAGACCTGTTTAAGTTTTGATTATGAGCCCCAATGTGCCTAAACCTCAAGGGGGGTGGTGTTTTGGGCGGGGTTAGGATGGTCTTATGATTTGGATGTTTTTCTGCAATAATGGAACATTGTAGAAAACGTCCAGGACAAAAATTCGATGTTTGAGGCTAGCTCTATTTCAATAAATAATACCATATACTGTATACTCGAATATATGTAAACCGAGATTTTTGGGCCAAGAAAAATGGCCCCAAAATGGGGTTTCAGGATTTATTTATTTGTTTATTGAATTTACAAATAATGTACAAGATAACTTTTGCAAAAGAAATACAGAAGGAAAAATCAAAATAAGGTATATTTAAACATAGGTAGCAAAAAGAAATATCTTCTTTAGACCACAATATGGGGAGGTCTCAGTTTTTATTCAAGTCCCCCCCCATCATTGACCTACGTGCTGCTGTCTCTGCCTCCCCCAATGAACATTGGCACACTTCTTCCCTCCCCTCGGATCATCGGCACAATGCTTTTCATCCCCTATCCACTGCTCCCTCCCCAAGATGACTGCCATGCACCTGGACACCTACATCTCATTCTAGGGTTACTAGAAGTCCGGATTTCCACGGACATGTCCTCCTTTTGAGGACATGTCCTCCTTTTGAGGACATGTCTGGGGGTCCGAACAGCTTTTCAAAATTTTGTCCCCGGGTTTTGAAAAGCTTTCCTTTGTGCAGGCGGGCATCCGTGCATGTGTGGATACGACGTGATATCATGCACATGTGCACATGGCATCATTGTGTTGCATGCGTGGATGTGCTGCCCGATGAGAAAGCGGGGATGGGTGGGATTGGGTGGGACTTGGGGCGGGTCTAAGGGTTCTGGATTTTCCAGATGGAAAATCTGGTAACCCTACCCCCTACTGGCACTGCTGTCAATGATCTTCCGTGTTGGGCTGATGTGGGGCCTTGAGTATCTGTGTATGCTCAAGGCCTGCCAGCTCCCACCCTCTCTGAGAATCTTGCAGCAGGTGGAAACTGGCCTTGAGTGTACACAGAGGCTCAAGGCACCACACAGGCCCAAACTGAGGATCATTGTCAGCTTTTTCAGCACCGGTATGTTCAATGCCGGTAGGTGTCCAAATACATGATAGCAGCCCTGGTAATCTTGGGGAGGAGGTGTGGAAGGTGGGGGGGTCAGCATATCGACCCTTAGAACCACAAAATGCATGCCCAAAAGCTGTTCCTTCTTGCATAGAGGGGCGGGTGGTGTCCCTTAGGCAAGGGTCTGAAACAGCCCAGGAAATTCCATGGCAGTAACAGACGCAAAAGACAAGGAAACATGGTTGAGCTGCAGTGTATTAAAGTAATAGCTAAGCATGCACTGACTACTAGGGTTACCAGATGTTCCATTTGGAAAATCCAGACCCATAGACCCGCCCCCCCCAACTTCCACCCGTCCCACCCCATTACGTCCCAACCCCTCCCACTGCTGCTTGCACCAAAGTTTAAAAGGTATGGGGAAGGGATGCGGGCATGTGGGCGGCAAGGGGAGGAGTGGGAAGGGGGAGCAGAGAGGAGGAGGATGGGTTCCGGCGCCCCAGGCGGACCACCCACCCTTACTACACTACTAGGTACAATAAGCCTTTGGTGGGTTTTGGAGAGCTCCCCATACAAAGTAAGGGGGTAATGATAAGATGTGTACCTGGGACCTTTTATGTGAAGTTCTCTGCAGTGCCCCCAAAGGTGCCCCACTGTTCTGCTGCCATGACTGTGTGGCCAGTCTACTAAGAACGCTGACCCCCTCCTCCAGTGGCATAGAAAGAGGGGCGGGGAAGGGGGCCACCCCAGATGCCATCGTGGTGGGAACACCAGCACCCATCCTCTTCGCCCTTCCGCTCCTTCCCACGCTAATGCGCGCACCTTCACTTCCCCCCCCCCCATCCCGTACTTCTGGTTCTTCACTGGCGCGAGCCGCAACTCTAACCTGCTTCTCTCACCAACATCGGCTCTCCCCCTGACGTCACTTCGGGGTGCCGCGCTGAGGAAGCGACATCAGAGGGAGAGCCGACACCGACACGGGCAACAAGTTGGTGGAGAAGCTGCTCGCACTGGGAACGTTTAAAAGATACAGAGAAGGGGGTGCGCACGCACAGCAGGGTGTGGCAGGGAAGGAGTTGGGGGGGTTAGCGGTACCGCCCCGAGCGCCTCTCATCCTCGCTAAACCACTGTGACCCTCCCCCCCCTTTTTTTTCATGGGCCTAAAAGATAGATGCACTGAGCTCAAAAATGTCTAGCAAATGGCCATTTTTGAAACAAAAAAGTTAGATGCTTTTCTGGCTTGAAAATGGCCATTATCTCAAATCAGATTTAGAGGTCATATTGAAAATGCCCCTGCTCGTCTTTTTTGTTTTATTTATTACCAAACAACCCCCCCTCCCCCCACCTTTTATGAAGCTGCGTTAGGCTTTTTTATCACCAACCGGGCCATATTAGCTCCGATGCTCATAAGAATTCTATGAGCATCGGAGCTAATGTGGCTTCGTAAAAGTGTGTATGGGGGGGGGGAGGGGGGCATGGAAAAAGTTTGGCAAAATCCAAGGCTCCGTCTGAGAAACTTCACCTTTAGAATCAGTATCACAAGCTGATGGATTAGGTTCACTTTATCCCACCCAGAAGTAACCTTGTAAGTTTTAAATTCAGGAACAAATCATGCTTTTACGGATGTGATATTACATGCTTAATTATGTCTAATTTGCATTTTATGGACGTCATGATTATTCAATATAATCAAGATCCGACAGATATAGTCAAGGTTCTCATGAAAAAAACATCCTTGGAATATAAAAAATTATGAATTGCTCTAGCAATGCATAAAAATATGAAGTTATGAAATGATTTTATTATTCCATTAGCGAGAAAAAGACATACTTTAATTGTGGGACAAGACTAACAATAAAATATATTTTTGAAACAAGGCGTATTGTAAATACAGTGTTGTGCAAACTGAATAATAAAATAAGTCTCAAAACACTGAATATAAGAACATAAGCAATGCCTCTCCTGGGTCAGACCTGAGGTCCATCATGCCCAGAAGTCCGCTCACGCGGCGGCCCAACAGGTCCAGGACCTGTGCAGTAATCCTCTATTTATACCCTTCTATCCCCTTTTCCAGCAGGAAATTGTCCAATCCTTTCTTAAACCCCTGTACTGTACTCTGCCCTATTATGCCCTCTGGAAGCGCATTCCAGGTGTCCACCACTCGTTGGGTAAAGAAGAACTTCCTAGCATTCATTTTGAATCTGTCCCCTTTCAACTTCTCCGAATGCCTTCTTGTTCTTTTATTTTTCAAAGTTTGAAGAATCTGTCCCTCTCCACTCTCTCTATGCCCTTCATGATCTTATAAGTCTCTATCATATCCCCTCTAAGTCTCCTCTTCTCCAGGGAAAAGAGACCCAGTTTCTCCAATCTCTCAGCGTATGAAAGGTTTTCCATCCCTTTTATCAGACGTGTCGCTCTCCTCTGAACCCTCTCGAGATGCGGCCTTTGTGTGTTCTGGCAGTACCAAAATATTTGTATTCACTGATTTTAATGCCGTTTCTTTTTGTCTGCTTGGAAAGCAGTGCAGCACTAAGCAAACTGAATAATGAAACAGGAAAATGATTGATCCATTTTTTTCTGATTTATCTACATTACCCATCTGCTGTACCTACAGTCACCGCAGCAGAAGAAACACGTTAATCTCTTACAATGGTTTCAGTGACTTAATAGCAAGTGAGACTACTTTTAAATGTTAACCACTTTATAAACTAAACTAAACCTTAAGTTTGTATACCGCATCATCTCCATAAAGATAGAGCTCAACACAGTTTACAGGTAATTCAATAAATGAGGGAAGGACATAATAAGAAATTAGAGGTTATGAAGAGGATAGCTAGCTTTACATTTTCAATAGATAGCTTTACGTTTTGGAGAAAAGCCAGGTTTTCAGATGCTTTCGGAATAATTGGGATGAGCCTAGGTTCAGCAGCGGAACAGGGAGATTATTCCAAAGCTCAGTGAATTTGAAGAAAAGGGATTTCCCTAATTTACCTGCATACATGATGCCTTTTAATGAGAATGAGAAAGAGAAAGAGAGAAAAAAAAGTAGAGAGAGGAAGAGAGAGAGAAAAAAAAGTGAGAGAGGAAGAGAGAGAAAAAGAGAGAGAGAAGAATAGAGAGAAAAAAAGAGGAAGAGAGAGAGAAAAAAAGAGAGGAAGAGAGAAAGAAAAAAAGAGAGGAAGAGAGAAAGAAAAAAAGAGAAAGAGAGAGAGAAAAAAAAAAAGAGAGGAAGAGAAACTAAACTAAAGCTTAAGTTTGTATAGCGCATCATCTCCATAAAGATAGAGCTCGGCACAGTTTACAGGTAATTCAATAAATGAGGGAAGGACATAATAAGAAATTGGAGGTTATGAAGAGGATAGCTAGCTTTACATTTTCAATAGATAGTTTTACGTTTTGGAGAAAAGCCAGGTGTTCAGATGCTTTCGGAATAACTAGGATGAGCCTAGGTTCAGCAGCGGGACAGGGAGGTTATTCCAAAGCTCAGTGAATTTGAAGACAAGGGATTTCCCTAATTTACCTGCATACATGATGCCTTTTAATGAGAATGAGAAAGAGAAAGAGAGAAAAAAAGAAGAGAGAGGAGGAGAGAGAGAAAAAAGAGGAAGAGAGAAAGAAAAAAGAGAGGAAGAGAGAGAGAGAGAAGAATAGAGAGAGAAAAAAAGAGGAAGAGAGAGAGAGAAAAAAAAAAGAGAGGAAGAGAAACTAAGTTTGTATAGCGCATTTTACATTTTCAATAGATAGCTTTACGTTTTGGAGAAAAGCCAGGTTTTCAGATGCTTTCGGAATAACTGGGAAGAGCCTAGGTTCAGCAGCGGGACAGGGAGGTTATTCCAAAGCTCAGTGAATTTGAAGACAAGGGATTTCCTAATTTATCCCAGGACAAGCAGGCAGCATATTCTCTCTCAAAAAAAAAGAAAAATTATTTAGCAAACATTTAAGCCCAGATTCTCAAACCAGCACTGATTTTTTTAGGCACCAGGAGGTGCCCAAACTCAAGTTAAAAATTCAGTTCAAATGGTGCTTTTAACTGAGTTTTAAGGCGCCTACCAGCGCCTGATATATTGGCAGAGGAATCACATCTATGGAGGCGCATTAGGCTGCCAAATGCCACTGTGGGTGTGGCTAACATCGAAAGTGGCATCAGGCAGCCTAAAGGGCCTTCGTAGGCATGATTCACACCACTGGTAGGCACTGGAAATGTAGGCCAGGAAAACCCTGGCCTACTTTTGCCAGAGACACGATTCTATATCCGGGCCGTCACGTGACTGACGCGCAACCGGCAGCCGTTTTCAAGGCAGCTACCAACCGTAGCACCACACCAGTTACAAATTTTGGGCCTTAATGCACACACATTCTCAAATTACTTCATGATAGTGTGACCATATGGCTCCAGAAAAAAGGGGACGGATTGAGACATCCGGGTTTTACTTCCATTGAAAGCAACCAAGATGTCTCAATCTGTTCTCCTTACTTCCATTGCTTTCAGTGGAAGTAAAACCCGGATGTCTCAATCCGTCCCCTTTTTTCTGGAGCCATATGGTCACACTACTTGAGTCATGACGCTGTGTTGCATTCCACGGTATTCCACTTTTGGCTGCGTCTAACGCAGGTTAGTAAAAGGGCTTCTTTATTAGTCCATCATTTAAAAAAAAAAACTTTGAGACATAATAAAAATGGCTGAATGCTTAAAAGTTAGTCACAGGTTTAATCATCATCACTAAGCATCTCTGTTTTCGATATGAAAACTGACAACTTTGGCATGCTGAGAGGCTGTAATCAGAATTGAGCAGGATAAACATGACGACTCCTCGCCTGGAAATGTATCTTCAAAATACTTTCTTATGCATTCAAAGAACCCAACATGGATCCACATATTGGCAATACCATGCCTTCGTTAGGGGTAAAAAAAACAACAGAATTTCTGTAAAAAAAACAATTAACATATGTTGGACAGGTTTGGGGAAATTCTAAAACTGGTGCCCTACCAGCGCTAAGTTAATTGAAGAACACCGTAAGAAACGTCAAAAAACGGTGAAGTTGAAGTGCCTAAATAAAAAGATGCCGTAATCATGCTTCAGGCTGCCAAACGCCAAAGTAAATGTGGCGTAGTAGGCCTATAGCGTCCATGTAGGCGTGGCCTACATTTCTGGCGCGATTCTGAAACCGACGCCGAGGCGTGATTGACACGCAATCAGCGGCCGCTTTTAAGGTGGCCGCCGATATTGCAACTGGTAACAGAATCCGTGGGGTGCTGTATACATAAAACATATATATATTTATATAGGTAACAATGCAACTCACTAAACAAAACCTAGGGGTCCTTAGTTTTTAGCGCATGCTAAATCGGTTAGCGTACCTTAATAAAAGGACCTCCAAGGGAACATATCTTTATCAATATGGGTCTTGAAAAGAAGGATAATGTATATCAATGGAGTCATATCTATAATAATAAAACACTAAGCGCGCATGCGCACTCTTAACGCCGTGTTGCCTGATCTGTAGTTCCGTGGCCGACAGAGTGCGCATGCGTGCTTACCACGCATCTCTGTCTTGCAGCGGGCTTGCCGGCTCCAGCCAGACAAAGTTCATTTTTTTGTTCAAAGCCCCCGCCACGGCTCCTCTATCGAACCTCACCAGAGTCGGAGAAGACTTCAGACTCTGGCGGGGATCGAGAGAGGAGATGCAGCGTCGGCTTTGAACTAAAAAATGAACTTTGGCTGGCCGGAGTCGGCAAGCCCACTGTGAGACAGAGACATGGCTCCCTTACTGCCCCCCCCATCCCTTCCCGTGGTCCCAACTACAAACCTGCCGATTCCAGCAACATGTGCAGCACTCTACACATGCTGCTTCGGGGCCTTCTACTGCCCTGATTTGCTCTCCCACGTCTCGTTGCACACGCTGCTGGAATCGGAAGGTTTGTCGGGACCGCGGGAAGTGAAGGGGGGGGCAGTAAGGAAGCCGGCCAGACCGCGGGAAGAGAAAGGGGAGGTAGGGGAAACGCTGCTGCTGCACAGGGAAGTGGTGTGGGGGGAGGGAAATGGAGGTGGAGGGAATACCGCTGTGGCTGCTGCACAGGGAAGTGGAGGGAGAGAAATTCTGCTGCATAGGAGGCAGGGAGAGAGACAGATAGAAAGAAAGACAGACAGCGGGAGGAAGGGAGACAGAAAGAAAAGAAGAAAGACACAGGGGCAGGGAGAAAGACAGACAGACAAAGGGGGCCAGGGAGAGAGACAGACAGAAAGAAAGACAGCGGGAGGGAAAGAGAGAGAGACAGAAATAAAGACAGACAGATATATATTCTAGCACCCGTTAATGTAACAGGCTAAAATACTAGTATATGTTATATATATAAAATCAAAATAGTAATAATAAAGGCGGGAAGAATATTGATAACAGGAATAAACATACTATATATTACAAACTGTGATGGTAAAGAATTTTAATATAACCGGGACACAATATGTCAATTAAAACCATCAAAATCTGGAGAAAAAAGACCTGAAATGCTGAGAGGCTGTTCCATTTATTCACGCCCCCCCCCCCCCTACCATAGTCATCATGGTCCCTGCCTTGAAGATATGGCGCCAGGTTCTGCACTGGGAATACACAAATATACTCCTGTTTCTCTGCCGCTCTCCACCTATCCATCATTGACAGGTGCCCTCCTAGAAAGTTAGTTTATCCTCACAATCAATCAATATCCATTTGCACAAATATTGCTTTATTTTATCTAATCAATACAGACCTAGATTTCTTTTTCTCCCTTGGAACTGGCACATCTGAATTTGATTATAAGAAAGCGCGAGAGCACTTAGCTTTTCCACTGATTTTGTTATCATCTTTAGCAATTTTTCAAACGCTTTTGATTTGTTGAACTTTTGATACATATCAAGCCAGCATCTATTGAATTTACAACGCATTTCATTAATAATGAGATGGTTATGCTTGGGAAGGAGCCAGTGAGCAGCTTTTGGCAGGGCGCGTGATCTGCATGAAAGGAATCAGATGCCCTCAGGGCTCTGCATCGGTGTCACTAGTCCTTTGTAGTTTTTCTATGATTTTTTATCTATCTAGTGAATTTTGCTTCCTCCAATTTCTTGGGCTTCCAGCCAAAACCAGACTTGCCCTAGCTGAGATTACAGAGCCATGAACTATTATTCAGGATGCCTTCCACCTTTTTTTTTTCTTTTCATTCCTTTTCGTCTCTAGGACAACCATTGCAGTGACTGTTAGGTAGCACCTCTGGAAACCAATACATGCACATCTGGAACCCAATATATGCCACAGGATGATTGTTTTGTGTGGCTTTGTCTCGGTTGTCTGAACATTTAGTTTGGGTGCTGTCTCAGAGCTGCCAAGTTACCCAGTTCCAAGAGGGAGACATTTTGGCCGGTCCTGACATCCCAAAGCAGTGTAATATTTATGGTCTCCGATTCTATCCAGTGAAATCAGTGTTGCAGGTCCCATAATGCATCACGATGAGGTTGGTAGAACTCCAGAACTGACCTAAAATCTCCAGTCTGGAACAGGGTAACTTAGAAACTCTGCCGTCTATGGCAGCTTGCAGAGATGTCAAGTTACCCGGTTTCATGCTGCAGATTTTCTGGCTAGTTTCAAGTTGCAAGTTTCAAGTTTATTCAGGTTTTTGATTAAACGCTTGTTCAAAATGCAAAGCGATTCATTAAAAAATAACATATAGACAAATAAATATTTTGACAAACTGAACATACTTGGCCAAGATAACAAATCTACTAGAGATCGGACAAATAAGACGTACATGACCAATAACAAGTACATACTGGGTAGGTGGAACTGTAGAGCCCCTTGGAACAAATAGGAAGGGGGGGAGAAATAGTCCTGACTTTGAACTTTCTTCCCAATGCAGTATGGGATTTGTAGTGCCTGATCCTCCCCACTGAAATCAGTGTTGCAAACCCCATAATACAGTGCTCCCCAGCTCAGTCCTTGAGTATCCCTTTGCCAGTCAGTCTTTCAGGATATTCTAAATCAGGGGTCTCAAAGTCCCTCCTTGAGGGCCGCAATCCAGTCGGGTTTTCAGGATTTCCCCAATGAATATGCATGAGATCTATGTGCATGCACTGCTTTCAGTGCATATTCATTGGGGAAATCCTGAAAACCCGACTGGATTGCGGCACTTAAGGAGGGACTTTGAGATCCCTGAGCTATAATTAGAGTAGCAGTAGCAGTAGCAGGATTGCTCATTTCATCGGAAACACATAGGCTATACTGGAAAGAAGTCTGGACTGTACAGAAAAGGTACTAGGCTGTCTTTCACTGAATCAGTAAGAAGTCTTCTAAGCTAATTGTATACAGGTGATAAAGACCCAGCTGTGCATCATCTTTAGATCATAATTACCTTGGTCTAAGGCAGGGGTGTCAAAGTCCCTCCTCGAGGGCTGCAATCCAGTTGGGTTTTCAGGAGTTCCCCAATGAATATGCATGATATCTGTTTGCATGTACTGGAGGACCACCAAGCCAATCGGGTTTTTAGAATAGCCCTAATGAATATGCATGGAGCAGGTTTGCATGCCTGTCACTTCCATTATATGCAAATCTCTCTCATGCATATTTATTAGGGCTATCATGAAAATATGATTGGCCTGGTGGTCCTCCAGGAATGGGTTAGAAACCACTGGTCTAAGGCAGGGGTAGGCAATTCCAGTCCTTGAGAGCCGCAGCCAGGTCAGGTTTTCAAGATAGCCACAATGAATATGCATGAGATCTATTTGCATGCACTGCTTTCAATGCATATTCATTGGGGAAATCCTGAAAACCCGACTGGATTGCGGCCCTCAAGGAGGGACTTTGAGATCCCTATTCTAAATGAATATGCATGAATTTATTTGCATAGATTGCTTCCATTATATGCAGATCTCTTCCATACATTTTAATTCTGAATATCCTCAAAACCCCAAATGGCAAGGGGGTACTCCAGGACTGATTTGGGAAACACTGCCATAATGCACCAGGTTAAGGAGGTCAGAAATCCAGGACTACCCACCAGTGGCATAGAGAGGATGGGAGGCACCCGGGGCAGTGGCGGTCCCCTTCACCCTCTTCTCTGCCCTCTCCCCCCTGCCACACGTGCTCCCCTTCTGTTCCCCTGTACCTGTTTATCTCCGTGACATGAGCAGCATCTTTAACTTGCTGCCCGTGCCAGCGTCGGGTCTCCCTTTGACATCACTTCCTAGTCGCGGGACCTGGAAGTAACGTCAGGTTGGAGCTGCTGCTCATGCCAGCAAGAGCTAGAGGTACAGTGGCGGGGAATTGAAGACACACACGCAGCGAGGGAGGACTGGGAAGGAGAAGGGGGGTGGAGAGGAGGCACCCCCACCAAGACAGCGTCCGGGGCAGTCTGCCCCCCTGCCCCCCTTACTATGCCATGGTGTCCCACAATCTCTCTAGCCTGGAACTGGGTAGCTTGCACTTTTCAATTTTTCTAAGAAAAGTCTGACTTATTATAGGATGGGCAACCACAATCCTCAAGAGCCACAAGCCAGTTGGATTTTCAGCATTTCAACAATGAGTATGGCCATTCCCTCACTGAAAGTTATCAATACGAGACGTCACACCATTTTCTCCATAACAGCTCCCCAATCTTGGAATGACCTGCCACTATTTATTAGAGAGGAAAAGCACTTAGATAAATTCAAGTCCAAACTTAAGAGTTTCCTTTTTATAGATGCTTTTAGTGAATAAATCTCAAAGATTCGGTCTTTTTTTACTTTCTACTTTATATATCATTATAAATTTTATCTGTTGCCCTTCCTATTGTTTTTTCCTTAAACGTTATTAAATTAATATTGATTGTAACCCATTAATAATTTTCCCTCTGCTTTGAGTTTATATGTATAAGTTAAACTATATATAGAAATGTTTGTATTTGTAATTTTTAATTCGATATGATTATTGTTTGTCTGATTTGTTCCCCATATTTGATTATTTATGAAATTGTACATCGCCTAGAAATTGTGATAGGCGATTAATCAAATTATATAATAAACTTGGAAACTTGGTGAGATCTATTTGCATACAATGGAAGCAGGGCGTGCAAATAAATCTCATGCATATGCATTATGGAAATCTTGAAAACCCAACAAAGCTCTGGTCCTCAAGGACCGTGGCTGCCCACACCTGACTTACAAAAAAATGAAATACTATCAGATCAGGACTAGCTGAGTCTCTCTCTGATGACATGGAGCTATCTGCTCACTTTAATGCACTTTAGTGGAGGTAACTGTGGACACGTGTGGAGGAAAAAGTACAAGTTTTCGTGGGTTTGGTACTCACGACTTCGATTATTTGTGGTTTTCATCTTCCTGACTCCGTCCCCAAGTGACATCATCCTGGAGTGCCGAAAGAAAAGTTCAGTGCTTTTTATCAATGTCAGAGAAGTGTTTGTTTGCTTCAGTATGGTCGGACAAACATCAGCGTCAGGGAAATGTGTATTTTGCTCGGGTGCAGAGAGAAAAATTCAGCACTTTAATGAGATTACATTCAGTACAGATTATGCTTGTATGTACATGATCAGTTCTATAATACAGTACTTGAATTATGCTCCTAAGTGCACAGTACAATGCAAGAACTTGTTTCTTTTAAATCAATCTATGCTCGCGAATACAAAGAGGAAGTCTATACCCCCTAGTCCAGGGGTAGGCAATTCTGGTCCTCGAGAGCCGGAGCCAGGTCAGGTTTTCAGGATATCCACAATGAATATGTATGAGATGGATTTCTATGCACTGCCTCCTTGAGATGCAAATCTATCTCATGCATATTCATTGTGGATATCCTGAAAACCTGACCTGGCTCCGGCTCTCGAGGACTGGAATTGTCTACCCCTGCAGCCCCATGAATATGAAAGCGAAAGGTTATTCACAGGCCGTCTTTACCCCGAACCCCTGCAAATATGGAGGGAAAAGTGTAATAAAACTGGAAGCTATGTATGATGGTTCCCTGAAGAGAGACAAGCCTCACAAACAAGGATGTACGAGTGAAACTGAAAAACCAGTCAAAACACAACCCCTCTCCCCCCACCCCTTCCCCCAAAGACTTCTCATCATCAGCCCCACTGTAATTACCAAACTGGAATTTACTTTAGAACCAGCAAAGGA
Source organism: Geotrypetes seraphini (assembly GCF_902459505.1). NCBI lineage: Eukaryota > Metazoa > Chordata > Amphibia > Gymnophiona > Dermophiidae > Geotrypetes > Geotrypetes seraphini. The sequence goes on from NC_047091.1 coordinate 9,375,454, forward strand.
CATCTATGAAATGTGCTAATTTTGCTTGTGTTAACGAGGACAATTTCCTATTCAGCTAATAAATCTCTTCCAAGCCCTTCAGAAGTAATGTGCCTTAAAAAGCCTGAAAATGAAGAGGAGTTTCGAGGAGGGGGGGGGGGGAGAATTATAGGAACATATGCATCACTGCAGATTGAATTGTCTATTGTGTGATTCTCAACAAAGAAAGATAACAGTGCAGAGAATGACAAATTTCTGTTTTCCTTGTTTAATGCTGACAATTATTGTTATTTATGAATTAATTTTGTGTGGGTGTTTGATTTATGCTTTTTATTATACAATGGAGGGAGGAGATGGAATCTAGTAGTTGAAATCAATGAACTGATCAGGCGGAGTTGTGGGGAGTGAGGATAAGAGTTCAAATTCCAGCTCTGTTGCTGAGTTACATTAGATGTGACCCTTTCGTGATGTCATTTTTACTATTTAAATTTATTACAAGCCTAAATAAGTTACAAAGGTCACGTTAATACAGCAATTCAATTCATTTAATATATTGTTAAAATTTTGTATTTGGTAGAGAATTAAAATAGCATAATTAGGCCAAACGTTACTGAAAATTAAAACAGAAATTTAAAATAACACATAAAAATATACCCATGACAAAACAAAACTCAACTAGGTCACACAGGGCTCCTTTTACTAAGCCATGGAATTCTATGAGAGTCAGTACATTCAGCGCTCCGGACCGCAGTAGAAACTTCAACTGCGGCATAGTAAAACCCAACAAGAAATATTTCTGCCCTACGCTTGGCTCACAACCTTGGACAGTACAAATCCCTAAACTGTGGACCACAAACCGGAATTGCACATTAGCCAAATGCTTCTTGAAATAAAAATGTTGTTTCCTCATCCCTCAGTTTGTAATTATGTTGTGAATAATGATGAGAAAACCTATGCTTTCCTGTGTACACATAAACTATCCTCTGGTGAGAGCTTGATTCCAGGACAGCAGGGCCTGCAGTGGGTGCATGATTCCCTCCAAAATCAAAGTACTGTATTGCCTTCTGATTTGGTTTAGCATACAATATACAACAAAGAAATACGTGAAGACCACAAATAAGCAGAATTTGAAAATGGACTTTATTTCAAGTTCAAAAATGAAGGCTGTGACAGGCAAGGGGGCCTGTCATGTAATGCAGTGTCCACAGAAGGGAGCCCTATGACCAGGGATGGGTGATGTAGGGGTGAGATATGCCCAGAGTCCACTGGGTGAGGAGTTCTGTTTCCAGAAAGTAGACTAGGGAAGGCCAGACTTGTGTTTAGTGAGAACTACACTTCCCAGGAGGCTTAGGGGTTGATTCTTGGGAGCACTTGGAATCTAGGGTAAACTTGACATGGAATCTCCTGAGGAAGCAAAGTAAAAAAAATAGAATATTTTGCACATAGAAGAGGGAGGTTCCAGAAGAAGTATCTTGAAGTAACCAGGGATGGTCCCTGGGAGGAGTTGCTCTGGAATTTTTTTCAAACCCTAGATAAAAACAGGTGGACTTGATAAGAAGGGGGAAGATTTGCCTCAGCCCACAGATGGAGAAAGAAGTAAAGCATGCCTGGAATAGATATCCAGTGTGCAAGCAGCCTGTAAGTCTTGGCAGAACTGGGACCTAGACAATTTGGGTTAAAGGACTGTTTTGTTATGAAGAAGTACCTGTCAGCCAAGACAAATGGTAGCAGGGGAGGGCTTTGGGGAAAGAGATAACAGTAGCCCTTTTTTTGTATTAAGAATGATAATGTTCGATTAAATGTTTCCTTTGATTATCAGCTGGGGGTGGAGGATGACATGAGAAGTAAAATTGGTAAAAAGAGTTAATGTCATCCAGAGTGTGGAGGCAGATAATCAAACAGAAACTCCTCTGACTGCTTAGTGAATGTAAGGCTTGAACCTGAGATGAAAGTTAAGGAGGTTCATTTGCATGTGGTAATGAGACTAAGTGGACTATTCCTATAAAGCCTTGTTCTCCAAGGCAGAAGGGAGAACAAGTGAGTGACTGAGCTGATGGAGCTCAGGATAAAGCCTCCCATTGAGGGAAAATGAATTTATAACAGTATACTGTATAGTGCACTGCAATGAACTCACCCTGAATGTAATAGTACCAGAGATAAAGACCTCTGATAAATGCCCCAATGCTAACAAGGTCTGAGGGTTGGATGCACAAAAATCATTGTTAAAATCCTATTGGGTCACTGTGGGGCCAATTAATTGTCCGATTTGAAAACAGTGATGGATGTTCTATCAATTTTGCATGCAAATGAGTTTCCCAGAGTTCCATGGTGATCAGTTGTCGGAAAAAGCAGCGACACATGCGCAGAGCAGCAGGAGAAGGCCTGAAGTAGCTTTCTGCCGCTCAGCTGTTCAGGGCAGTTAGAAGTTGTGGTTGTCTTTTTATAATGGGCACAGATGTGCATGTGTTACACACGCACATCTGTGCCCATTTAAAAAAAAAAAAAAAGCATGTTGGGAATGCCGCCCCCCCCCCCCCCTCATGACAGCCCGCACCCTCAAACTTTTAAAAAAAAATCGGCAAGAGGAAAACCCACTCCCACCTGGACCCCCCCCCCTTTTAAATTAAAAAGCAGCAGGAGGGATGCCCACTCTCTCCTGCCACCAGGGCCCCCACAAACCCCTGACACCCCCATCTTTAAATTAAAGAGCGACAGGAGCGATGCCTACTGCCTTCTGCCACTGGGGCTCCCTGAAACCCCTGATACTCCACTCCAAACCCCCAACACCCCCACAACCTTGTATATTTTAGATGACAAGCAGGCAGGAGGGATGTCCTAGGCATCACCTTAGACTCCTCTCTCTCCTTCAATGATCACCTCAACTCCCTGGTAAAAAAATGCTTCTTTAGCCTCCATATGTTGAGGAAAGTAAGATCCTGCTTTCATCATTCTCATTTCGCCATCCTTGTTCAATCCACCATCCTCTCTAGACTGGACTACTGCAACTCCATCTATATAAGCTTAACCAAGAAAAACCTCCATAGACTTCAGCTAATTCAGAACGCCGCGGCCAAGCTTATTTTCGCAAAAGGCAAGTTCGATCATGTCTCCCCACTCCTCTCCAAGCTTCATTGGCTCCCAGTATACTCCAGAGTCCTCTATAAATGTGCCTGCATAGCCTTCAAGATACTACATGGCGTCCTTCCTCCCGTTATTCCACTCTTTTGGAATTCCTCAAACCCGCTCTCCACTAGATCCTCCCAAAAACTGAAACTATCTTTCCCATCTATAAAAGGTATATCCCGCGCAGGAAAACTTGGAACATCCCTCCCCTTTAGAACCACAGAACTCTGGAACAACCTCTCTTCCCCGCTCAGAAATTCAAGCTCCTTCCAATCCTTCCGCAAACACTTGAAAACTTGGCTCTTTTCAAAAATCTAATCACCTCCCATTCTCTAGTATCCTGTCCCTCTCTATCTTCTCAGTCCCTCTCCTATATCCCTTCTTTGTAGTTCCTTTCCTCTCAACCTCTGTAAACCGTGCCGAGCTCTGCGCTTGCGGAGATGGTGCGGTATACAAACCTAAGGTTTAGTTTAGTTTAGTTTACTCCTGCTGTCAGGCCTGCCTCTTCAAAATGGCGGGCCTTCCCCTTCCCGGTGCATCCTGTGATGCACTGGGAGGGGCCTAGGACTCTGATTGGCCCAAGCCTAGAGTCTTAGGCCCTACTTAGTGCATCCCAGGATGCACCGGGAAGGGGCCTAAGGCCTTGATTGGCTCAAATGCTTAAGGCCTCCCTTATGGGAGGGGACCTTAGGCACCTGGGCTAGTCAGTTTTAGGCCCCTCCTAGTGCATCCCAGGATGCACTGGGAAGGGGAAGGCCTTCCAATTTGAAGAGTCAAACCTGCTGGCAGGAGGAAGTGGGCATCCCTCCTGCTGGATTGTCATCTAAAAGGTACATGGTTGTGGGGGTGGAGTGTCGGGGGTTTGCGGGGGCCCTAGTGGCAGGAAGGAGTGGGCATCCTTTCTGCCACTCTTTATTTAAAGGTGAGGGGGTCGGGGATTTGAGTGGCCGAGACAGGAGGGAATGGGCTTTTCTCTTGCTGATTTTTGTTTGAAGTTCAGGATGTGTGGGCTGTCATGGGGGAGGGGATCCCAGCATGAGGTTTTGTTTTGTTTTTAATTATGTTATTGGGGGACAGATATTGTGCTTAGCATGCACAATATCTATGCCTATTAAAAAAAACCAAAAAAAAAACCCCTGCCATTTAGTGCTTTTTTTAAAAAACGCTACAGGCACTTCTAAACCTGTCAAAGATTTCAGAGTGTTAAAAAGTGGCGCTTCATTTTGTGCATTATGTGGGCATCGATCGGAGTGCTCACTTTAATATTAATGAGCTTGTTGTAATGTATTTGTATATATATGATTATCAGAGGCTGCTACAAACCACAGAAAGATTGTGATTTGCCGTTTTGTGTATCGATAGATGCAACACTTCATCACTAAACCTGTTAAAGCTGGTTTAGCAACGATCATTAAATGCACCGTCTTTTCTTAAAGGCAAGGGAATTCATTTATAAATGATGACCAGCACCACCTGGAGGTTGCCAGGGGAGTAGCTGAGCTGGTCCCAGATCAGAGAAGGTACTAAAACCCTTTACCCCATTCAGATTGGTGGCACTTTGTCCAGGTTTTGAAAAGCTTGAAATAAATCACTGTCGGGCAGGAGCGCATCCGAGCTTGAGCAGATGCCCTCCTGCCCAACAAGAGCGAGGGGCGGTGCTAGGACGGGACTAGGCGTAACGGAGCAGGGATAGGTGGAACTGAGTGGGCCTGGGGCGGGTCTAGGGAAAATCTGGTAATCCAGATTAGGTAGGTTAGCCAGGGAGATCAAAAAGACAGACCTGATGCCAAAACTGAGCTTGTATCACATTTGCAGATGTAAAACACCTCAGACTGCTTTGAAATTTTTGGGGGGCTCTGTTTAATTTTAACACCAAAGTGAGTTCTGAATGAAGACACCCTGGGGGATATCCTCTGCTCCTCAAAGCGAAAATTATGCCTCCAAAGGCCTCATCATAATTTGTTTTCTTACCTAGAGATGGCAGCAGTGCTCCAAGTACCAGCCAAGTTCCTCTCTTTCTCCTGAATCTCATTATAAGGCAGGCGGTAGATGAGTAGCAGACTGATGGTAGAGGGAGGATGCGACAACCCAACCCCTTGAGCAATTGTTAAAAAATAAACTCACTTTATGGGCTGGCTGCAAGAGAACTGAAGGGCTGCCAGGTGGTGGAGAGGTCTTCTGCCATGAGGACCAAAATCACATCTAAGAAACCTCCAAATAAATTCCACTCGTTGTTAAGGTGTAGGGTTACCATATTTGAGAAGTCAAAAAAGAGGACCCCTGACCCTGCCCCTGCCTCGCCTCCCAACAATCTCGCTCCTGCCCTGTTCCACCACCCCTTGCCCTTCATTCATTTCCTTATTCCCCCTTTCCACCCTCTGTACCTTTTTAGTGGTCTTTTTTTCCCAACCCCCCTCCCCCATCAGTGCTTCTCTCTCTCCCTCCCTCCCCCCAACCCCCACCCACAGGTGTCTCTCTGTCTGTCTGTCTCTCTTCCAACTCCCCCTCCCCAGATCCAGGGCTTGCTCTCTCTCCAGCCATGGCTCTCCTCTGTCCCCCATCTACCTCCTCTGCTGAAATTTTCTATTTTTTAGCAGGCCGGCAGCGTCAGTGAGATGAGCCTGCTGCTGTCGGTCCGCCCCAGAAGCCTTCATTTTGCAGCTGTCCTGCCTACGCAGGAACAGGAAGTTGCTGCAGAATGAAGGCTTCCAGGGCAGCTTGATGGCAGCAGGCTCACCTTGCTGACCCTGCCGGCTTGCCCGAAGATTGAAAATTTCAGCAGAGGACGTAGATCTATACCCGGACAAACTCCTCCAAAATTACCAAGCTGTCCAGACACCTGGACAGTCCTCTACAAAGAGGACGTGCCTGGGTAAATCCAGACATCTAGTAACCCTAGTAAGGTGTCTCATCACTTGTGCTTAAAGTAGGACCATTGGCTGACAAAACAATTTCCTAAATACACTGGGTATTCTTGTCTGGAATAAAATGTATTTTCCTAAGAATTTACCCCTCCCCCCCATTTACAAAACCGTGGAAGAGATTTTTAGCACTGGCCAGTACTCAAGCATATTTCCCTACATAAGAGCTACCATACTGGACAGACTGCAGGTCAAAGCCCAGTATCCTGTTTCCAACAATGGCCAGCCCAGGTCACAAGTACCTGGAAAGATCCCAAAGATTAAAACATATAAGCAGTAGAATTCCCCACATCCATCTTAATAATGGCTTATGGGTTTCTCTTTTAGGAAATTATCCAGACATTTTTAAAATCCTGCTAAGCTAACTGCTTTCACCACATTCTCCGGAAACGAATTCCAGAGTTTAATTACACGTCCACCGAAGACCTAGATTGTCTGACAAGTCCCAACATTAAATTTCTGAATCTAATTCAGATAGCGACTTGTCAGTGGCTCTAAAACCACTGACAGCCATGGGCAAATACTAACATACAGTTTAAACATCTATGTCAATTTGGAAGAAAAGCTAATTAGAAAGTCAGAATTTGCACATTTAAATCCCAAATACCTGCATATGGCAAGGTATTTGGACTGATCACTGTAACATCCCATCACAGTTATGCTTGAAAACAGTCTTTAAGTCGGTTTCATGAGACCTCAGTAGTGACTCATTTCACAAGGAGATATCATCCTCATGATTCTCATTGCATCATCATTGGTCTAAAACAGTGGTCTCAAATTCGTGGCCCGCCAGGTACTATTTTGAGGCCCTCAGTATGTTTATCATAATCACAAAAATAAAATAAAACAGTTTCTTGATCATCTGTCTCTAGCTATAAATGACAATATTATTATTAAGACTTAGCCAAAAGGAAAATTTATAAACTATAAAGAGTTTTACCTCATGCAAAACTGTAATTTCTATAATAAGACGTTAACTATTTTTTCTCAGGCCCTCCAAGTACCTACAAATCCAAAATGTGGAACCAGTGGGGTTGTAAGTAAATGAAGCGGGCGAGCAGCGGTGAGTTGACAGATGGACGGGTGGCGGACCGGGAGAGGGGAGGAGGAATCGGCGGCGGGTCTTCTTGGTGGCAGGCAGGCAGGCTTCAGCGCGGCTTCGGGGGAGGGCAGAAAGTAATTAAATGCAGCTGGTACGTGACAGGGTGGCGGCAGGATGGCTTGGGGGGCAGGCTTCGGTGAGAGGGAGGGAGGAAGGGGGCACTAAGGACATAGGAAGGGGCATTAAGGACATGGGAAGGAGGCACTGGGGCACTAAAAACATGGAAATGGGCACTAAGGACATAGGAAGGAGGCACTAGGGGCACTAAGGATGTAAGAAGGAGGGAGGGAGGGAATAGAAAGAGACACTTGTTGGGCCTGAGTAAAGAAAGAAAGAAATGAAAGAAAAGATGCACAGTCAGTTGGAAGTGCAGCCAGAGACTCATGAAATCACCAGACAGCAAAGGTAGGAAAATGATTTTATTTTCAATTTAGTGATCAAAATGTGCCAGCTTTGAGAATTTATATCTGCTGTCTATATTTTGCACTATATTTGTCTATTTTTCTACAGTTATTACTGAGGTGACATTGCATATTTTAAAGTCATCTGCCTTGACATCTTTGAAAACCCTCCAAATATAAATGATGATTAACATTTTTTCTGCGTACAGTGTGCTTTGTGGGAGTTTTTTTATTTTGTGCTTACCATTATGTATTAAGATTATATTGTGTGTATATGAAAAATGGATGGAAGAAACTGCATTTCAATTAGTATTATTATTATGGGGTGGAGTCAGGGGTGGGGTTTGGGCGGGTTGGGGCGGAGTTTAGCTGGGGATACTCGGTTGGTATTTGTTAGGCTTAGGGGGTACTTGGCTTGAAAAAGTTGAGAAACACTGTGTTATAGTAATCTTGTTATGCCCTCGCTTTTTGACCTAATTGATTTATCCAAGAATATAAGAATAGCCTTAATGTGTCAGACCAATGGTCCATCAAGCCCAGTATCCCGTTCTCACGGTGGCCAATATAGGTCACTAGTACCTGGCCAAAACCCAAGGAGTAGCAATATTCCATGCTACTGATACAGGGCAAGCATTGGCTTCCTCCATGTCTTTCTTAATATCAGACTATGGACTTTTCCTCCAGGAACTTGTCCAAACCTTTCTTAAAACCAGCTACGCTATCAGCAATGCGTTCCAGAGCTTAACTATTCTCTGAGTGAAAAAAAATTTCCTTCTATTGATTTTAAAAGTATTTCCCTGTAACTTCATCAAGTGTCCCCTAGTCTTTGTAATTTTTGACGGAGCAAAAAAATCGATCCACTTGTACCCATTCTACTCCACTCAGGATCATATCTCCCCTCAGCTGTCTCTTTTCCAAGCTGAAAAGCCCTAACCGTTTTAGTCTTTCCTCATACGAGAGGAGTTCCAACCCCTTTACTATCTTGGTCGCTCTTCTTTGAACCTTTTCTAGCGCCTCTATATCTTTCTTGAGATAAGGAGACCAGAATTGAACGTAATATTCCAGATGAGGTCGCACCATGGAGCGATACAGGGGCATTATAACATTCTTAGTCTTGTTAACCATCCCTTTTTTTAATAATTCCTACGTTTTGGGCGGAACTAGGACAGGGACAAAAAAGACAAGTGTATTTCCTATTTCAGAAGATGAATACCCATTTGTAACCCCCAAGATCAATGTTGGCATTTACAGCTGGTCCTGGGGACATTATACTAGCGCTCGTTTTGGGTCCTGTCCAAGCTGAAGAAGACATAGCCTGAAGGTGGGCTTTGGGGCCTCCTCCCCAACATCTGCCCTGAACCCCCTTAGGCCCCAATTGAGACTCAAATCTAGCACTTCACACTGAACTACACTTCTCCCTCCGTATTCGTGGGGGATGAGGGTGGACTATAGGCGCGAATACAGAAAAAACACAAATAACTTTAGAAAAAGCCTTCCTTTTTTATTATTGGAACCTCAAATAACTTTTCTACAGCGATTTTCTGGGCAGGCATGCCAGGAAGCAGCGTTTTTCTCAGTGCATACTGGGAAGCATGGAAGCAGCGAATTTGTGGGAGAAAGCATGATAGCAGCGATTTTCAGAGTGAATGGTAAGCAATACACTTTTTTATCGGTACAGTAAAAGGAAAAAGAACTTTAGCGGTGATGTAATTTTGGGGGGTGGGGTCAGCTTCTAAAAAATTGCAAATAAGCGAATTCACAGATACGGAAACCACGGATACGGAGGGAGGAATGCATTCTGTACACTACTGACAAGTCCTGAGTTTGGGACAATATCCAAAGTAAGGGACAGAAGAATATAAAAATTGCCGCCGCTAGGTCAGACCGGTGGTCCATTGTGCCCAGCAGTCTGCTCAAGCAGCGGCCCTCTGGTCAAAGACCAGCGCCCTAACTGAGACTAGCCCTACCTGCGTACGTTCTGGTTCAGCAGGAACTTGTCTAACTTTGTCTTGAATCCCTGGAGAGTGTTTTCTCCTATAACGGCCTCCGGAAGAGCGATCCAGTTTTCTACCACTCTCTGGGTGAAGAAGAACTTCCTTATGTTCGTATGGAATCTATCCCCTTTCAATGAATGATATCATATAAAAAGCCTGCAAGAAAAGAAAGAGACCAGGCTGGAGCTCTGAGCAAAAAAAGAAAGCTGGTGATAGAAAGGGAAAGCATGAGGGAGGGGATGAATAAGTAAAAGTGAGGGGGAAAGAGTGAAAACGAGAAGACTGATGGGTGAGTGAATAGGAAAAGCAAGAGAGAAAATATAAAGAAGGGTTCAAATTCCGTTGATGTACCCTGTGATTTTAGGCAAATCACTTAATCTTCCATTCCTCCAGGGAATCACTTAATCTTCTATTATGAGCCCTCCAGGGATAAGAAAATACCTTTTGTATCTGAATGCAGCTCACCTTGAGCTACAACTGTAAAGGTGTGAGCCAAATAAATTTAACAAAGAGCGACAGAGAAAGAACAAAATATGAAAGAAAGGGAATGGAAAAGAGTGGGATAAATTAGGTGACAGAAAGGAAAATTGAGGCGAGAGGAAAGAGAATGAGAAATGAAGAATGAAACAGAAAATGGAGGAGGTGGAGCAGAAAACAGAAGGATGACAGATGTGTGAATCAAACGTGCACTGCCGTGAAAAAGGAAAGGATGACACAAAGGAAAAGAGGAAGGGATTAACAAATGAAAAATAAAATAGAAAAATGTGGCGTAAAAGAGGAGAGAGGGACAGAGACCTGCCGAGATTGTTGCAGGGAAACATGACAGACTGAGGAATGAGCAGAACCAGGGGCCCAGAGGACACGGAAGACAGAAAGTGGCCTTTGAATTTCATTAAAGAAGAGCCAGCAAGAAAAACAACAATTTAATTGCCAGCCGGGATTTGTTGGCGACGGAATTTATTTTCTTTTCCCCCAGCGGTATAAAAATGAGATGTTTTGTTTTCTTGTTTCCTCCAGGCTGTGCTGCAGCAGTGAGGGCAAGGCTGGAATCGTGATCATCGGCATTCCTGTCCCCCACCAACCTCAAGGAGGTGTAGGTCACTTTCGAAAATAAAAGGCGAAATATACAAGGGTGCTTTGAAAAGTTTGGGGAAAAAAAAAAAAGCAAGTTAAACAACAGCTTCCATCAAGGGCTATACAGGGGTGTCAAAGTCGGTCCTCGAGGGCTGCAATCCAGTTAGGTTTTCAGGATTTCCCCAATGAATATGCATGAGATCTATTTGCATGCACTGCTTTCATTGTATGCTAATAGATCTCATGCATATTCATTGTGGAAATCCTGAAAACCTAACTGGATTGTGGCCCTCGAGGACCGACTTTGACACCTGTGGGCTATACACTTAGTCTAGTGGTAAGCAATTTTTCCTACGATGCTAAAAAACTGGAAACTCGCTGGAGATTATGATGTTGCTTTTTTTTTTTTTTTTTAGCAAACTTGAAAACCACCCCCCGTAAACAGTACCTGGGATTTCATAACATGAATTCTAAATGTCTCGTACAGTTTGTAAATCTGCTTCCTCATGTTTGCAGCAATCAGTAGTTTTGACTAAAAGCAGAACCCGTGTTAAACATGCTGGGGCCCAGGGCAGGAATTTGGGATGGGTTTGGGACCCCTTAACACTGACTCTGATAGACCACATCATAATGTTTTAAGGTGTTTGCATTTTGCTTTTTTTTTTCCCCCATCTCCGCAGGAACTCAATTTCCCCGTCATGTCCCTGCGAGTTTTGTCTCTGTCTCTGTCCCTGTCCCATTCCTATCAGCTCTGCCTTAACCGCACAAGCCTTGAACACTTATGATTTTAAAGTTTTTGAGGCTTGTGCAGATGAGGACGGAGCTTAGGCATTGGTGGAATGAGGCATTATGACATCACAATCTGAGCTCTAGAATGTTGCTGCTTATGATTTTAAAGTGTCTGAGGCTTGTGCAGATGAGGACGGAGCTTAGGCATTGGTGGAATGAGGCATTATGACATCACAATCTGAGCTCTAGAACGTTGCTACTTATGATTTTAAAGTGTTTGAGGCTTGTGCAGATGAGGACAGAGCTTAGGCATTGGTGGAATGAGGCATTATGACATCACAATCTGAGCTCTAGAACGTTGCTACTTATGATTTTAAAGTGTTTGAGGCTTGTGCAGATGAGGACGGAGCTTAGGCATTGGTGGAATGAGGCATTATGACATCACAATCTGAGCTCTAGAACGTTGCTACTTATGATTTTAAAGTGTTTGAGGCTTGTGCAGATGAGGACAGAGCTTAGGCATTGGTGGAATGAGGCATTATGACATCACAATCTGAGCTCTAGAACGTTGCTACTTATGATTTTAAAATGTTTGAGGCTTGTGCAGATGAGGACGGAGCTTAGGCATTGGTGGAATGAGGCATTATGACATCACAATCTGAGCTCTAGAATGTTGCTACTTGTGATTTTAAAGTGTTGGAGGCTTGTGCGGATGAGGACGGAGCTTAGGCATTGGTGGAATGAGGCATTATGACATCACAATCTGAGCTCTAGAATGTTGCTGCTTATGATTTTAAAGTGTCTGAGGCTTGTGCAGATGAGGACGGAGCTTAGGCATTGGTGGAATGAGGCATTATGACATCACAATCTGAGCTCTAGAACGTTGCTACTTATGATTTTAAAGTGTTTGAGGCTTGTGCAGATGAGGACAGAGCTTAGGCATTGGTGGAATGAGGCATTATGACATCACAATCTGAGCTCTAGAACGTTGCTACTTATGATTTTAAAGTGTTTGAGGCTTGTGCAGATGAGGACAGAGCTTAGGCATTGGTGGAATGAGGCATTATGACATCACAATCTGAGCTCTAGAATGTTGCTACTTATGATTTTCAAGTGTTTGAGGCTTGTGCAGATGAGGGCGGAGCTTGCAGGAATGGGTCAGGGTCAGGAAAAGAACTCGCCAGGATGGAAAAATGAGTTCCCGCTGGGACCGGGGAAAAATTTATCCCTTTGTCATTTTCCTGTTTCCAACTGTGGCCAATCCAGGTCCCAAGTACTTGGTTGAAACCCAAAGAGCAGCAACATTCCAGAGCTGAGATTGTGATGTCATAATGCCTCATTCAACCAATGCCTAAGAGCCAACCTCATTACTGATGTCACAATGACTTGACTGTCCTATACTTAAGAACATAAGAATTCCCTAGCCCACAGAGAATGACACTGGAACAAATATTTCCCAGTCTCCACAAGTTTTATCCCTGTCCCTGCCCAAGCCTCGAACACTTATGATTTTAAAGTGTTTGAGGCTTGTGCAGTGGAGGACAGAGCTTGCAGGAATGGGGCAGAGACAGGAAAAGAACTCTCCAGGATGGGGCAAATAAGTTCCCGTGGGGACAGGCAAAAATTTGTCCCTGTGTCATTCTCTATTTCCCACTTCAGTTTTGGATATATGCTTTAATTAGTGAACTTGAAAGTTGTTCATAGAGGACTAGCTATCTTCTTAATATATAAGTGAACTGGATATGTGACCTATTTATTTATTTAGGGCTCATTTTACAAAGCCGCAGCGGAGGTTTCTACCATGGGCCGGCGAGGTAAATGCTCCGACGCTCATAGGAATTCTATGCATGACGCAGAGTTGTTTTTTTAAAGTCCTGTTTTGAATAGAAATTAGTCAACCTCCCAGTATCACAGCAGTGTGACCATATGGCTCCAGAAAAAAGGGGACGGATTGAGACATCCGGGTTTTACTTCCATTGAAAGCAATGGAAGAAAGGAGAACAGATTGAGACATCTTGGTTGCTTTCAATGGAAGTAAAACCCGGATGTCTCAATCTGTCCCCTTTTTTCTGGAGCCATATGGTCACACTCTCCTTGCTCTCTTGAAACATTCCACTTAGCTGTAGAATTCATCTGTTTGTTCATCTGTCTGCTGAAAAAAAAACTTTTTTCATGCACTGATTTTTGAGAACTCCCTCCTAGCTGAACAAACTGTGACGTTGATACTTGGCGCTTGAAAAATGCAGAAGTGAATGTGGAACCGAGCCTGTCTGTATATCTGGTAGCCCTTTTCGCTTTGTTTTTACTGACCAGTATTCTGCTTTCACGTGGTTGTGAAAATAGTATGGCCAAAAGAAATACACTATCCCCTCCGTATTCACAGGGATTAGGGGCAGAGCCGGCTCGCAAATATTAAAAAACCGCGAATAATATTCGGGTCGGTTCTGCCCCTAACCCCCGCTTCTCCCAGCTATTTTAAGCCCTGAAAGCCCCCCCTTAAGCCTTACCTGGTGGTCTAGCGGGTTTTCAGGCAGGAGCGATCTTCCTACGCTCCTGCCCCGTGCAGATCGCTCACAGGAAATGACTGCCTTGAGCTCCTGTAGTCTCTCGAGCCATTTCCTGTGAGCGATCTGCACGGGGCAGGAGCGTAGGAAGATCGCTCCTGTTCCGAAAACCCGCTAGACCACCAGGTAAGGCTTAAGGGGGGGGCTTACAAGGCTTAAAATAGTCCAAAAAATTAAAATGCATTTTGGGGTTTAAAACCGCGAATAAGCGCATCCATAGATACGGAATTTGCGAATACAGAGGGGGAAGTGTACCTGGTTACTGATGTACTAGATTTCTGTATGTCTTTTAAAGAGTTCTAGTTTCACCTTACACAACATAATCAGGAATGTGTAAAAGAATTGGAAACCTCTACTGTGGCTTTGTAGAAGCCAATATGAAAAACTTATATCCCACTTGGCACTAGGGACCTGAATTGGCCACCGTGAGAACTTGAGGCTTGATGGACCGTTGGTCTGACCCAGTAAGGCTAATCTTTTGTTCTAATGTTACACAGAGGAAAAATGAAGTCACCAGGCTGATCTAAATCGAAGCAAATAAATAAATGATTCACCTCTCCTATTCTGTGCCCCTGAGAAAAGGTCTTATGGCTCCGACTCTGCATCTCTGTGAGTTTCAAATCATGCAAATGTAGGACGAGATCCAACCCGCATCCTTTTTGTGCTCCGCCAAATGTAAACACACAAGAAGTCAAAGAGTTTGCAAAGTTCATTCGAGCACTGTCTAAAGTGAAACACTGAACAGTGAGGAAATGGAAGCATTGTTCTAAGTCGGAGCCCAGCCAAAGGTGAAGGAAGTGCAGTGTTTGGAATTTAGATATTACATAATAAGGTGTTGGCCTGTTGGGTGTTCCATTCTGGAGTAATCTAAGGAAATACTTTTTTTTCTTTTTTTTTTTTGCAGAAAGGGTGGTAGATGCGTGCAACAGTCTCCCAGAAGAGGTGATGGAGACAGAGATTGTGTCTGAATTCAAAGGGCCTGAGATAGGCACGTGGGATCTCTCGGAGCGAGAAAGAGATAATGGTTACTGCGGATGGGCAGCTCTATGACCTCACAATGCAGGTGCACAGAGCCTTAGCCTATAGGAAGAGGAGATGCAAATGTTAAGAGCCTTAGCCAATAGGGAGAGGAGGAGACAGTGGACGCTGCAGATGGGAGACTGGATGGGCCCATTTGGCCTTTATCTGCCATCATGTTTCTGTGTTTCTTTCCTAAATCCAGCTGTGTGTATACATCACATTTGTATGCATTGCTGAGATACATTGATATTGTATTTTGAATGTTGAGCTTTAAGTTATACTAATAAACTGAATTGGAGAACTGAAAGAAGAGAAGGGGCTGACTCAAGGAGAATGAAAAGGTAGAGAGGCATCAAGAGACAGGAGGGAGGCAGACAGGAAGAGGTAAAAATAGGCCCCGAAGAAGAGAAAATGAAGCGCGAGTGAGAAAAGTGAGTAAAGAAGAGGCCGTGAGAAAAGAAAGTCTTTTGAAGAGAGAGTGAACGGAGAAGAGGAGAGAATTTTGAAGGAGAGATGAAGAGAGGAAAAAAATAGGGAAACCGGAGGAAAAGAGGATTCAAGATCAAGAGGGAAGCTTGAATAGAGGGAAAGACCGAAAGAGAAAACCAGAGGAAAACAACTTGGTGGAGAAAGAGGAAACTAAAGAATGTGAGAAAGTCAAGAAGACTGAGGGATGGAATGCTGATTTTTAGCAATAGAATGTATAGGAGAAGCATGAGGAGACTGTCTTGTTTTTTTTTTTAAATTTATAATCCGCCTTTTACAAGGCGAAGTACATCAACACACTCGTAAAAATACACAAATCACACTAGAGTCGTTTTACAAAAAAAAAAAAATGAAAACACCAAATTTCATGACAAACATAAGAACATTAATCTCTCCAGACAATCTTCCTGTCCTAATGAGATCAGCTCAATGAACATGTCGTAAAACAATCACTCTGCCTGATACCGGGACAATAATCACAAACCGTGGGATAAGTACAACTTTTCCAACCGGGTTCTGGAGTTTAAATGACTTTTAGGGCTCCTTTTACTAAGTTGTGATAGCGTTTTTAGTGCACGCAGGATTTTAGTGCGTGCTAAACTCGCGCAACGTGGCTAGAACCAACGCCAGCTCAATGCTGGCGTTAAGGTCCAGTGCGTGTGGCAATTCAGCGCGCGCTAAGGAGCCCTTAGTGGCAGTGAACAGGAGTTGTCAGGGAGCAGTGTCTCCTGTTTTGAACACTGAATTTCGGGCTGTACAATTTTGCAATTTTATCTTTGGAGTGACTCTTTAAATTGCACCATTATTTTGGTTTTTCACTATTATTCAGGGCACTATGCACATTTGCACGGGTCCAGGGATGTTACATGCTTGATTTACCTTCTTTGGGTTTAGACAGCTCGCAACTCTTTTATAGGTTTGTCCTGAATACTGAGAGTTGCGATAACTGAGGACCCTATAAAATTTGCTTATATTGCTTAGTTAATCTTTTCATTGAGGAAACACGACCACATCACAGAGGCTTACCTCAACTCACACTGGCTCCCAATTCCGGCAAGAATACTATTCAAGTTCTATTGATTACTATTTAAAACCATAAATGGCGACAGCTCAACCTACCTGAACAACCGCCTCACCCAAACTACATCAACTAGACACAGGAAAACCCACCCTCCATTCACGCACCCTCCAATCAAAGAAGCCAAACTATATGATGGCCTCCTAGCCACAGAAGCAGCAAAACTCGACAACCACATCTCCAATCTACTGATTATGACCCCAGACTACAAAACATTCAGAAAAGAAGTAAAGACGCTACTTTTCAAGACATTCCTGCAAACGACTTAATACCGCTAGCTCCTTCCCACTTCCCAATACCTTCCCCGATTCCCCAAAACAACCTCATCTACTCTTTATCCCCTCTAGAAATTACCAGATATCTTCTTCATGTAATTTGCTTTTGTAATTCTTTTGTAAACCGCCTTGAACCGCAAGGCAATGGCGGAATAGAAATCTCTAATGTAATGTAATAATACAAAAAAAAAAACCACATTTATATGGTGAGGGTCCTCCAAAGTTTTGCATTATTGTTTGAAATGATTGTTTCAGTATCATATATTCACATGTCCTTTCTCCGTTGGATTCTTGGTTCTGAAACAGTACATAAAACAATCAGAGCAGCGCCAATAAAGTCCTACTGCATATGTCATACAATAGAACAAGTGGCGTTTTAACAATTTTTGAAGGCCTACAAACTCTTTTGTTGCTTAATGAAAGATGGAAGCATATTCCGTTCTTCTGGACCACTACATGAAAAAAAAAAAACCCTTTTCTCTCACCGTCTACAAACTTAGCTCCTTTCTAGATGGTATAGCCAAGTTCTGCTGTGTTCCCGAGCGAAGCTTTAGCACCCCACATAAGGTGATATGCAATCCATCAAGTAATGTGGGGCAAACCCTTGCATACTTGAGTGAACCAGCAGCAATAATTTATACTTGATTCTAAACTCAATTTTCAGCCAATAGAGCTTACAGTTGACCCCACAGACATTCACAATACCCACGATGAATGTTCATGAGTTAAATCTGCATATATTGGAAATACCTCACAGATTTATCTCATGCATACTGATCATAGATAATCTGAAAGTCCAGCAGCGGGGGTTAAAAATCTGTACACGGAAAACAAGGAAAAACTGCAGACAAACGTAGAAGATGCAGGCTATGTTTATTCTATCTGTTATTAAATGTGGTTAATGTTACCACCTTTTAACAAACCAAGGGACCTGAAACGGTCCGTGTTTCGATTAGCACGCCTTCATCAGGGGTCCAAGGTTGATAAGGTTTCAAATTAAACCACAAACAAAAATAAACATGAGCCCGTGTAAATCAAGGGGAATCGCTGATCAACAGTCTCAGTGTAAACTTGCTACGAAGCTAAAAATTTGTTCCATACTTGGCAACCACATTATAAACAACACCCTCCCGCCCATCCAGCTCTCATCTTTTTCACTTTTTCCTAGGAAAATGGTAGCATAAAACAAGCTTGTCCTACACAGTGTTCTTGCTATTCTAATTCTATATCTCATTTGTTTCAGATTAGTGTTTGAGAGGGTGAGCAAGGGTGCCCCTAGCTCAGGAGTGTCAAAATCCCTCCTCGAGGGCCGCAATCCAGTTGGGTTTTCAGGATTTCCCCAATGAATATGCATGAGATCTATTTGCATGCACTGCTTTCTTTGTATGCTAACAGATCTCATGCATATGCATTGAGGGAATCCTGAAAACACGACTGGATTGCAGCCCTCAAGGAGGGCCTTTGACACCCCTGCCCTAGCTCATACACATCTCTTCTCTTTCAACCCTGCATAGATTCTCTCAGATATTGGTTTCCATTTCTGTAGGATGAGAAATAACTTTGACCAACCAGCATTTTGAACACTTTTATGCTTAATTATGCACATTTAAAACAAATAATTAACTGCTTCCAAGTTGCCAGACTGTAATTTGGAATGAGCTGGAGATGGTCTTTGTGTTTTGGCTAAGTTACAGATGGAGGAAACAAAAAACAGACTGAGATATTTCAAACCGGATTATACAAATTAAACCTTTTCCATATTTTCTAAACAAAACATACATGGAAACTGAAGCTGCCAAGAGATTTCAGTCTGAAAACCGGTAACAGAGCATCAGTAATTACTGTTCGTTTTATAGTAATGAAATTTTTGCACTTTGTGGGTGTAGTGGGAAATGCTAATGAGCATTTGGACGACTGGAAATAAGAATTGTTTTCTAGTCCCTACTTTTGGAAATACAGTCAAATCTTGGATTGTGAATAACTTGGTGTGTGAGTGTTTTGCAAGATGAGCAAAACATTTTATTAAATTTTAACTTGATAAATGAGCGAGGTCTTGCAATATAAGTATGTACAGTAGGGATCTCAAAGTCCCTCCTTGAGGGCCGCAATCCAGTCGGGTTTTCAGGATTTCCCCAATGAATATGCATTGAAAGCAGTGCATACAAATAGATCTCGTGCATATTCATTGGAGAAATCCTGAAAACCCGACTGGATTGCGGCCCTCGAGGAGGGACTTTGAGACCCCTGATGTACAGTATATGCGTGTCATGTCATCACAACAGTTCATAGACAATGGCGCGAAAGACAAAAGCGTGCGCCGACAATTGAGCGCAGCGCACCGCTCTAAATTACAGTTTTTAGGGGCTCCGACGGGGGTTTTTGTTGGGGAACCCCCCCAGTTTACTTAATAGACATCGCGCCGGCGTTATGGGGGAGTTTGGGGGGTTGTAACCCTCCACATTTTACTGTAAACTGAACTTTTTCCCTAAAAACAGGGAAAAAGTGAAGTTTTCAGTAAAATGTGGGGGGGTTACAACCCCCCACGTCCCCCATAACGCCCCCACAACGCGGCGCGATGTCTATTAAGTAAAGTGGGGGGGTTCCCCCCCATGCCCCACCGTCGGAGCGCTAAAAACAGTAATTTAGAGCAGCGCGCGCTGCGCTCAATTGTCTGGGCGCGCCTTTGTCCCGGCGCGCTTTTGACCTGACACCCATCACAACTCTCTCTCTCATGCTGTGGGAGTGAAGTGACCGTTCTGTACAGTTCAGTATTAAAGTTTTTGGGTTGTGGAATGAATCGTCTGAGTTTCCATTATATCTTATGGGGAAATTCGCTTTAATATACGAGTGTTTGGACAGGGACTCAGGCCACCCCTGTACTACCATATCCACCTGTGATGAAGTAGCCATGCTGGGGTATCCGCTGGAGTTTACTCCCATCCACCAGGGCATCTGTCCATAAACATTTGCTCTGCCTATTGATAAATCCATCACTGAATGTAGGAATTGTGGCCTAGGGGTGACAATATGTGAACAGCAAATAACATTCTACCACCCACTGGAGAGGTGGAGGAGATGTTCTTGTGAATTTTCATCACTGGAAAATATTGGAAACTGTCTTGTTTGCTGTGAGATTAACACTCGTAGCTTTGGAACAAAACATTACGTTCCACAAACTCATTAAACACTGGAAGAGGCAATCTGCTGTATCACAGGGAAGCTTGTCATTTCTGCCCCTCTGCCGGGCTCGCCAGTCATGGGGGGGGGGGGGGGGAAGCCAAAAACAGAAGAGAATGCGAGGAAAATGTTTTATGAAAACCAGTGCAAACCCCTTAGGGGATTCAGTGGTTTCCGTCCATTCAGAGCTCAGACCTATTTTATTGGCGTATGGAGCGATGAAAAATTGTTAACAGATATTGTTATTTTTTTATGAGGTGACTCAAAGATTATAAAGGGAAACAGATAAGCCAATACAGAGATAATATTAATATGCGAGCAACCTTTCAGAGAATTAATCAACACAAGGCAGATACTAGTTGCAATGGTGGTTATAGATTAATTGATCACGATTTAAAAAAAATGAAATATTTGTGTTGATTATAATAATGGACATTGGTTGTTTCTTAAGTTACTAGGCTAATAGTGAAACTTTTTATCGATTATATACATTTGTGAAAAACTCAGATTCCTAATGAAAGAATTGACTTCCAAGTTTCCAATACTGGGGGGCAGATTTGTGATGAATACTGCGTGTATAGAGGCTCCTGAATATTCATTCGGCATTATTAAAAGGAACAATGTCTAGGTAAATGCATTATCACAAAACACTGGGGTAGTTTGCTATTTCATATAGCTCAGCCCAAACAATTTGATCCAGTCCTGGTTTTGCTCCATTGCTGTTCAGAATTCCCTAAGAAAAGCATTTCAATATATACAGTGGAGAAAAAAATCTGAACTGGGTCAGTCTGGGTTGATGCGGCTGTACACTAGAGGGGTGACCACACAGCTCCATGTCAAAAGGGACAGGCTGAGCCAGCCCTGGTTTTACCTCATTGACATGTTTAATGATTTTTCCTGCTTGTCTTAGAGAAATCAGAACTCCAGCTCCATCAGTGCACTGGAGCTAAAGCCTGGGCTGGGCCCCCCCAGTGCAGTAAGGGGGGGCATCTGTTCTCCTTAACTCCCCCCCACTGTTACGCATGCACGCCACTTCTCTTCCCCGTACCTTTGAAACATTCCTGGCGCGAGCAGCAATCTCCAACCTTCTGTTGCGCCAGCGTTGGCTCTTCCTCTGACTTCACTTCCTGGACTCATGCCTAAGAAGTGACTTCAGAGGAAGAGCCGACGCTGGTGCCACAGCAGGTTGGGGGGTTGGTGCTCATGCCAGGAACTTTAACGGGGGAAGGGAAGCGGCATGCGTGCAGAGAAGAGGGTGGAGGAGGGGGGCGCCTCTCACCCTTGCTACGCCACTGGGCCAGACTGTCTCTTTTGACGGGGTTGGAGCGGTGGACCGAGATCAAGCTTTCAGGATCTCCCTAATGCAAGAATACATCTAGCCAGTCTGGCTTTCAAAATATCACTATGAATATGTTTGCGGTTAAATTTGCATGCACTGCCTCCGTTATATGCAAATCTATCTTGTGCATATTCATTGTGAGTATCCTGAAAACCTGACTGACTGGGTAAACAACAGTCCTGGCTGGGTAACTATATTAGCAGAGCCATGTTGTCGTACGGCGCCTTCCGAAAAGAAATTAAGACAGTATTATTTGATAAATTTATCTCCTAAGTCAAGGTTTTATTCTCAACATAATAATTTTACAGCATTATCTTAAATATTTTTTATTGTCTTTTTAGTTAATATGCTGTATTCTTACCATTAATATTTTGTATTTCGCTGATTGTCCAGTTTTTCCTCTTTTGTGTAAACCGCCTAGAATTCTTTTGATTGAGGCGGTATAGAAAAATAAAGTTATGTTATGAGGACTGGATTGAGAGTCCCTACTCTAATGATCATATATAAGTAGCTATGTACTGTATATGTCTTTCCGGCATATTACGGATACCCCGAAAAGCTGATCGGTTGCAGTCCTCAAGGACTAGAAACTGTGATCACAGAAGCTGCTTTTAACTTTTGTATGTTTTCTAATGGATTAATAGAGCAGAAAAGTGGTCTGGCAGTACATTTTCTGGTGCTCTAATCGCATGTCAGCCAGTGGAAGGGAGAAGGATCAATGCTATTATTATGATTACCCACTTACAGTTCAGTCGAGAAGACAAAAAAAAAAAAGTGATTCGCCCTAGGTCACACAGGGGTCAGAAGGAATCGGCACATGCATCCCACGAGTTCTCCTGATTCTGAGACTTTTCATCCATGCGTCAATATGTCCGTTACCTAGGCAGTGCTTGATTTCGTAGCTGCTGTCTGAGTTCAGCTTAGCATCGTCTGCTATGGATTAATAGATCCATCTATCGTTTGGAAAACGGATTTCTGTTGGGCTTTGGATTCGTGGTCCGTATTTCCAAAACTGGTTCTTCCCTATCCTTCTTATGCTTTTCTGTGGAGAAGAACAGCCGTTCTTTATTTAGATTCTGGAATGCTGGAAGAGAGCAACCTTGGATGTTATTACATCATAAAGGACCTGACCCAAGAATGCAGCCTTAGAACTAAAGGGCCTGAAACTTAAGGATGACGAACAGAGCAGCTTTAGCACTTGTATCATAAAGGACTGGACACATGATAAGGATCAGAGCAATCTTAGAGCTCAAAGATTGCTAGGTTGGAGTGGTAACATGTCCGTAACATGAACATAGCTTAAGATGAATCATCAAATACAACTGATGAGAAAAGTTCTAGGTGATTGAAAGAAGGATATTTCTGTGAAGAATATATTTTAGGGGCCATTGTGTATTTTGTTATCATTTCTAATTTTCTTTCCTTAAACAACAAGAGGGGCATAATTGAAAGGGCCGTCTAAGTCCGTTTGCGTCCAACTCGCAAGTCGTCCAAAGTAAAAAAAACAGCCTAAGACACATTTTCGAAAAATACGTCCAAAATTTTTTTTGTTTCGAAAATCATTTAATTATACATCCTGCCGATCTGATCGTCCAAGCCACTAAATCGGCCATCTTTATACCACATTTTCATCCAACTTTCCGTCCAAGTCCAAAACGCCTAGAACAAGTCCTGTTGGACGTGGGAGGGGTCTGCAAAGTCATGGACTGCACACCCAGACATGCCACCTAAATAGTGGGGTACCTTAAAGGGCACTGCTGTGAACTTCACAAAAAGGGTGCAATGTCTTCTCCTCCCTACAGCTTTCTTATAGGTCACGGTGAGCCCCCCCAAACCACCTCCAGAATCCCCTAGACCCACTTATCTACCACCCCAATAGCCCTTATAACTGCAGGAGCCACTTAATATGCCAGTACAAAAGGGGCTTTGGGGGTGTATAGGGGAGTGTACATGTTTAAGTATCAATGCAGTGATTACAGGGGCTTATGGGCATGGGTCCTCCTCTCTATGGGTCCCTAACCCACCCCCAAGATGACTTAAGCTGCCTCTGTGTTGGACAACTAAGCTTTGCTATGCCAGGCTGCCAGATGATGATGGTCTGGAGGCTGAATTTTAAAGGTGTGATTAATATTTTTATGGGGGTGGGGAAGGGTCGGTGATCACTGGGGTAGTGTGTGAGGGTCTGTGTTATGTGTTTACAGTGCTTATCTGGTGAGTTTAGGTGGGTTTTTGTGACTTAGACCATGTTTTACATGGTCTAAGTCACAACGTCCAAGTTCCATCAAGGCTCTATAGTAATTCGGTTATAAATGCTGTAAGACTAAGTCTAAGCCGGCCCATGTCCCGCCCAACTCCCGCCCTCGACACGCCTCCCGAAATGCCCCATTTAGCTTTGGACGTTGAGCGGCACTATGAAGGCCTAGGTCATTTAGAAATACGTCCAAAACCCGGTTTTATTATCGGCGCTTGGACGTTTTCGAGAAATGTTCGTCCAAGTGCCGACTTAGGCCGGTTTTTGGACGTTTTTCTCTTTCGATTATGAGCCCCCAAATGTTCATGTAAAAATTTGAGTGCATTCAATGTAGACAAAATTGATAGTTTATGACGGTTCTGATTGTTACATCAAATCATCTTGCTTAAGTGTTGAAATAAATATTCTTACTGTAAAAAAAAAAAAAGATAGATATTAATATTAAACAATATTTAAGTATGATGAATAAATAAGTACATAAAATTTCTCATTGAAATTCAAAGCGGCTGCTGAGAAAGCCACAAAAAACTGCCTCTCCCTATCTATAGGTGAAGATTCTTGGTGCCAAAATCTCAGCCCTGATTCTGATTGGGGAAGAATGGTCATGTGCTCTTAATCAGCCTGTAGCACTGGGATGGGGGTGGGGGGGTGGGAAAGGCCTCAGTCTGTCAGAATTTATATGAAACTGTCCTAAATTCCTGAGCCATCGGCCAACCTCACCACAAAACCACGCATGAGAGCCAGTGCTGTAGCGAGGGTGAGAGGCGCCCGGGGGCGCCTCTACCCCATCCTCTTCTCCACCCCCGCCCGTTCTGTCCCTGCCCCCTCCCGCCCTTGCATCTCTTGAACATTCACAGCGCAAGCAGCACCCCCCCAACCTGCGTCTCACGCCAGCGTTGGCTCTTTTGATGACACTTCCTAGTAGCGGGTCCAGGAAGTGATGTCGGAGGAAGAGCCAACGCTGGCGCGAGCAGCAGGTTGGGGGGTGCTGCTCGTGCCACGAACATTAAAGAGGGAAGGGGTGGGCGCGTGGTCGTAGGGAGGGACAGCCTCCTCATCCCCCCCTCCACTATGTCACTGATGAGAGAGCTCACCTAAAGGATCGGCCTTGTTCTACACTCTGGATAGTAACAAAGTAAGTGATGGCAGATAAAGACCTGAGTGGTCCATCCAGTCTGACCAACAGTCACATTCATTATCAAGGCAAAGTTCATCCAACAATCTAGTAATTATTCCTTTTACTTGCTAAGTTCCCCTATAACAGTGGTCTCCAACTCAAACCCTCTACAGGGCCACATTTTGGATTTGATGGTACTTGGAGGGCCTCAGAAAAAAATAGTTAATGTCTTATTAAAGAAATGACAACTTTGCATGAGGTAAAACTCTTTATAGTTTCTAAATCTTTCATTTTGGCTAAGTCTTAACAATAATATTGTCATTTATAGCTAAAGAGACATATGATCAAGAAACTCTTTTATATTACTTTTGTGATTATGATAAACATACTGAGGACCTCAAAATAGTATCTGGCAGGCCACATGTGGCCCCCAGGCTGTGAGTGTGAGACCACTGCCCTATAAGATGTTTTCCTCAACCCCAGAGATAGAAAAACCTTTACTCAGATGATATGAATATGGTATAAGATACACACACTTGCTCCTTACCTGTTTTGCCGCATATGGACACAGATTATAGAAATCTGTCCGTCATCAGCTATACTGCCCTACCACTGGTGTCGCCTAGCAGTCCATACAATCCTCTTTGCTATAGAGCACATTAACCTCCATTCTCGTGAACAAAATGTGTCTAGACTTGCATGTGGAAATGGCAGCCACCTTCCCCCTGCCTCCTCTCCACCTCCTCCGGGGTCTGCCTGAGATTAAAAAAAACAACAACCAACACACATTAGCAAATGTGGATGATTGCGGAGAAAGAATACACCATCCCCCATGATGGATAACAATTGGAAAGGTATCGCAATCAAAATAAATGCAGAATAAAAAAAAAAAAAGAAGAAGCCACAGAGAATAGGGGCTTAAATCCTTCTGAAGCATTAAAGCCGAGCGATGATTGCTCTATGGCACTGTGTAATCCTTCTGTGATTTTAAAATTGTCCTGGAGAGACCCAGCAGATCAGGCAGGGAACGCATGATCCTGAAAGGCTGCTTCAAGGGGATGGAAATCAAAACACGTTTCTCCCTATTATATTCCCCCCCCCCCCCCTGTATGTTGGCCGCAATTAGAAGATGAAGGCAATATGGAACTGTTTTCTTTGCTGGTCCTACCAGCAACTTTCATTTTGTGACCTTTGGTAATAAAACAAAACCTTGAAAAACACAAAGACCTCTGCGCTGAGAGCGTGCGCCTGTTCTGTGACATTTAGCTTCTATTTCCACTCGGAGGGCTTATTAGAAATAACTTCAAAGTGCTTTTCTCTCATTGCCTTGGCTTCTGCGCAGTGACAGTAGCTTATGAGCACCTGAGCTATGCTCTTCTTTATTAGGGATTAAAGGAGGGAATGAGCTGTCTGAACAATAAAACTGAAACCACGGAGGCCTCGCTTCTGGAACATTCCTTGGCTGTGTGTCGAGAAATTTTTGTAATCCCCTCCTCTCAAAATATTTTGGGGTTGTAGGAATGCCACAAAGGAAACACAAACACTCAGGCTTAGAGTCGAGAGGAGGCACTCCAAATGAATGGTCTCTCCCTCTTTTTATTGAGAATCATATCTCCATTAATTACTTAGTTAATGCTCTACAAGGTTATAACTTCATAATGCATTTACAGTGAGGATTAAACCAAGGCAATATATTGTTTATCTATATCAAAGCTACTATCTCATGTAACATATGAATACATAATAACAGTTATAATAAAGTGATTCCCAATGTGTACCTTTCTGATATGTCTCAAATCTTACTATGGCATGTGACAGTCCAAAGGTTATAATGCATGCTTCTTAAGCTCTCTTGATTAGCCTTGCTCAGGCAAAGTCTGATTGTTGCCCATATAAGGGATGCTTAAACAAGATAAGAGAAAAAGGGTAAATGTATGTCAAGTTAATATGTGGCCAGAGTCAGGGATGCCTCAGCCTTCTGCTCAAGGTGCAACCCTTGTCCTTGCTTAGAATGTATACGTGGCAGGAGGGAGAGGAAATGAGAAACAGGGCCTCAGAACCAAACCCAGGCCTGGATCCACACACAGGTCCAGATCCGCACACAGGGCCTAGGTCGGTGTGCCGACCTGGCCTGCGTTCAGAACCGCCTGTGTGCTCACTCTGCCTGTGTTCTGATGCCCTGGATCAGAACTTATCAGATCTCCATCCCTACATGGGGTTGTTGGGGTGGAGGGTGGGAGTATCTGGCTCCCTACCCTCTGTGCCTGTATTCCTTTCACTCCCTCCTAAATCTCATGGAAATCAAATTTCTGCATATTTGAGGTGATGGCATGATGAGAATGAATCATTCTGTCTCTGATACAAATACGATGCGTTTGAAGAGGAAGATTAAAAAGGAGTGAAAAGAAGAAGGCAGAGGTGTGAGAGAGTGAAAAAGAGAGAGCTATGGAAATAAGAAATAAAAGAGAATGGAAAGAGAGAAGAATGAAAAAATGGCAGAGAGGGTAAAGAAAAGGGGGAAAAGATTGAAAGGAAAGAGTCCACGATTTCCTCCTCTCCCTATAGGCTAAATGGCTCATAATCGAAAAAGAATAACGTCCAAAAACCGGCCTAAGTTGGCACTTGGACGAACATTGTCAAAATACATCCAAATGCTAATAATGAAAACGGGTTTTGGACGTATTTCTAAACGACCTAGGCCTTCATAGTGCCGCTGAATGACCATAGTTAAACGGGGCATTTCAGGAGGAGTGTCGAGGGCGGGATTTGGGCGGGACGTGGGCAGGCTTAGACTTAGTCATACAGTATGTATAACTGAAAGTTATACTGCACAGGATCGACAGAATTTGGACGTTGTGACTTAGACCATTTAAAACACGGTCTAAGTCACAAAAGCCCACCTAAAGTGAACAGATAAATACTGCAAACACATAATACAGTCCCCCAAACACTACCCCAGTGATCACCGACCCCCCCTACCCCAATAAAAATATTAATCACAACTTGAAAAATGTGCCTCCTTAACAGCCGGGCATAGGAAAGCCTAGTCGTGCTGCATAGAGGTGTCTTAAGCCGTCTTGGGGGTGGGTTAGGGACCCATGGAGAGGAGGACCCATGCCATAAGCCCCTGTAATCACTACATTGCTGGTTAAACATGTGCACTCCCCTAAAAACCCCCCAAAACCCTTTTGTACTGGCCTATAAGTGGCTTCTGCAGCCATAAGGGCTATTGGGGTAGTAGATAGGAGGGTTTAGGGGATTTGGGAGGTGGTTTGGGGGGCTTAACATGACCTAAAAGGGAGCTGTAGTGAGATGAAGACATGGTACCCTTTTTGTGAAGTTCACAGCAGTGCCCTGTATTTAGGTGCCATGTCTGGGTGTTCAGTCCATCACTTTGCAGACCCCTCCCACGTCCAACAGGGCTTATTCTAGACGTTTTTGATTTGGACGAAAAGTTGGATGAAAATGTGGTATAAAGATGGACGATTTATCGATTTGGATGATCAGATCGGCAGGACGGATACTTAGACGATTTTCGAAAAGAAAAAAAAATTGGACGTATTTTTTGAAAATATGTTCTAAGCTGTTTTTTACTTTGGACGACTTGCGATTTAGACGTAAACGGACTTAGACGTTCCTTTCGATTATGCCCCTCCACGGCTCTTTACACCTGCACTGTGAGGTCATAGAAACATGATGGCAGATAAAGGCCAAATGGCCCATCTAGTCCCATCCGCAGTAAACATTATCTCTTGCTCTCTCTGAGAGAACCCACGTGCCTATCCCAGGTCCTTTTGAATTCAGACAGTCTCTGTCTCCACCACCTCTTCTGGGAGACTGTTCCATGCATCTACCACTCCTCTGCTGCAATCATCTCCAAATCACTCAAATTGTTGCCCTTTAAAATTCTTTTCAAGGTTTGGAAATAGAAAACAGTCAGATGGAGCAAGATCTGGTGAGTAGGGTGGATGGTCTATACCAGTGATTCCCAACCCTGTCCTGGAGGAACACCAGGCCAATCGGATTTTCAGGCTAGCCCTAATGAATATGCACAAGAGAGATTTGCATATGATGGAAGTGATAGGCATGCAAATTTGCTTCATGCATATTCATTAGGGCTAGCCTGAAAACCCAATTGGCCTGGTGTTCCTCCAGGACAGGGTTGGGAACCACTGGTCTATACAATGAAACCCCAACTGAGTCAAAATATCCATCGTTTTGCCAGCCTTGTGAGCAGTTGCATTGTCTTGCAAAAAGAGAACTCCTTTCCACAGCTTCCCTCTCCTTTTTTATCTTTCAATGCCTCCTTTAATCAGTTCAAACAAAACCCCAACAGAGGAACAAAATTATAAACAAAATACAAAAAAGTTATTCTCACTACTGTATCTGTGTAATCAATAAAAAATAAAATAAAATATATCTCACAATATACATACATTTATTTATAATATTTTTTTGTATATAAGTGTGTCCTCAGTGTGAAATCAGAAGCTAGGAAAGCGGCAGACCAGACGGTTTCTGATCAATTGCTTTGCTTATGCACCAGCTTCTTCCACCATGTCCTGCACATCATCATTGGCCCACACTAGTGATCAATGTAATCCACAATGAAAATGATAAAAAATAGTGAATCAATAATGCTTCCCTCGATCATAATTAATGTTGGACATTAACCATCGGGAGCAGATGTGTCCATAGAACTTAGCAGGTGTTAAACTTCAAGCTTTTTTTGGGTAGATTATAAGAGTGAAATGGTTCCTGACGAAGGGGGTAGTCCCGAAACTGAGCTCAGTTGAACCAATTGTGGCCCAGAGAAATGAGTGAGAATTTGTTTGCAGCTTGAAAAAAATCAGCAAATTACGCTGACCAAGTTCAGCAAGATAAGTTATTAGCTTCCGTTTAAAGTTTTTTGGGAGCATATGACTGAGGGACGCACTAATGATTCGCCAATCTGCCAAAATCAGGTCATGGATATTATCAACAATTTCAGGAGTGGACATTGTTTGAGGCCTCTCCATGCTAAAGATTTGCACACCATTTCTTCACTGTGGGCATTTGTCGCTCAATGTTTGATCATACATTCATGGATTTCCTTTTGCAGGAATAGGAACTTCGTAACGGCTCAGAGTTCCACATTTGAAAATTCCACACTTTTCGTTTGACATGGTTCAATGAATGATCTGAAACAAGGTCAAAACATAGCATTATGATTCTGCAAACTGGCACTTTGCAAAATAAAATAACCCTCTTCTCAGCTACAGTTGCAAAATAACGCTCAGAATTTAGGAAGCTGGTTGCCTTTCAGCACCCTGTTGAACATTCATTCCATCTTACCTACCACTCATAACCCTCCAGAATGCATCGACTAAGCACACCAATCACTCATAAACTCTCATAGTAACATAGTAAATGACGGCAGATAAAGACCTGAATCGTCCATCCAGTTTGCCCAACCTTACCCTCTCTTTAAATTTCTGATTTTAATTTAAAAACTCCTTTTTCTTTGCTATTTCTGGGCCAGGATCCAAAGCTCTGAAGTCAATGTCAAAGTTCACTCCAGCCCATCTAAACCATCCCAGCCATCAAAGCCCTCTCCAGCCCATCCTCAACCAAATGGCCATATACGGACACAGACCGTGCAAGTCTGCCCAGTACTGGCCCAGTTCTTCAATACCGGTATATACCATTATTTTCTGATTCGAGATCCTCTGTGTTCATCCCACGCTTCTTTGAACTCAGTCACCGTTTTCCTCTCCACCACCTCCCTCGGGAGCGCATTCCAGGCATCCACCACCCTCTCCGTAAAGAAGAATTTCCTTGCATTACTCTTGAGTCTACCACCCCTCAACCTCAAATTATGTTCTCTGGTTTTACCATTTTCCTTTCTCTGGAAAAGATTTTGTTCTACATTAATAACACTTATCCTTCCTATTCACTCTGTCCTACCTACCACTCATAACCCTTCTGCCATGCACTGACCGCCCCCCCCCCCCCCACAATAACTCATAACATCTCATACACGGCCCTCCCATCCACACACTCCACCCTACCCACCACGCATACCCCTCCAATTTATTTTAAAAATTTATACCCAGCTACATCCAATAGCTCTGCATGGGATTCAAAAAGGGTTGACCAAAAAGAGAAGGAGCATGAACATTTCATAAGAGACAGTGTAAGGGGCTTTATGTTTTTTTTGGGGAACATATTCAGTGCAATCTGTTTTGAGTATTTTTTTTTTTTTTAATTAAAAGCAAGAATCTCCAAGTTTCTGGCATTGGAGGAACCAGTTTCATTGTTTACTTTTGTTTGAGATTTGGGAAGTTAGGCGATCGTCTAGAAAAACTCATCTTTTTATGGAAGTTTGGAATCCGTATATTCAAAACCTTTTACCTACAGCAAGAAGTTTAATTTTCAATGATTTACTTTACGTTGAAGCTAACATAAGAACATAAGAAATGCCTCTGCTGGGTCAGATCTGAGGTCCATCGTGCCCAGCAGTCCGCTCACGCGGTGGCCCAACAGGTCCAGGACCTGTGCAGTAATCTTCTATC
This sequence comes from Geotrypetes seraphini, assembly GCF_902459505.1. Taxonomy (NCBI): domain Eukaryota; kingdom Metazoa; phylum Chordata; class Amphibia; order Gymnophiona; family Dermophiidae; genus Geotrypetes; species Geotrypetes seraphini. The sequence continues at coordinate 9,406,638 of NC_047091.1, forward strand.
TATACCCCTCTATCCCCTTTTCCAGTAGGAATTTGTCCAATCCTTTCTTGAACCCCAGTACTGTACTCTGCCCAATTACGTCCTCTGGAAGTGCATTCCAGATGTCCACCACACGTTGGGTAAAAAAGAACTTCCTAGTATTTGTTTTGAATCTGTCTCCTATCAACTTTTCTGAGTGCCCTCTTGTTCTTTTATATTTCGAAAGTTTGAAGAATCTGTCCCTCTCTATTCTCTCTATGCCCTTCATGATCTTGTAAGTCTCTATCATATCCCCTCTAAGTCTTCTCTTCTCCAGGGAAAATAGACCCAGCTTCTCCAATCTCTCAGCATATGACAGGTTTTCCATACCTTTTATCAGACGTGTCGCTCTCCTCTGAACCCTCTCGACTAACGCCATATCCTTCTTAAGGTACGGCGACCAATATTGGATGCAGTACTCCAAATGCGGGCGCACCATTGCCCGATACAACGGCAGGATAACCTCTTTCGTTCTGGCTGTAGGTTGTTTAAATTACATTTCAGTTCTTTATTTTTGTCAGCTTTCATCCGGGGAGGGGGAATTGATTGTAGGATGGAAGGGATAGAATTTTTTTTAAAAAATAATATATGAATTAGAATTTTAACAATTGTGAATTATTTATTATTTGTAAAGAATATCTTTTTGTATAATTTATAGGTATTTTTACTCTATTCCCTTAATAAAATGTTTGAACATAAATAAGGGGGGTAAGGAGGGGGAGGGGGTTAGGGTTAGGGTTAGGGGGATGGGGATGGGGATGGGGAAGGGGGGAATGTATAGAGCAGGGGTAGGGAACTCCGGTCCTCGAGAGCCATATTCCAGTCGGGTTTTCAGGATTTTCCCCATGAATATGCATTGAAAGCAGTGCATACAAATAGATCTCATGCATATTCATAGGGGAAATCCTGAAAACCCGACTGGAAGAAGGCTCTTGAGGACCGGGGTTCCCTACCCCTGGTATAGAGGTATGAGGTGGGTAATATGGAAATATATTTTGGAGGAATGATAGAAATATGTATGAAAATTAGTATTGTGAATATAATTGTAATGAACATCTTATTGTATTATATTATTGTATACTTATTTGATTCCTTCAATAAAATGTTATATAAATTAAAAGCAGGACATCAAATCAAAACAAACGAGGAAAAACTTGAAGGGAATATTGGCCAGAAAAGCTGACACCTATAGTTAACATCTGGAAGAATCAAATCTTACTTATTTTTGTCAAATGCGTCATCTGTGTCCTCTCTATGGGGTCCTTTTATTAAGGCGCACTAACTGATTTAGTGCGCGCTAAATGCTAAGGCATTCTTCTATGGGCGCCTTAGCATTTAAATTGGTTAATTAAAGGACCCCTATATCTCTTCCTCCTCCATTCAACTGTCTCTCTTCCTGCTTTCAGGTTCCCATCCATCCTTCCCTTTCTCTCCTCTCATCCCTCTTTCCGTTTTTCCTCTCTCGTCACATATGCATCCCTTCCATCCTACCATTTGTTCCTCTCTCACTCTCCCATTCATCGTTTTAACCTTCTATAATTCTCTGTCTTTTAAAAAAAAAAACAACCCAAAATTGTTTTATTTATACTTATAAAACATAACAGGAAAAACACAATAATAAAAGGAAATAAAGTTCAATAGGAACACTTATGACTAAAAATTAGTTGGGACTAAGCCTCACTCCATGTGGACTTACAATAACATAAGATAACTACACAATCTATAACATAACAGTGGATAAGTAGAAATCATATCAGCACTTAACCAGCTAAATATTGACTCCACCCTCAGAACTCCCACAAAATAGATGGTCTCGGCTTGGGCACTAAACCTTCCATTTTCAATGCCACCATCCAGTTAAGTGTTGCTGAAAATGCCCAGTTAGCCTGGACCCTCTCCTGGCCATTTAAATTGTTTTGCATATTGGGACCATGGTCTTAATCGGATTTAGGGTTACCATATGGCTCCAGAAAAAGGAGGATGGATTGAGACGTCCGGGTTTTATTTCCATTGCTTTCAATGGAAGTAAAACTTGGATGTCTTAATCCGCCCTTCTTTTTTCTGGGTGTAACCCTACTTAAATTGGCCTTCATTTTTCTATCTAATTTCACATATGGAAACGATGTTTATATCTGTAGCCCGGAGCACTTGAAAAGTGCAAGACCAATGTCTGGGCTGACTGTTGATTATAATCACAATCCCTGGGGGAGTATTATTGTGACTGGTACTTAACTCCATATGTGAAATTTAGATAATTAATTCAGGAGGGTTTTGTGAAACCACGCTGCTGTTCTCTCCACCAGTACAGTAAAGCTACAAAACCTTTATTTTTTTTAACCAGAGGCTTCGCAGAATGCTAGTTTGAAGAGCAGAGGAGGGGGAACCCTCCAAAAATATTAAAGTAGGACGGGGGGAGCCCCATTTGCTCTCTCTGATATTCAGGCTAGGCTCACACACCTTATTAAAGACCATGAGCTGTATTTTTGTACCCAGGCTGACTTCCTCCCTCCCCCCTCCCCAATATGCACAGAGGACTGTACGCTGGTATGAGGACAGAAACATTTGGGACACTGGTACATAGGACTGGGAAATAGTAGATTTCTTTCCAGCCTAGCTAAACAACCGCCTAATCCAAACTACCATGCATCCCCCAATCGGAGACGTCAAACGAAAAATGTACGATGGCCTTCTAGCCACACAAGCAGCAAAACTAGACTGCCAACTCTCCAATGTACTGATAACGACCCCAGACTTCAAATCGTTCAGAAAAGAAATAAAAACCCTGCTATTCAAGAAATCCTTGAATGTAATGTAATGCAATTTATTTCTTATATACCGCTAAACTCCGTTAGGATTCTAAGCGGTTTACAGAAAAATAGACAATAGGGAACATTAAAATTATAAGTAAAATAGGTACTTAGATATTCCCTTACTGTCCCGAAGGCTCACAATCTAACTAAAGTACCTAGAAAAATGACAATTAGTAGAGTAATGAAAAAATAAAATAGAGAAAGATGAGAAAAAATAAGAAAATAAACATTCTAATAAGACTACAATGGTCTAAAGGACTTTGAAAGGTTGGAAAAAGAGGGGAGGTAGGAAATAGAAGCAGAAGGGAGAACCGTTGAAACTATAGAATTCTTGGGAAATTTAATTGAAATTTAAATAATAAAGTAGGAAACAAAAACCAAGTGGCAAAGCAATGAATGAGGTTTAAAAATAAAATATCAGAAACTAAAAAAGAAAGTGAAAAAAATAAAAACAAACAGTCAAGACTGAAGTCCAGCTTGAAATGACTTCACTGCTTTGGCGGCCAAACTTCTCCAGATGTCATCCGATCCTTGTCAGCAAACCGGAAGCCCCAAACCCAGTGTCTCCGGTCATCAACTCGTCAAGATATTCACTCTCTCCTCCTGCAGGTCAAATTCGCCGAATCTGTCTCCTTTCAGGACAGGCACCGCTCGCGTCTCTCTGACCGTTTGCGGCGCTAACCATGGCCTCCCCCTCGTGGTGGCGATGGTGGTCGTGGGGGTCGCTCCTCATCAGGGCCGAAGCTAGCGGCTGCAGCGCCTTCTCTGAGTCGACGCTGCTCAGCAGGCCCAGGCTGGCGTCAGGGCCGGGTGCCTCTAGTGGCGGGCGAGCGCCGGGTTGGCTGCCGGCTTCTTGGCGACAGAGGTGACTCGTCCCAATTCTCTGAAGCAACCTGCTCTACTCCTCAATTCCTCTGGAAATGGTCAGAAGACTTCTTTTGTAATCCGCCTTGATCTGCAAGGTCATGGCGGAATAAAAATCATTAATGTAATGTAATGCTTAGCAATACATCTGTTTTTGACTTTTGATATATAAATGTATTTTTGTTAATAATCTGCTCTTCAGTGGTAACAGAACAGAGCAGTACACTGTAACTGATAAAAAGCAAAGGTATATAATAATTTTATTTATTTATTTATTTTAAGTATTTATTATATTTCTCACAGGTACAAGCATTTCATGCAGGATTAGTTAATTCTCCTGTTTGTATCAAATGTGAGAAAGATCCGAATATTGTATCTCATGCATTGTGGCAAAGTCCTCTTATTAAATCATTCTGGTCTGCCATCCTATTATTTTTAGGTTCATTATGGAATAGTCAATTGGTGGAATCCCCAAGGGGGGGTGTTATTTGGTAAAGCTGCTGCTTGTGGGGGTTTTGGACAAGGAAGAAGCATTTTATTTCAAAAGGCATGCATGATTGGTCATACATGCATTTTGCAATATTGGTTACAGAAAGATCCTCCTAGTTATTGGCATTGGAGGAACCAATTCCATCGTTTAATTTTATTTGAGGTTTGGGAGGTTCTTAAATTTCCTAGACGAACTCATCTCTTTTTGAAAATTTGGGACCCATATATTCAAAATCTTTCCTCTAGAGCACGAAGTATGATTATATTGAAGCTTTGGAAACATTCATTGCATTTCAACACCTGGTAATTTGTGTCACCTTTTATTCTGGGGGAGGGGAGGGAATGGGAGGGATGACAGTAATATGTATGGAAATACTTGAATTGTATATTTGCTTAATTCATTCATTACAATGTTATAATTGAAAATAAAAACAATGGGGGGTGGGTGGGAGGGGGAAAGAGGGTGGGAAAGGGGGAAGGGGGATGGGGGGATGGGAATGGGGTAATGTTTAGAGGTATGAAATAGGTAATATGGAAATATATTTTGGAGGAATGATAGAAATATGTATGAAAAATTAGTATTGTGAATATAATTGTAATGAATATCTTATTGTATTATATTATTGTATTGTATATTTATTTGATTCCTTCAATAAAAAGTTATAAATTAAAGTATTTATTAGGGTTACCAGATTTTACCTCAGTAAAATCTGGACCCCCTAGACCTGCCCCCTCACACCCCCACCCCCATTATGCCACATCTCTGCTCCCCCCAGCCCCGCCCGTTCCTACACCGTCAACACAAATGGCACCATGTCCACTCCTTGGACTCCATCTTGCGGTGTCCCTCAAGGATCACCCCTTTCCCCTATTCTCATTAACATCTACATGTCCTCCATGAAACTCTTTCAACTATCCCCCCTGGAAACAATCTACACTTATGCAGATGACATCCTTGTCCTCCTTGAGACTGACCAGAACCTCACCAACCTCAACGAAAACATTACAGCTTGCATAATGAGACTCCGTGCCTGGTCCCTCTCGGTACAGATGAAACTAAACGAATCTAAAACAAAACTACTCTGGCTCGGCCCAAAATTCGAACACCTGCCCACACTTTTCACACTACCCACAGGCGATACACTACAGCTCGAGTTCTCATGCAAGGTCCTTGGTATCACTATCGATTCCTCTCTCTCCCTCAATGACCACCTCAACTCCTTGGCAAAATCATGCTTTTTCAGCCTTCACATGCTGAGGAAAGCTAGATCCTACTTCAGCCAACAACACTTTGCCATCCTTGTCCAATCCATCATCCTCTCCAAACTAGATTACTGCAACGCCATCTACTTAAATCTATCAAAAAAAGTCTTCTAAGACTCCAGCTAATCCAGAATACTGCAGCCAAACTGATCTTCTCAAAACGCAAGTCTGACCATGCCTCCCCACTCCTTGCCAAACTTCATTGGCTCCCAATAATCTCCAGAATCCATTTCAAATGTTCCTGCCTGGCTTTCAAGATCATTCACGGAATCCTGCCTCCTCTTATCCCACTGTCTTTCAACTCCTCCAGTCCCGACTCCTCCAGAACTGCCCAAAGGCTTAAACTAGCTTTCCCCTCTCCACGCGGCATCCACTATTCAGGCAAACTGGGAAAATCCCTTTTCTTCAAAATCACAGGTCTTTGGAACGACCTCACCACCCCGCTGCGGAACCTGAGCTCCCTTCAGTTATTCCGCAAACAACTGAAAACCTGGCTTTTCAGCAAATTGTAGCTCTATCCTTCCCCCCTTTCTCTCCCCCCTTCTACACATAAGTTCATGTCATCCTTTTTCTTCTTCTCTACCCACTATTTTAAGTTCTTGTAAACCGTGTCGAGCTCCATTCTCATGGAGATGATGCGGTATATAAACTTAAGGTTTAGATTAGATTAGATTGGATGCGCATGTGCGCTTAACGTCACCGAGTTGGATGCGCGGATGCCCCCGCCCGACGCGATTTCTTTTTAAAAACCCGGACAAAGTGCCGGGTTTTGAAAAGCCATCCGGGGAAATCCGGACGTCTGTTAACCCTAGTATTTATATACCACTTATAGTCTAAGTCAGGGGTGTCAAAGTCCCTCCTTGAGGGCCGCAATCCAGTCGGGTTTTCAGGATTTCCCCAAAGAATATGCATGAGATCTATGTGCAAGCACTGCTTTCAATGCATATTCATTGGGGAAATCCTGAAAACCCGACTGGATTACGGCCCTCGAGGAGGGACTTTGAGATCTCTGGTCTAGAACAGACATGGGCAATTCCGAACCGGCCGGAATCTAATCGGGTTTTCAGGATTTCCCCAATGAATATGCATGAGATCTATGTGCAAGCACTGCTTTCAATGCAGATTCATTGGGGAAATCCTGAAAACCCGACTGGATTGCGGCCCTCAAGGAGGGACTTTGAGATCCCTGGTCTAAGTGGTTTACATTCAGGTACTTCAAGCATTCAAGCTATTTTTCCTCCTCTATAGAAACGTTAAAGATGGGGGGAGGGGGAACGACATAATTTGTTTCCATAGTAAATGTTAACAGAGAATAGGGAGATTGGAAAATTTAAGCAAAACGTGTGTCACAGACTTCTCATCACTACATTAATTACTAAAGATATCCTAATGCTAACAACAAAACATCCGTCCCCTTGCGCTTAATTATTTATGGAGTTGCCAGCTCTATTTCGTTAGGAGAGACCCTCCCCCCACCCCACCATTTAGAAAATTGACAAGGCTGGTTTTTTTTTTTTTTTTTTCTTTTCTAGAGTCTGGTGTATTTTAATTGGGAGTGAAGGCATGTCCCTTGTTTTTCTTAAAACTGACAGGAAGATCTCTGGTTTCAGAGTGGCCGAGCTGAGACCTAGTTCCCCTGTAGCGCTTTGAGACCTCGCGCTTGCCCAACACGGGCACTCGTCAAAGATGATGAAGTTGGGAGATGAGACGGAGACCACACACATAGGAAAGTAGTTTCGCCAGATGTGGAGCGACAAGGTCATGCCCTGACCTTATTATCATGTGACCTCAGGGTCACTCAATGCCCTAGCGTTCCAGGTTCCAGAGATACTTTTCTGAAATATCCATTTTCCGGTACGGATTAGGGGATTATTATAGCTGGCAGGGTACCTCTTGCCCCCAGCCCTAGCATGCAGCATAACCTTTGAGGATTATTCTAGCTGGTTCCAACAAGGTGAGGAGTTGTGATGGCATAGAAATTGTAAGTAGGAATGTTGTGGAAGAAAGCGCACCTTTTTTCTGACAAGGTATTTGGAGGAGCACTGAGCTTTCTAGTCAAGGATTCTAGCTGTAGACTTAGGCCCGTGATAACAGAGACGCTGATTCAGGCTGGAGTTTGGAATCAAAAGGCCCGTGACCTGTTGGGGTGCAAGGTGCCAGGGAAATTAATAACTATTAGAGCATATTTTGATATTAGTTCCTTTCGACTGTTAGTTCAATCATTGGTTCTTAGTCAGCTAGAGCAGTGGTTCCCAACCCTGTCCTGGAGGAACACCAGGCCTAGCCCTAATGAATATGCATGAAGCAAATTTGCATGCCTATCACTTCCATCATATGCAAATCTCTCTCATGCATATTCATTAGGGCTAGCCTGAAAACCCGATTGGCCTGGTATTCCTCCAGGACAGGGTTGGGAATCACTGGGTTAAAGCAGTGGTTCCCAACCCTGTCCTGGAGGAACACCAGGCCAATTGGGTTTTCAGGCTAGCCCTAATGAATATGCATGAAGCAAATTTGCATGCCTATCACTTCCATCATATGCAAATATCTCTCATGCATATTCATTAGGGCTAGCCTGAAAACCCGATTGGCCTGGTGTTCCTCCAGGACAGGGTTGGGAATCACTGCTGTAGAGGTTATAGTCATTCATGATTAAACATCGGTTGGCAATTTGTCATCATGTCAACCAAATATAGGCAGTTAAATATGATGGAGTCTTGGAACGATAAAATGTTAAAAAACCAATAAGTATTGTTAACAGTAGTTAGCTTGCTAATTTCAACACAATACGCCGTCTTGATCTTCATCAACATGGCACCACGCATTCTTCTTATTCACAGCTCCTTCAACCTTGGAATTCCCTTCCTTTCCCCATCCGTAACATCCCCCTCCCTCAAAGAATTCAAAAGTAGCATTGAAAACTTGGTGGTTTTTCTAAGCCTTTTCCGTTGCATAGCATACGGTTGAGGTCCCAGCTCGATCTGACTATTCCTGTAGAGCAGTGGTCCCCAACCCTGTCCTGGAAGACCACCAGGCCAATCGGGTTTTCAGGCTAGCCCTAATGAATATGCATGAGAGAGATTTGCATATAATGGAAGTGACAGGAATGCAAATCTGCTCCATGCATATTCATTAGGGCTATCCAGAAAACCCGATTGGCCTGATGGTCCTCCAGGACAGGGTTGGGGATCACTGCTCTACAGAGTAGTGGGTGCAGCTCTGGCCACCTTAGACAGCATACCGGATGGACCGTGTGGGTCTTTATCCACTCTGTTACTGTATATTTTACTTGTGGGAAAGTTCTGTTAATAACGCATAGAAGCGTATGACCTGGTGTTGGAGAGCTGGGAAGGAAGCATGCTGGTAGTTTCTGTGCTCAGGAAAAATTGGGAACTAGGGTGGGGGGAACTACCAGACTGATGCCCCCGTAGGGTCAGGGAAGCTACAAGTAACGTGAGTGGAGCATCGCTGATAGATTGCGAGAGGAGTCGTGGAAGAAAAATTCCATTGTAATATGGAGACCCGTCAAACAGGAAATGCCGAGAAGCAGAGAATAAAGAAGACTCTGTGAGTGATTTATTTCAAAATTTATATACCGCATATTAGCTATGTGGTTTGCAAATTACATACACATTATCTTAAGCTCCCTATGATCACTACAAGTGTAACACAGGCAGACAAACTAGTTGGACACATTTTTAACATCCCACACTGGAACACAAAATTTCAGGAAAGCATGAACAGACATTAGCAGGTCAAATTTCAACAATAGTAAAACAGGAAGACATTGATAGTCAAATTAATTTTTGTCAATCTGTAAAGAAACAGATGAATTGATTCCATGTAAAGAGATGTTTTGGGGTGTTTTTTTTTTTTTTTGTACGAACTGGACTGTAAGGAGTGAGAGTAGGAGGAGCAGTTGGAAAAAGCCATCTCTATTCAAGGGCCATGAAGGTTCCCCACCCCGCCCCTCAGAACCTCCCCCCAAATCTACCCCCTTCTGTAGCCCAAAGTTGAGAGATGGGGCTGGGGGGCGCTGCAGTTGATTAATCCTTATGTAGGTCTAATAAAATGTGTAATGGTCTGCAGAGAATATAAGATCTTCAAATGCTAAGAGCACTGTCAGTGATTCTATTGCTCTGTTTGCCAAATCCAGTCCTCCTAGGTCTAGCTTTTAGGATATGTGCAATGAATATTCCTGATGTGTATTTGCATGTAATTGGATGAAGAACTAGACTGATTTGAGATTTTGGAACCATGGGGACCACCAGATCTGTTTGGGAACCCTCCAGATAGAGCTAAGAACCATTACATGAAATAATGAATGTGCTCTAGGTCCCTCCTTGTTCCCACTTTCAGCTCATCAGATGATCTCAGAATATCTTCCCATGTTTCACCCACATGGATAAGAATTAAATTGTCCTCCCATGGCTAACTGCAGGTTGCAGCTCTCTACTGCCCTCCTATAGCGGAGACAGCAAGTTGCAGCTCTCCATCAAGAGTTTCACTTATGTTGCCTCCTGCCCGGCAATCCAACACAGGCCAGGTAAAGAGCAGGATCCTAAGCTGAGAATAAGACTAGCTTCTTCTGCTATGCACTGACCTAGGGTTATCATATGGCTCCAGGAAAAAAAAAAAAAAAAAAAAAAGACGGATTGAGACATCCGGGTTTTACTTCCCTTGCTTTCATTGGAAGTAAAACCCAGATGTCTCTATCAGTCCTTCTTCCATTGCTTTCAATGGGAGTAAAACCAGGATGTTGCGATCTGTCCTCCTTTTTTTGGAGTCATATGGTAACCCTACACTGACCACAATCTGGCAAGATGGTAGAAAATGTTTCTGTCAAATGTAACATGGTTTGGATTTTATTTTTTCATTCTCTGAAGGCTATAAAAAACCCGATGGCACAGGGACTTAGATATTTCAGAGAGATTAATATGATAATAAACATATGATCTGAAAAAAAAAAAAAAAATCCTATTCTAACATAGGATAGGCCTTAAATCTGCAGAATTCTCACTTTAATTAAAAGATGAGCAGAGGCAGAACTAATAATGCATTAAAAAAAAAAACAATTTGAAAATATTATTTTCATGTTTCATTTTCTCAGCTCTTCCTGCTTCCAAAGAAATCAATTAAAAAGCTGTTTAAACAAATAGATGAGGTTTTCAGAGGAACAGTAACACCACATTTAGGGCTGGATGTACTCAGTGTTTTCCCATAGACACAAAATGTGGAAACTCTGTAGTACCTCTTGGTTTAATTGGATTACCAAGACCTTATCGCTCCTGCTTTTAAAATGCAGCTTTGGGGGAGGACATATTAAATTTATTATTAGTGATTCCAGATGTCCAGAAAACCCTAGATGTGTCCTTTTTTTAGAAGACTCTCCAAGTAGCTGGATGGATTTCCAAAACCCGGCAGTTTGTCCAGGTTTTAGAAAGCCCCGGGTTCAGGGTCACGTCTGGAGGACGCATGGATGTGACATCATCGCATTGCATCCACACATGCGGCCCTTACACGGGGAAGAAAAGACAAGGGGCGATCTTGCACCTGCAGCATCCACTATCTCTTCCTCTCCCTATTTGCATCTCCTCTTCCTATAGGCTAAGGGGCTCATAATCGAAAAGGAAATACGTCTAAAAAACAGCCTAAATCGACACTTAGACGATCAGCGAGACAAATCATCCAAGTGCCGATAATCGAACCAGGTTTTAGACGTATTTAAAGACAACTTAGGCCTTCACAGTGCTACAATATACCCAGAGCTAAAAGGGGTGTTTATAGGAGGAGTGGTGAGGGCGGGATTTGGGCAGGCCATGGGCCATCCTAGACTTAGTCATACTGCAACATTGCCTAGATGAAACTTGGACATTGTGACTTAGGCCATCTAAAACCAGGTCTAAGTCACAAGAAGGTATCCAAAGTGACTAGATAACCACTACAGGGACAAAGTACAGACCTCTACACACTCCACCAGTGATCACTGACACCCCCCTCCCGCCATAAAATTTGTAATAAAAACATCACATATCGACTTCCAGAACATCAGCACCTGGCAGCCTGGCATAGGAAAGCCTAGTAGAGCTGCACTGAGGTGGCTTAAGTGGTCTGGGGGGGTGGGCTAGTGAACCATGGCGAGGAGGACCCAGGCCCATAAGCCACTCTAACCACTGCATGCATGGTGAAACATGTGCACCCCCCCAAAAAAAAACAGCAGTGCCCTGTAAGGTACCCCACTACTTTGGTGCAATGTTTGGGGTGTCCAGTCCATCTCTTTGCTGACCCCGCCCACGTCCAAAAGGTCTTTTTCTAGGCGTTTTTAACTTGGCTGAATTTTTGGACGAAAATGGGGTATAACGATAGACGACTTAGTGGTCTGGACGATCAGACGGCTGGACGTACAGTTAGACGATTGTCGAAAAAATATATATATTTTGGACGTATTTTTCGAAAATGGACTTTTTCCATGTCCGACTTTGGGTGACTAGCAACATAGGCCCATAAAGGACTTAGACGTATCGTTTGATTATGCCCCTCCACGGCTCTTTACACCTGCATTATGAGGTCATAGAACTTTATGGTTATAGAAACATTGTACTTCCAATCCATCACAGCTCTTAACTCATAAAACTTTTTGTAAAGTGCTCAGACCATATCACCTTTAATTTAGTGATAACACCAAACTGTGGTTATAATAGGGACCATCATTGCCTATACTGTCCCTAACCCATAGATAACTGGAAGATGATAAAACCACTTATCTGAAATCACTGAAGAGTTGGGAATTCGATAACCACAGCTGTGAAAAGTGCCGGTGCTCAAGTGTGCTCAACAGTGCTATTTAAACTTAAATCCCCATATTGAAATCCATGGCCCCCCCCCCCCCCCCCCCGACTCGAGTTTCGTCTCTTCATCAGGAGGGGTCACTTATATTGGCCAAAAATTACCCTGAAGGCAGCGTTGAAAAGGGGCACCTTACATAACAATATTATACATCGCAATCTACCTATAAAGATATCATATACAATAAAGCCCAAAATCTAAAACAAGAAATTTACAATCGGATTTTCAAGAGTCAATATTACTACTAAAATAGAAGACTTCAGTCATTTCAATGACAGGTTATCAACAAAATCCATAATGTTGCTGAAATATAACTGAACTAGTCTTATAGCCCGTTACATTAACGGGTGCTAGAATATATGTGTGTGTGTCTGTCTTTATTTTTTTTTCTCTCTCCTTAGCCGCTTTCTGTATTTCTGTCTCTCTTTTTTTTTTTTTCCTTGGCTGTCCACTTCCACCCCTTGCCTGCTCCCCCTGTCCATTCTCCCTTCCTTTTACCTCCCCTGTGTCCTCCACCACCCCATCACTGCTCACCTTATCCAGCAGAAGCCCTTCTCCCTTTGTTTTACCTCCCCCCTGTCCATCATCACCTCCTTCCTGCCCCCCTGTCCAGCAGTAGGCCTGTCTTCATTTTTCTGCCCCCCTCCCTGTTCATCAGCACCTCTTCCCCTGTCCATCAATCCCTTTTCTGCCCCTCCATTTCCGTGTGTTGCAGCATTTCCCTCCCACCCCACTTCCCTGTGCAGTATTTTCCACCCCCATACCTTCCTCCTGAACTCCATGCCCTACTTATGTTAACGGCCTGCAGCCGTCGACAGCCGCCGCGGCCAGCAGCCGCTGCGGCCGACATCCGACTCGGGCCGCCGCGGTCGACATCCGCCTCGGGGGGGGGGGGGGGGAGGAAGAAAGAGAGCGAGCTTCGGGTGGCCAGCAGCCGCCGCAGCCGACATCCACCTCGGGCCGCCGACAGCCGCCGCGGCCGATATCCACTTCGGGGGGAGGGAGAGAGAGAGCTTCGCGCGCATGCGCACTCCTATCTGCGGTGCCCTACAGCTCACAGAAAACGGACGCATGCGATGGGAGTACGCATGCGCGGCCTAGCGTTTTATTATATTAGATGGGATGTGATATATCACCTTTCTTTGGTCAATCAAAGCAATTTACATATTATATACTAAACTAAACTAAACCTTAAGTTTATATACCGCATCATCTTCACGGATGTTGTGGAGCTCGGCACAGTTTACAAGTACTTAAAATATAGGAAGAGAAGGAAAAAAAAAAGGTTTACATGAACTTATCTATAGAAGAGAAGAGTAAGGAGGGATAGAATTACATTTTAGTGAAAAGCCAGGTTTTCAGTGGCTTGCGGAATAATTGGAGGGAGCCCAGGTTCCGCAGCGGGGTCGTGAGGTCGTTCCAAAGACCTGTGATTCTGAAGAGAAGGGATTTTCCCAGTTTGCCTGCATAGCGAATACCGTGTAGAGAGGGGAAGGATAGTTTATACCTTTGGGCGGGTCTGGTGGAGTCAGGACTCGAGGAGTTATAAGATAGTGGGATTAAGGGAGGAAGGATGCCGTGAATGATCTTAAAAGCCAGGCAGGAGCATTTGAAATGGATTCTGGAAATCACTGGGAGGCACTTAGCTTGTATCTGAGGGCAACAGAGGGTTAAGTCACAAGTCACAAGGCCTGCCTTTATAAATCTGTTTCTTTTCCTCCCCTTCAGCATTTTGAGACACCAATAACAGAATGTACTTGAGAAGAACTGTCAAAGCAACGTTTAATGGGCTAATGAACATTTTAAGATACCAGATTTCAGGAGGATGAAGGGATTTTGGATTTAGTTCAAACCTTTTTTTTTTTTTCAGTTGTAGCTCAAGGAAAATTACATTCCTGCAGTGGCGTGGCGAGGGTGGGAGACCGCCGGGGTAGTGGTGCCCCTCCCCACCTCCAAACGCACCTTCCCCGCCTCCTCCTGCCGTGCATGCGCCGCTTCCCTTCCCCCATACCTCCGCGCAAGCAGCAACCCCCCAACCTGCTGTCGTCCCAGGGTTGGCTCTTCCTCTGACATCACTTCCTGGACCCGTGCCTAGGAAATGACATCAGAGGAAGAGTCGACGCTGGCACGACAGCAGCTTGGGGGGGAGGGTTGCTTGCCACCCCAGGAACAATACAGAGGTGCCACTGCCCCGGGTGCCTGTCACGCTCACCACGCCACTGCAGGAATGTAATTCACCTTGAGCTACAACTGGAAAAAAAAAAGGTCTGGCTTCCAGGATTGCCAAAATGTAGCTTTATAGCCCGTAGCCCCCCCAAACGTATCCTGGTGAGCCCACAAACAGCATCAGTAACGGCCTCTTTTACAAAGCCGCGCTAGCGTCTGCGCTGCGCCAGGCCCCGAAGCCCATAGAGATTTAGGTCTCCTTTTACATAGGTGCGCTAGGGCCTTAACGTGCACGCTAGCCACTACCGCTTCCTTTTTAGGAGGCGGTAGATTTTCGGCTACCGCACGCTATAGCGCGCGGTAATTTTTGTGCATGCGCTAAAAACCCTAGCGCACCTTCGTAAAAGGAGCCCTTAAAGGGCTTCGGGGCTGTTGCCGCACGGCTTTGCAAAAGAGGCCGTAAACGTTCAGGAGATAAACCTGCGTCGATGAGCTCTGCTTTGGAATGGTGTCAGACGGGTCTCTGCTCGCTAATCCTCGGGCTCTGTAGCCCATCGCTCAAATGCTGCTCAGTGAAACCAGATGACGAGGGCTGGAATGGTTTTCTGAGAAAACACCAATGGAGAGAGTTGTGCTGGCAAGCTGATATCAATTACTTGTCTGCCTTTATCATCTCGGAAAGAACACCACCTGAGCTTCAGCAGTCATTGTCTCTGGGCAGTACATTAAAAAGCAACAACCATAAAACCTATTGCAAGGGACAGATGTACGTGGGCTGGAGTTGTGGAGCGGATGCAGACGGGACGCCCAGTGGTCTTTTAGCGATGACTTCCATTATCACGAAAGAAATGCAATTTACAGGTACTATAATGGAACCAAACTGGCCAATTAAGCTAGGCAGCAGTTTGAGACAAAGCATTACGTATGCAGAAATGTGGTTATATTAAATGAAAAATTCATCAAAGAATAAACAGTTCAATTACAATAAACTTCCCGGGGTGCCAGCTGCTTCTCTGGGGTAGCCCTAGGATGTTCTGCTAGTCAGCTATTGCTTATTTAGTTAACGGACGCAAATCCCTGTTTATCCATTTCTGTACTGCAGAAAAGGGAGAGAATGCTGAACTCTGGATGTGTCTCTCCGACTCACATGATCAGGCAATTAAGCAGCATCGTTAAACAATAACTATTTTACAATTGCATAACATTGGTTTAGGAACACATCCTGAGCCTCGCAGTCCGGCTGTCTTATGCAACAAAAACTGAGTGTATAAACATGATATGGTATAAGCTGGAATTCACAAAGTACCCATATCTAGGACACTAACGGACTTATTAACTGAGTAGTCTTTAATAATAATAACAGTTTATATACCGCAATACCATGAAGTTCTATGCGGTTTACAAAAGATTAGAAAGGTACAGAATAGTTGGACTTAAGTGGGGAAAGAGATAGTGAGTAAGAGGTCAGGAAGACCGTTATTGAGGAGAGTGAGAAGAACGTTTCAGTTGTCTAGGTATTTCAAGAACATGTATGTTTTTAGGCGCTTCATCCTGAATTCCTTGTAAGTAGTGGGCAAAAGCAATTGGTCTAGGTCTTTAAGCAATTGGTCTAGGTCTTTAAGCCCGTTACATTAACAGGTGCTAGAATAAATGTGTGTGTCTTTCTTTCTCTCTCTCTCTCTCTCCTTGGCCACTATCTGTCTTTCTTTCTTTCTGTCTCTCTCTTTCCTGGGCTGTCCACCACCACCCCTTGCCTACTCCCCCTGTCCAGAGGCAGCCCTACGCCCTTTGTTTTACTTCCCCCCTGTCCAGCAGCAGCCCTTCTCCCTTTGTTTTACTTCCCCCCTGTCCAGCAGCACCCCTTCGCTGCTCCCCCTGTCCAGCAGTAGGCCTTCTCCTTTCCCTGCTCCCCCTGTCCAGGCAGCTTCAGGGCTTTTTGATAGGCCAGCCCACCTCGCATTATCGAAGTGACCCGGCCTAGCAAATGCCCCGCGGCTGCTGCGTTTGCTGGTCCGGAGGTGAGAAGAGGTGTCCCGGCAGCAGCAGCGCAGGAGTCAAACCGCCACCACCGCTCAAATCACTGCAAGCGCCGCAAGCCACCCCATGCTCCTGAAATCGATTTCGGCACGGAGGCACACATCACGCTGTCAGGGAACACAGAGCTGTAAGTGCACATGTGCACTTAGGGTTTTATTATAGAGGATAAAACCTTTAAAAACATAGGACTGGTGGCGGTGAGCCTTCTTTTTTCAGCCGTCGGCTGCATTGTTTATAGATGTGTTTATGTTTATTGGGTTATGATATATACGAGGGTTCTTTAGAAAGCTTCCGCACGTTCATATTTTTGTGAGAAATGGTTGGGGGGGGGCGGGAGAAGTGGTAAGAGGGCGTGTCGTAGAATGTCCTGTGAACAGTTCTCACACCTCTCAAATAGTGAAGCTTTTATAGAGCTATATGTTTTGTTTTCAATAATATTTTCTCATATAGCTATACTTAATTTTAATGTACACTTCTCCCTCCATATTCGCGGTTTCAGCACTCACGGTTTCACTTATTTGCGATTATTTGCATGCTGACTCCTCCCACCCAAATTATATCAGGAGTACAATACTGTACCGGTAAAAAGTTTGGCGCTTACCAGCTTTCACCCTGAAAATCGCTGCTTCCCAGCATGCACAATCGCTGCCATTATTTGCGATTTTAATATATTAAAGCAGGGGTGTCAAAGTCCCTCCTCGAGGGCCGCAATCCAGTCGGGTTTTCAGGATTTCCTCAATGAATATGCATGAGATCTGTTCGCATACAATGAAAGCAGTGCATGCAAATAGATCTCATGCATATTCATTGGGGAAATCCTGAAAACTCGACTGGATTGCGGCCCTCGAGGAGGGACTTTGACATCCCTGTATTAAAGGATGGGTGTTACAAAAAAACCCCATGAATAACATATAAAAAGTTATTTGCGTTCTTTCCGTATTTGCGGTCATGTTCCGCCCCTAACCACCGCGAATAAGAGGGAGGAGTGTATATATAATTTTTCATCAGGATCTTCAGATAACTCAATACACTTGCTACACTTGTCATTGATCAATGATATTTTTCAGAGAATAAAGAACGCAATCATTCCTTAAAAGAGAAGGTTAAAAATTAAGGTAATAAAAACATTAGTTATCAAATCGTTAGTCTCCTGAATTCCCCCAGAGGATGCACCAGCCTAGAAGGAACACCCAGACTGAAACATCACGAAGGACCAAGGTTAAAGGCTGTTTCAAAAGGACCTTGTTTCAAGGCAGATGTATGGCGGGAGGTCATTCCATAGAATGGTGCTGGGAAGATAAAAGCAGATTCTCTAGTGATCTCATAGTGGTCTTGGTAAGGGGCCGGCAGAACTAGACGGTTAGCATCGATCGGTCCCAAATTGTGTGCAGGAGTATAAGGGGTTAGTAATCTCCAGAGATACGGCGGTCGACCAGATTGTAGAGCTTTGTAAGGTTGGCCTAAAGTCTTGCAGAGTGAGCCATAGTGCACAGGTAACCAATGTAAACTTATCAAAGCGGCGGGAACGGCAGAGGAAACGCAAATCGGTATTTTGAAGTATTCTGAAAACGTTTCAATTGTGCACGTCATATACCTGCATAAACGGTATTATAGTAATTGAGTTTCGAAAGGAGGGAATGTATCTCATATGCAATGGCATGCGATATTCAGCGTCGAACCACATAACCAACACCACGCAAAGGTAGGGCCGACTTTTATGCGGTCCGGATTGACTGCTAAATGTAGGCGGTTAAGCGCTGAAATATTGTGAGACGGAAGACTTTTATACACAGGATGGAAGACTGTTTCCTGCGTTTAACATAAGTCATGGGCTGACAAAGGCTTGGTTCTTCTGGATGCTAATTGTGTGCTTAAGTTTCGATTCTTTGCTGCCAAGACAGATTTCCAAGGACACCAACCGTGCTGTGAAAAGTGCAACTCAGCAGAGCACTCCATATATGGCAACAGGAATCTGGGAGCTGATATGCCCCAGAAGGCGGGCTGACGTACCCATGTGGAGAAAAGAAAGTTCGAGAAATATTCCTGTTCTGTGCACTCCCGGGGAGGATAGAGGCGTGGACTGGGGGTGGGATAGACAGGCAGCATATTTGCACCTATAGGGACGGTGTACGAACAGAGCTGGAGGTGTGTTTTACAGCAGTGTTCTTCAACCTTTTGACACCCATGGACCCGGCGGAAATCAAATAATTATTTTGCGGACTGGCATCGGGTCCGCGGACCGGCAGTTGAAGAACACTGGGCTAAGTTGTGCCTATCTCCACCCATTCCCCTCCCCAGACCCTGCCCCCATAATAGTACTAATTGTAATACCATTTTTTTCTATCCATTTTTTCATTTACACACATACAATATAATTGTATTAACAACACATAATGGTTAACCACAAAATTAAAATACACAAAGCACACTGTATGCTTTTCAACATTCATTCCTACCAGAAAACAGATAACCCCATGCAAATGCAGGACCAAAAACTAAAAGTACTAATATTCACAAATAAACCCTAAGATGCAAGTCTCTGCAAGCAATACAACCCCAGAGGAAAAGAAACAAATGCATTTCTTCCTGAACAGACAGTTAGGACAGATGTAAAATCACTAAATTAAAAAAAAAAAAAAAAAGCATTTCCCCTACCGTTATTGTCTCTCTCCCTCCATGTGCCTTGCCTTCTGGCCTGCCCTCCGGTGTTAGCTTCAGGCCGGTCCACAGTGCGATCAACGCGGGGTCTTTGGGCCGGCTCCCTGAGTGCTGCATTGCACAAAGCTGTGGGCAGCGGCTCCTGGCATGCGTCCCACGCCTCTTCTGGAAGCCTTCCCTCTGACGTTGCGACGTCAGAGAGAAGGCTTCCGGGTCAGGCACAGGCTGCAGATAGGAGTCTTTTCCCACAGCTTTGTGTACTGCAGCACTCATGGAGCCGGCCCGAAGACGCCGCATTGATCGTACCGAGGACTGGCGGCTACAGAACAATCTCTTGGGCCCGATGGAGGTGCTGGCCCTGTGGACCGGCAGAAAATTTCTGCGGACCGGCACCGGTCCACGGACCAGTGGTTGAAGAACACTGTTTTACAGGACAAAGAAAAAAACCCTGTATATAACTTCATGCTTTTTCAGGGTGTGGCAGAGAGCTCAACATACATTCAGAAATGTGCTGGCTTCTATCTGTATAATCTCTCCATTGTATTTCCAGACTGATAATATAAGATTCTTTTTGGCATGCTTATGCTGCTATAATTCTTTATACTAACAATAAAAGTATTGTCTGTTTTGGAATATACAATATGCGTCTGTGATCATTTCCTTTACAGGGATTCCGGTGAAGTGGTAATGCAGCCAGTCAGTTCAATTGGTACTTAACCACATCAGCAGTGGCAGACTGCTCTGGGTGCCTTCTTCTTGGGGGGCACTGGCACTGGGACCTCTCCTCCTCTCACGTACCATCTTGCTACTTGCACTGGCGTTGGCTCCCTTCTGATGTCACTTCCTGGTTGCAGTACCAGGATGTGATGTCAGAAGGGAACCATCGCGAGCAGTGGGTGGAAGCTGTTGCTCAGGCCAGTGAATGTTTACAGAGGTACGCGGAGGGGGGGGTGTCACTCAAGCGGCAGGGAAGAGTGGGGGGTGGGGCGCATGACAAAGCAATGCCAAGCACCATCACCCCAGGCACCAACCTCCCTCGTTACTCCACTGCACATCAGTGCTGACTCTGCTCACAAAATAGCTGGCTTTGAGTTAGGGGTCAGTGGTGGTATTTAGCGGCACTCGCTGGTTAACCTGCTGCTGAATAAAAGATGAAAGCCTCACACAAGGGATTTTTAACTGGTCAGGAGCCATCTTCTGGCCAATTAATTTGCTTTGGGTAATACTCATCGGCCCTGATTCCGTAAAAGACGCATACAGTTAGGCGGCTAGATTGGTGCACCTTTTACTATGCCTAGGGTCCAGATTTCCCCAGACAGTTCCTCCTTTTTGAGGACATGTCCAGGGGTCCTGACGGCTTTTCAAAACCCGGCACTTTGCGCATGCGCAGATGCAACGCGCCGATGTCGCACGCATGCACGTGATGTCATCACATCACGCCAGCGCATGCGCAGATGCCATCCCGATGAGCAAACGGGGGCGGAGCTGGGCACAGGGCTGTGGTGCGCAAGGGGGGCGTGACTCGGGTGGGATTGGGCATGGCGGGGCGGAATGGGGGGGCGGGGCCATGGGTCCAGATTTTTGTTCACAAAAATTTGGTAACCCTAACTATGCCGCGGTAGAGATTTCTAGAAACATAGAAACATAGAAAAAAAAGCGGCAGAAAAGGGCTATAGCCCACCAAGTCTGCCCATTCCAAGTATCCCCTCCCCTGAATTTACTCCCTTAAAGATCCCACGTGAGTATCCCATTTTCTCTTAAAATCCGTCACGCTGCTGGCCTTTATCACCTGGAGTGGGAGTCTGTTTCTATAACCATAAAGCCCTATGACCTCACAATGCAGATGTAAAGAGCTTTAGCCAATAGGAAGAGGAGATGCAAATGTTAAGAGCCTTAGCCAATAGGGAGAGGAGGAGATAGTGGATGCTGTGGCCATTTGGCCTTTATCTGCCATCATAGAAACATAGAAACATAGAAAAAAAGCATCAGAAAAGGGCTATAGCCCACCAAGTCTGCCCATTCCAAGTATCCCCCCCCCCCTGAATTTACTCCCTTAAAGATCCCACGTGAGTATCCCATTTTCTCTTAAAATCCGTCACGCTGCTGGCCTTTATCACCTGGAGTGGGAGTCTGTTCCAATGATCCACTACTCTTTCGGTGAAGAAGTACTTCCTGGAGTCGCCATGAAACTTCCCTCCCCTGATTTTCAGCGAATGCCCTCTGGTGGTCGAGGGTCCCATGAGCCAGAAGATATCATCTTCTGACTCGATGCGTCCCGTGATGTACTTATACGTTTCAATCATATCTCCCCGTTCTCTTCTTTCCTCAAGTGAGTACAGCCGCAATTTTTTTAATCTTTCTTCATACGTGAGATCCTTGAGCCCCAAGACCATCCTGGTGGCCGTTCGCTGAACCGACTCGATCCTCAGCACGTCCTTTCGGTAGTGTGGTCTCCAAAACTGAACACAGTACTCCAAGTGAGGCCTCACCATGGCTCTGTACAACGGCATCATAACCTCAGGTCTCCTGCTGACGAAACCTCTGCGGATACACCCCATCATTTGTCTTGCCCTGGAGGAAGCCTTCTCCACTTGATTGGCAACCTTCATGTCCTCACTAATGATCACCCCTAGGTCGCGTTCCGCCGTGGTCCTAACCAAGGTCTCACCATTTAGTACATAAGTTGTACACGGGTTTCTCTTGCCCAAGTGCATTATCTTGCATTTTTCTACCATGGCTTGGAGCACTAAGGTCCAAATTCTGTAACCAGCGCCTAAAGTTAGGCACCTATTTCGGAGGCGCCCATCTAGATAAGCGCCTATCTAAATTGAAGAACCAGCTCAATTAAGCTTTTTTAATCAGCAGTGATTGAAACCTAGGCGCCTGTCACGACAGCGCGATTCTGTAACAAGGCGCCTCTAAAAATTTAGGCGGCCTTCGAAAAAATAGGCGCTATGCACATTAGGCGTGGGCGTGGCTACGTGTTAGGCGCCTTGTTACAGAATCGCTGCTCTTAAGCGTGCTTAAGCGCTCGCATGGGCGCCTACGTTTTAGTTGTGCCTAGATCCGGCCTATTTATTGGGCGCCTCCAAAATAGGTTCCGCTCAGCGTGATTCATTAAACAGCACCCAGTTTTACTTGAATCGCGTTGGACAGTTCCTAATTAGGCGCCTAACTTTTGGGCGCTTCTTATAGAATTTGCCCTTAAAAGCTGTGACGCAGCTCTGCCGCTCATAGGAATCCTATGAGCGTGGGAGCTGTGTTGGAGCATTTAGTAAAAGAGGGGAGAGGGGGTAATTATTTAAGGAGGAGGGGTTAATTATTTAAGGGGGAGGGGTTAATTATTTAAGGGGGAGGGGTTAATTAAGGGGGAGGGGTTAATTATTTAAGGGAAGGGTTAATTAAGGGGGAGGGGTTAATTTTTTAAGGGGGAGGGGTTAATTATTTAAGGGGAAAGGTTAATTAAGGGGGAGGGGTTAATTATTTAAGGGGGAGGGGTTAATTATTTAATGTTCTACAGTTTTTATTGAGGACTTCACAACATTACAAAAATAAAGTATAAAAATACAACTCTCGTCATCCATGTTTGCGTTTTAGTAGCAACCCTCCCTCTCCCAATTTATTTCAAGCTTGTTATGTTAAAAACGAAGAAGTCATCAATGCAATTTCACAAAAGTAACAAAATGTATATTGTTCCACCCACCCCCACCCCCACCCCAATATCAGTCGTAGGCCGAGGGTGCAATTCGGTTCATAGACAACGGCGCGAAAGACAAAGGCGCGCCCGGACAATTGAGCGCAGTGCGGAGGCGCGCGCCGCTCAAAATGACTGTTTTTAGGGGCTCCGACGGGGGGTTTTGTTGGGGAACCCCCCCACTTTACTTAATAAACATCGCGCCGGCGTTATGGGGGGTTTGGGGGGTTGTAACCCTCCACATTTTACTGTAAACTTAACTTTTTCCCTAAAAACAGGGAAAAAGTGAAGTTTTCAGTAAAATGTGGGGGGGTTACAATCCGCCAAACCCCCCACAACGCCCCCACAACGTGGCGCGATGTCTATTAAGTAAAGTGGGGGGGTTCCCCCCCATGCCCGAGCCCTAAAAACAATAATTTTGAGCGGCACGCACCTCCGCGCTGCGCTCAATTGTCTGGGCGCGCCTTTGTCCCGGCGCGCTTTTGACCTGACACCGTGCAATTCTTATCCCTCCAGCCCAACTACTATTATCACCCCCAACTGTCCCCCTACCCTCTCCCCCCCTACGGAGAGCCTCCTGCCTAATCAGAGACTGGACAACTCTTCAAGACTACATTATATTACATTACATTAGGAGTTTCTATTCCGCCATTACCTTGCGGTTCAAGGCGGATTACAAATGGTTTGTCCGGAGACTAGAAGTATTTAGGGAGTAGTTTGTACATTTCTTAGAGTTGTTAAGGATTACATCACACGAGGAGTAAGCCTCTGTAAATAGGGTTCCCATAGAGAGACGAAACGTGTATAATGTTTAAGTGACCGGCGAACTCCGTCGGATTCCAATATCGTTAAAGAATGTAATTTAATCCTCCAGTTCCAGGAGGAAAAGTCCATAGTTTCTTATTGAGACAGACAGGAGGGAAGCCACTGCTTGCCCTGGATCGGTAACTTGGAATGCTTCCACTATTTGGAATTTTGTTAGGTACTTGTGACACTGGATTGGCCACCATGGATACGGGGCTAGAATGGACCATTGGTCTGACCCAGTAAGGTTATTCTTATGTTCTTATGGACCTCACGGATAACAGTGCTCAGCCCTCTGGGTTGTTTCTTTTACTGGCCTTACTTGAAATGCTCTCATCCAGCCCTGGTATTAACCAGCTGTCAGATACTTATGCAAATTGAATAAACATAGCCTTTTGGGGTGCAGGCTGTATCTAGAAGCAAAGCAGACTACCTTGAAAATGAAGCAGTTAATGTCCACAGGGTAGAAGGCTGAAAATGCTTGCCACAATTGATTTAAAAGCGCAGCTGAGGCATGAAATGAACCATGAAAGCTGATTATTGCTAGTAAGCAATGAAAATATAGTTTTTTGCTTTTGTTTGCAAATTATATATACACAAAAGCAGATTTTTATTTTTATTTTTTTTTGCAGCAGGAAATTAGCATGCTGAGCCGTTTGGGAAAGGAGGGGGGGGCCAGAATGGTGTAGCAGAGAGATGAGCCCTGCATGCACTGAGGCAACAATTTCCATCAATTCAAGATTTCAGCAGGCCATAGAGCTCGGAAAGTTGGCAAAAGATTATCTCACCGTTAAACACAAAAAAAAATGGCTAATATTATGCAAATCACTAGGCAGAGAGTTCCCAGATGAAGAAGATACTGGCAATACGGCATGTTGACAAAGTTGCCCTACTCTGAGGTGGGTCTCCCCATTAGTCCTCTTGGTAATTTGAAATGTCACAGAAACATGATGGCCCATCCAGTCTGCCCTTCTGCAGCATCCATTATCTCCTTCTCTCCTTACTGGCTAAGGGTCTTAACATTTGCATCTCCTCTTCCTATAGGCTAAGGCTCTTTACACCTGCATTGTGAGGTCATAGAACTTTATGATTATAAAAACATTGTAACATGATGGCAGATAAAGGCCAAATGGCCCATCCAGTCTGCCCATCTACAACATCCACTATCTCCTCCTCTCCCTATTGGCTAAGGCTCTTAACATTTGCATCTCCTCTTCCTATAGGCTAAGGCTCTTTACACCTGCATTGTGAGGTCATAGAACTTTATGGTTATAGAAACATTGCAACATGATGGCTACAAAGGCCAAATGGCCCATCCAGTCTGCCCATCTGCAGTAACCATTATCTCTCTCTCTCTCAGAGATCCCACATGCCTATCCCACATCTTCTTGAATTCAGACACAGTCTCTATCTCCACTACTTCTTCCGGGTAGACTTTTCCATGCATCTACCACAATTTTATTTCATTTTTTTTACAGAAAGGATTTCCTCACATTACTCCTGAGCTTATCACCTCTTAACTTCATCCTATGCCCTCTCATTCCAGAGCTTTCACCGTCACTTTTTCAACCTGTTTGAATAACTTAAGATCATCACATACAATCACAGCCAAGTCCCGCTCTTCTGCCATCCCCTAAACTCTTCTGTTCCCTTGGGTTTTTACAGCCCAAATGCATGACCTTGCATTTCTTAGCATTAAATTTTAGCTGCCAAATTTCAGACCATTCTTCAAGCTTTGCCAGGTCTTTCCTCGTGTTATTCACACCATCCTGGGTGTCTACTCTATTGCAGATTTTGGTATTATTCGCAAAGATATGCGATCCCTCTCTTAAAAGTTTGGAGACCCCTGATCTAATATGTTACTTACGTACAGCTGGCACACAGCAAAAAGGTTCCAGGACAACATATGAATGTTGTCTATACCGTAATGATATGGATTATTTACATCAGTGTTCTTCAACCACCGGTCCATGGACAAGTGCCGGTCCACAGAAATTTCCTGCCGGTCCACAGGGCCAGCACGTGCATCAGACCCAAAACAGTGTTCTTCAACCGCCGGTCCACGGTGCGATCGATGCGGCGTTATCTTCGAGCCAGCTCCCTCTTCCTAACTGATTCAGTACACAAAGCCACGGGCAGCGGCCCCTACGGGCGTCCTGCGCCTGAACCGGAAGCCTTCTCTCTGACGTTGCAATGTCAGAGGGAAGGCTTCCAGATGAGGCACGGGACGTGCAAGGTGCAATTAGTACTATTATGGGGGTGGGGTCTGGGGTGGAGATTGGGTAGAGATGGGCGGGGTCTGTCCCACGACTTAGCCCAGTGTTCTTCATCCGCCGGTCCACAAAATAATTATTTTATTTCTGCCGGTCCATAGGTGTAAAAAGGTTGAAAAACACTGATTTACGTCATTCAAAGGGACTTCACTGCACATCATATGTGTAGCTCATTATCGTGAAAATTTCTCACAAATAGATTATGAATAAGCTGCTGTACCCCTTACCTTTATTTCTAGTAAAATGTGAATGTACCCTTAGCCCTAGGCCAGTGTAATGTGAATATACCCTTATACGTATGCCTCAAAACTTTGTTAATGTATCGTTGTAACCCATTCTGGGCTCCTGGGAAGGATGGACTAGAAAACTGACTAAATAAATCAAAATAGATGAAACTCCCAGTCAATGGGCCGTCACATCTTGCTGCAACCACTGACAGAAATTTGCAACAAACAGTGGAAGACGAGATAAGATAATTTATGCCTCCTCTGGTTTGGCCATGTCTACAGAATGGAGGCACTGTTGTTCCAACATCATTAACCATCTGGCTAGATGATTGTAGAAAGAGCTCCAAAAAAATTAAAAAAAAAAAAAAAAAAAAGACCAGGCATAGACAAATCAGAGCTGAAGCAAAAGCTTTGGATTCTCGCCCAGAAATAGCTAAGAAGAAAAAAAAAAAAAAAAAAAATTTAAATTGAATCAGGTTGGGCAGACTGGATGGACCATTCGGGTCTTTATCTGCCGTCATCTACTATGTTACTATGTTACTATATCTCTGCAGTTGCTCAAAACTGGGCTGCATTGGAAGTGACTCACTACGGACGCCCTTGCCAAGGCTGCCTTACCAACTAAGGGATTGCTCTACTAAAGCTGGATAATTGACTTGACATAAGCCCATGAAAGAGAAACCAAATTACTCCAGGAACCTAACTGAGCTACCAAGTGCCTTATCTCAAAAAAGATTCAAAGAGTGATTAAAGTGATAAAGGGAATGGAATTCCTCTCATATGAGGGCCCTTCAGCTTGGAAAAGAGATGACCGAGGGGAGATACGATTGAGATCTACTACAAAATCCCGAGTGGTGTAGAACAGGTATAAGTAAATCGACATTTTTTTTTTTTTTTTTACTCTTTCAAAAAGTACAAAGACTAGGGGATACAAAATGAAGTTACATGGAAATACTTACAAAACCAATAGGAGGAAATATTTTTACTCTCGGTGAATAGTTAAGTTCTGGAACTCATTGCCAGAGGATGTGGTAACAGTGGTTGGTCTATCTGGTTTTAAAAAAAAGGTTTGGACAAGTTCCTGGAGGAAAAGTCTATAGATTGCTATTGAGAAAGACATGGGGGAAAGCCACTGCTTGCCCTGGGATTGGTAGCATGGAATGTTGCAGTTGTTTGGGGTTCCAGAATCTTTCTGCTATTGGGATTCCGTCAGGTACTTGTGATCTGGATTGGTCACAGTTGGAAAGAGGATAGTGGGCTGGATGGACTATTCTTTTGTTCTTAGGCCCTGATTGTATGAATGTTGGCTACAAAGTCGCTGCCAATTAGTGTGGCACTATGCGCAATTCTATAAAAGTTAGATGCGCTGTATAGAATCACGCTTAGCGGATGGGCAGACTGGGTGGGCCATGTGGCCTTTATTTGCCATCATGTTTTTATTAGGCATCACTAGGTACCCTAACTTTTAGGTGCACCATATTTATTCCAGGGTTTTCTTGGCCTACATATGTGCGCCTAAGTTAAGAACATAAGAAATGCCTTCGCCAGATCAGACCGAGGTCCATCAAGTCCGGCGATCCGCTCACGCGGCGGCCCATTTAGGTTCTCTATTATGAAAACCTGAAATTACCGTATCCCTCAATATGATTTGCAAGAAGGTGTATATCCAACTTGCGCTTGAAACCCCGAAGAGTAGTCTCCGCCACAACACCCTCAGGAAGAGAATTCCAAGCGCCCACCACTCGTTGTGAGAAACAGAACTTCCTGGCATTCGTCCTGAACCTGCTGCCACCCAGTTTCAGGCTATGACCTCTAGTCCGTGTCACATCTGAAAAACTTAGTAATGCTGCTTCTCAGTCTATTTCATCAAATCCTTTTAATATTTTAAAAGTCTCTATCAAATCGCCTCTCAGTCTTCTCCTCTCGAGTGTGAACAGTCCCAGTTTCCTGAGGCGTTCTTCATAGCTCAAATTTTTCATTCCTTTGACTAGTTTCGTGGCTCGCCTTTGCACCTTCTCCAACAGAGTTATGTCCTTCTTAAGGTAGGGAGACCAGTGTTGGACACAGTACTCCAAGTGTGGTCTGACCATTGCTCTATAAAGTGGCATTATGACTTCTTCCGATCGACTCGTGATCCCGTTTCTAATTATGCCCAACATCCTGTTTGCTTTCTTCGCTGCCGCCTAAGTCAAAAACGGGTGCCCAATTCCAAAACACGCCCATGATCTGCCTCATAACCATGCCCACTTTTTACCTTGGCACTTTGGACGAGGCACTTAACTTTTAAGGAATCATGCCTCCCAAGTTAGGCGGCCTGTCAATCAATTTCCAATCAACGTCAACGACGAGGTATTAACGGGCAAATTCTATAAGCAGCGCCCAAAAGTTAGGCGCCGTTCAGCGCGATTCAAGTAAAATTGGGCGCTGTTCAGTGAATCGCGCTGAGCGGCACCTCTTTGGCCAGCTCTGGGCACAACTAAAAATTAGGCGCCCATGCGAGCGCTTAAGTACGCTTAAGAGCAGCGATTCTGTAACAAGACGCCGAACACGAAGCCACGCCCATGCCTAACATGCGTAGCGCCTATTTTTTTGAAGGCCGCCTAAATTTTTAGAGGCGCCTTGGTACAGAATTGCTCTTTCTTGATAGGCGCCTACGTTTCAATTATTGCTGATTAAAAAGCTTAATTGACCTTATTATTCAATTTAGAGAGGCGCCTTATCTAGATGGGCGCCTCCATAATAGGTGCCTATGTGCCAATTATCAGCACTGATCAAGCCTATTAATCAATTAAGTTAGTTGTCTACATTCAGTGGTGCAGTAAAGGAGGTGTGTGTGTGTGTGTGTGGGGGGGGGGTGACGACCGCCCCGGGCGCCGTGTCAGTAGGAGCACTAGCACTTCTCTACCCCACCCCGCCCTGCTTTGCTTGTGCCATCCCTTTCCCCCCACCCTATACCTCTGAGTATATTTTCACTAGCACAAGCAACTTCTGCCTGTTGCTTGCGCCAGCCTGGTTCCCCTCTGAATCACTTCCGGGTTGTGGGACCAGGAAGTGACATCAGAGGGAAATCCAACGCTGGCTCTGCAGAAGCCACTCATGCTGGTAAAGATTTAGAGGTATAGGGAGGAGGGAGAGCGTGAATGTGCAGTGGGGGACGGGAAGGAGCGGGGTCATGGAGAGGAGGGCGCAGGAGGAGGCGCCTCCTATCCTTACTATGCCACTGCCTACATTGGCTGATGTAGGTGCCTAACTTTAGACGTACGATATAGAATTTTTACTCTCAGTGAATAGTTTTCTGGAACTCATTGCCAGAGGATGTGGTAACAGTGGTTGGTATATCTGGTTCTAAAAAAGGTTTGGACAAGTTCATGGAGGAAAAGTCTATAGAGTGTTATTGATGGGGCATTAGGTAGACTGAAGTATTAGTATAAAGAGATTATTACTACTACTACTATTTCTCACTTATATAGCGCTGAAAGGCTTATGCAGCGTTGTACATTTTGATGTTTAATAGACAGTCCCTGCTCAGAAGAGCTTACAATCTAACTTGCACAGACAGACATGACTGAGAGGGCTGGGATGCATAACCCAAGGTGAGAGGAGTTAGGAGCTGAAAACAGTCTCGAAGAAGTGGGCTTTTAACTTGTAGACTGGTTTATGTAATTTGTTTTTTTATTGCTGCAGCTGATATGGCAGCTTTGTCCGTCATAATGAGAGTGTTCTTGAACTGTCTCTTCTAGATTATTTCTTTAATATGGAATGCTATATTTAAATATTTATTGCATTACTTCTAGAAGTAATCTGCCTTAGATTGCACTTTGTCCTTGGAAAATAGTTTATAAAGATACATTAAAACACATTGACTGACCCAAGAGAGGAGCTAGGGCTTCCGAATGACACAATGATAGAATTTGTCACCATCCCCATGAATAACTGTGGGAAACAATCCCCATGTTAAAGAAAGAAGGAAGAATCAGAGTACGAATGGGCCCAGCCATTGACCCTCAAACCTTGCATTGAAGAACGCTGATGTAGAAGGACTGAGGTTGAAATAGACACTAAAGAATGACCGTCTCTGGTATCCAGAGCTGATACTGTGATGTCATAATGCTTCATTCCACCAATAAGAGCCAACCTCATCAGTGATGTCACAATGGGTTCATTATCCTATACTTGGCTCATATAAGAATCAGAGTACAAATGGGCCCAGCCACTGACCCTCAAGCCTTGCATTGAAGAATGCTGAT
This sequence comes from Geotrypetes seraphini, assembly GCF_902459505.1. NCBI lineage: Eukaryota > Metazoa > Chordata > Amphibia > Gymnophiona > Dermophiidae > Geotrypetes > Geotrypetes seraphini. The sequence goes on from NC_047091.1 coordinate 9,437,034, forward strand.
GTAGAAGGACTGAGGTTGAGATAGACACTAAAGAATGACACGGGATGGTTTCCCGCAGTTATCCACGGGGATGGTGACAAATTCTATCATTGTGTCATTCTAAACCTATCTTGAGGGACACTAGTGCCAGCTATCCACAATTAATATGCATGTACTGGTTTTCAATATATCTATCTCATGCATATTAAGCATTGATATCCTGAAAATTGTACACTGCGGGTAAGTTTGGTAAATCCTGAGCTCGGATTTTCAGGAGAGTGGGCCTTTGTTTGTTTTTGCTCTTATTTCCCTCATACCTCAGGGTGTAGGCCGTAGTCTGTTTTTATGCTCTTTAGAGAGACCGGTAAATTTTCCAAGAGGACACAGCCCTTTCCTTAGTCCCTTTGGAGCACCAGCCCGGCACCCTGTCGCTCACCTGCATCTGATTCACGATCAGGCTTTATTTTGTTGTTTGGAGAATGCTCATGAACAAGCTTTCTGTAAAAAGGCAACACAATTTGTTTAATGTGTTCAGATGTGGCTAATGAGACTCACAGCCAGGGCCGGCTCAACCATTAGGCAAGACCAGGAGGTAACCTTGTGCATCCCTTCTGCCATATTTAAGATTTGTGGCGGTGGCGGGGGACGTCTGGTGGCAGGAGGGAGTGGGCATCCCTCTTGCCATATTCGCAGGGGGGGGGGGAGTGCCAGGGGAGCGTCTGGTGGCAGGAGGGAGTTGGCAACCCTCCTGCCATTTTTTGGATTCAGGGTGGGAGGGGGCGCTGTCAGGAAGCTTTTTTTTTTTTTAAATTGGGCAGATATTTTGCGTATATAAAGCAGTGGTTCCCAACCCTGTCCTGGAGGAACACCAGGCCAATTGGGTTTTCAGGCTAGCCCTAATGAATATGCATGAAGCAAATTTGCATGCCTATCACTTCCATCATATGCAAATCTCTCTCATGCATATTCATTAGGGCTAGCCTGAAAACCCGATTGGCCTGGTGTTCCTCCAGGACAGGGTTGGGAATCACTGATATAATACATGCACAATATATGTGCCATTGCAAAAAAAAAAGAACAAAAAAAACTCAACAACCCAGGCAGACCTGTCGGTAACACAGTTATCAGCAAAAAAAACTCGGATATTGTGAAAACTACTGATGTTGAACAAAACACTTTCACAAAGATGGAATACAGTGATGGTATATCAATAACATTAGAGCACAAGCAAAGGGACCAGTATAAACGGAGGAAAAAGCCTCAGACAGGGGCCTGCCCACCTCCACAATGGTGGAATAGCAGTGGTAGAGCGATCACTTCACTGGCTGAAAACCTCCTGTTGAAGATGGTCCAAGCAATGTGCTATATTAATGATTGCTTTAAGGATCAAATGAGAGAGATGAAAAAAACAACTTATCTTTCTGTGAGATCGGTACACCGACGACGGCCAGCGTTTCACAACTTAGCTGCCTCAGGGTGTAACGTATCCGATCGCACTCTAAATCGGACGCCGACCGCGTCTCAAACGCAGCTACCGACAGGTTACAGCAGTCGGGTTTTAGGATCGTAAAACCCGATGCAAAATAGCCAAGCAAATGGAAGTGAACCGATCGCTTGGCTATTTTGCGTGGGGTTTTGCTAATTTGCATGGCCGGATCGGAAAATGGGTGATCGAGGGGGAAAAACACGCGGTGGGCCGTTTTGTGAATCGGGTCGGTTAGCAGCGATCGCTGACTTTAGTGAATCGGGGCCCTAGACCGGCAGCTTCTTGAGGGCGGTGAAAGCAGCAGGTGTCAAAGGAAAACAGTCATAAAACCCCCAATCATCAGCACAGACTTTTTAGTCTGAATTTTTATAGGCATTTTGTGTGATGATTATGATCGTTGAGGGTTTTGGGTTTTTTTTTAAATCAAAATCTTGTTGGGGGAGGAGGGCTGCAAGTTAGGGGCCTGACATTTATTTAAGGAGGGACAAGGCTGAAGGTTTGCCTAGAGCAGGGGTAGGCAATTCCGATCCTCGAGCGCCGGAGCCAGGTCAGGTTTTCAGGATATCCACAATGAATATGTATGAGATGGATTTGCATGCACTACCTCCTTGAGATGCAAATGTATTTCATTCATATTTATTGTGGATATCCTGAAAACCTAACCTGGCTCCAGCTCTCGAGGACCGGAATTGCCTACCCTAGGCCTAGAGCACCTACCACCCTTGCATCAGCTCTGCTCACAGTAAAATTCAAAATTACTAAGCAGCGGAGGTCTTAAATAATTCCCTCCTGGCCAGTGCTATTAGGGTAGTGCTTCCAAGCCTGGAGGCCACATTAGTACTGTTGCCACCTGAGCTGATTTCTACAGGGAGCAGAGCAATGGCGAGGGTTTCCTGGTGCCGCAGCTGTGGCGAACCTCTGCCTGATCTCGGTGATGAGAATTAGGCACTTTGCAAGGTGCTGAAATCCCTTACAAGCCAGGAGCAGCTATTAGGGTTGAAGACTCCAACGACAATAGCTCGAGCAGATGAATTGACACCAACGGAAGCAGCTCTGCCTCCTTGGAATGTTCTATGGCCGTGATGAATGCCAGACCCTTTGCTCAGACCACAGCCGGAGTAAATTACAATGAAATAGCCAATTAATAAAACCCGCTGCGTTAGTCGGTCCTCTCTGACCAACCATCTTTATTTCCTTCTCTCTTCTTTACAGATGCCTAATGGTTTCGGGACAAGCAGAAAGGGAGAAAATTGTCCTACATGGACTTGAAACTTGGCCCGGAATAATCAACGCCACCAAACGAAGAGGCCTATGCAAAATCCGGGCTTAGTGTGTTTTAACAGAGGACTTTTCTCTATGCTAAGCCCAGATTTGCTATGGCATATTTTAAAGGATTAAAAAAATTTTTTTTTTTTTTTTTTTCCAAGTGCAGAGGGCAGACGCAAGGTAAAGGGTGCTGCTGGACAGAGGAAGAGACGGGGATGGGGAGAAAAAGGAAGGGAGGCCTACTGCTGGAAAGGGGAGCAGGAAAGAGGTGTTAGGGGGGAAGAAAAAGGAAGGGAGGCCTACTGCTGGATAGGGGAGCAGGAAAGAGGTGCTAGGGGGGGAAGAAAAAGGAAGGGAGGCCTACTGCTGGACAGGAGGACAGGTAAGAGGTGCTGCTGGACAGGGGAGAGATTTAAAAAAGGGAGAAGGGCTGCTGCTGGATAAGGGGAGCAGTGAAGGGGTGGTGGTGGACACAGGGAAGGTAAAAGGAAGGGAGAATGGGTGGACAGCCGAGGAAAAAGAAAGACAGAAATACAGAAAGCAGCTAAGGAGAGAGAGAGAGAGAAAGAAATAAAGACAGACACACGCATATATTCTAGCACCCGTTAATGTAATGGGCTATAAGACTAGTATTCTATAAAATTCTATCATTCCTCCAAACATTTTATATAATAAATCATAATCCTCCCCTATCACCCCCTCTCTCCCCTTCCCTACCCCCACCCTCCCCTTTCCCCCACCCTTCCTCTCCCCCCACCCCCTCCTTCCAAATCTTTTCATTCCCCTTCTTTTCCATTCCCATTTTCCTCCCCTCCATCCCATAATCAATTCCCCCTCCCCGGATGAAAGGTGACAAAAATAAAATATAGATCTGGAATGTAATTTAGTCAACCTTAGCTTCAATGTAAATCATTAAGAATTAAACTTCTTGCTCTAGGGGAAAGGTCTTGAATATAAGGATCCCGAACCTCCATAAAAAGATGAGTTCTTCTAGAGCAGTGTTCTTCAACCACCGGTCCCTGGACCAGTGCCGGTCCACAGAAATTTCCTGCCGGTCCACAGGGCCAGCACGTGCATCAGGCCCAAAACAGTGTTCTTCAACCGCCGGTCCACGGTGCGATCGATGCGGTGTTATCTTCAAGCCAGCTCCCTCTTCCTAACGGATTCAGTGCACAAAGCCACGGGCAGTGGCTCCTACGGGCATCCTGCGCCTGAACCGGAAGCCTTCTCTCTGACGTTGCAACGTCAGAGGGAAGGCTTCCAGATGAGGCACGGGACATGCAAGGTGCAATTAGTACTATTATGGGGGCGGGGTCTGGGGTAGAGATTGGGTAGAAATGGGCGGGGTCTGGCTAACAGTGTTCTTCAACTGCTGGTCCACGGACCGATGCCGGTCCACAGAATCATTATTTTATTTCTGCCGGTCCATAGGTGTAACAAGGTTGAAAACCACTGTTCTAGAAGATCGCCGAACCTCCCAGATCTCAAATAAAAGTAGAAGATCGCCGAACCTCCCAGATCTCAAATAAAAGTAAACGATGCAACTGGTTCCTCCAATGCCAAAAGCTTGGAGATTCTTTCTGTAACCAAAATTGAATAATACATTTATGTCCAATCATACATGCCTTCTGAAATAAAAGACATTTCCCTTGGCCAAATATGACATCTATTTTAGTGTATACTTATGAATGGAATTTTTTAAAACAAAGTAAAATTCTAGAATATCTTCGGGGGACACCTTGACACGCAGTTTGAGAGACACTGGTTTAGCCTGTAAGCTGCCCAGATGGTTTTACCGATGGGTGGGGCAGTGAGTTAAAAATAAACTTGTAGCTTGGAAATATGGTGAGACAAAAAAAGAAGTATTACAGATTGAAGCCCACCCTGGAAAGAATTCAGGCATTCTCGGGCAGATCCCGTTTTGAGGCTACCTGAATTATGCAAGTGTAGTTAGTTCTTAAAGCAGATCCATACTTTGAGAGGTCATGAATATTCATGGTACGTAGGCATCTTGAGAACCAGATGTGACTGAGGTTCTCAAGAATTGTGTTTTGGAAAATGATAAATATTTCTTTTCCTGGTCTCTATCAAAGAGGCAGTGAGTTCTGGAAATATCTTACCCCAGACCAGCTTTTCTGCATTTCTTTAATCTAAAGGGGGTTTTGAGGACTTGAGTGGGGTTATTCGAAATAATTTTCTTTAGTTTTTTGTGACCTATATTGTTTATAAGTAATATTTAAATAACCTACTTTTCTGTACAAGTGAATACTTGAATATATAATTAAAAGATGCATATATAAGAACATAAGAACATAAGCAATGCCTCCGCTGGGTCAGACCCGAGGTCCATCGTGACCAGCAGTCCGCTCACACGGCGGCCCAACAGGTCCAGGACCTGTGCAGTAATCCTCTATTTATACCCTTCTATCCCCTTTTCCAGGAGAAAACTGTCCAATCCTTTCTTAAACCCCGGTACCGTACTCTGCCCTATTACGTCCTCTGGAAGCGCATTCCAGGTGTCCACCACACGTTGGGTAAAGAAGAACTTCCTAGCATTTGTTTTGAATCTGTCCCCTATCAACTTTTCCGAATGCCCTCTTGTTCTTTTATTTTTTGAAAGTTTGTATTGAGCACCATGGGGTGCCTAGGTATTGGACTATGTTGTTTGCATCAATAAAAATTGTTTGAATGATATAATCTAAAGGGGGTACTTTTATACCAGGGTGTCTAGGTTCGTAGGGGAGGAAGACACCTATTTTATTAAAAAAAAAACCAAAAAAACCCCACAACAACAGAGCTTTATAAAATCCTGTCTACATTTATTCATTTTGAAATTTTAACCCCCTTAAACCTAAGCAGCTTACGTCACAAAATATTATATAAGGTAAAAGACATATGGACACTATGGGTCTTTTTACGAAGCCGCATTAGCAGTTTTAGTGCACGCAGCTTTTCAGCGTGCCCTAAACCCAATGCCCTAAACCCTAAGCTCAATGCTGGCGTTAGCGTCGAGCGCGGCCGGCAGATTAGCGCGCGTTAAACCGCTAACGCGTCTTCGTAAAAGGAGTCCCCTAATTCTCAATTTTAAATCTTATAAAAAGAAATGTAAAACATATTTACCTGACGTATGTGAAGGGGCATTTTCAAATTTGAATTTGGACAGTTTGTAAAAAAAAAAATAAATCCAGAAGTCTAACGCCATGTTGTTGTCAGGTGCCATTGACTCGTGCTCGAATCCTGGCGACTTGATGAATTACAGATCTAAAAAGAAATCAGTTCTGTGCTAGTCTGTTAAGGTCCCCCAGCGTCATCCCCAGGGTTGTTTTCAAAGTGTCCAGCCATCTGATTGCAGGTCACCTTCTTCACATGGTTCCTTCGATCTTCCCAAACATATTGTCCTCCTCCAATGATCTTTCTCTTCCAAAAGTGTGACCCGTTATAACTTCATCATTTGGGCTTCAGGTGACATAGCCGGTTTGATCTCTTCCAGATTTGTTTGTTGTTCTGGTGGTCCACAGCCTGAATAAAATCCTTCTCCAGCACTAAAGCTCAAATGAATCAATCTTCTTTCTGTCTTGTTTCCGTAGTGTCCAAGCTTTCACATCCATAATTGACCACTGAGAAAATGAGTGCGTGGGCAAGTCTGATCTTTGTTTGGAGTGTTACCTCCTTGCCTTTGAATACTTTGTCAAGGGCCTTCATCGAAGAGCGACCAAGTGCTGTTCCATGGAGTATTTCTTCCCTGCTAGTTGCTTCTTTGTTTACAAAAGAGCCCATGAGATTGAAATCCTTTACAACTTCTATTCTATCGCCTTCAAGCTCAAAATCTTCATCATTTTCCTTGTTCATGATCTTCATCTTGGTCATCTTCAGTTCTAATCCCATGTTACGACTTTCGGCTTTGACTTTTCTCAGTAGATACAGCATGTCTTCTTGGCTGTTGGCGATGAGCGTTGCATCATCTGCAGAGCACAGGTTGTTTATGTTTCAGTCACCAACTTTGAAACCAACGCTCTCTTCTTCCAAATTTGCTTTTCTGAAGATGGCTTCACCATAAAGGTGACAAGATGCATCCTTGCTTGATGCCATGTTTGATTGGAAACCAATCAGTGTTGCCATATTCAGTTCTAATGCCAAAACATGATCAATTTCAAACCAGAAAAATGACTATATTTTTGGTTTGGAAATCACCATTTTGGATGTTTTTGTACTCAGTGGGTCGTTTTTTAAGGGCCATTTTCAAGCAAAAAATTTCCAAAATGCACAAAAGGAATCCATTGGGAAGTCTGGGGGCTAGGAGTGTTACTACACTGGCCACACAGACATCCCAGCCTAGCGGTAGAGCAACCTAGGGAACACTTCAGAGAAATTCACATAAAAGGTCCCAAGTGCAGGCAGTCCCCGGGTTAAGAACGAGTTACGTTTTTAAAGCTGTTCTTAAGTCGAATTTGTATGCAACTCAGAACTTGGAGATTTTAAGATTCTTGCTGCTCTCAGCTGACAAAAAGGCCAACTGTTTTGGAAAGTCTGTCCGCGAGCCCAGACAGTCCTCTAAAACGAGGACATGTCCGGGTTTTCCTGGATGTCTGGTAACCCGTAGGAAAACCGACCATTGGGACTGGGCGGAGACTAAAGAATGAGGGAATATGTGGGAGCAGGGGGGAATCGGTAGTGCCCAGGCATGCTCAGTGGGGCCCCAGCACCATACATGCTCAGAGAGAAAAAAAATAAAATTTCTCTGAGCTATTGGAAAGCATGGGAGATTTCATCCATCAGGCGCTGCAAAACCAAGCAGAAACAGATAATGTACTCTGAAAACAACCATACACGAAGCAACCAACCGATATATAAAATCAGTTAGTAAACGGCGAAGAAACAATAAACCACAGTGGTTCTCTGCGGAGATCTCAGACCTCATAAAAAAGAAGAAAAGAGCATTCATCTCCTACAAACAATCAGGAAAGCAGGAATCTGGCCAAGTCAAAAGCAGTCAAAACAGCAGTCAGAGAGGCCAAATTTCGAATGGAGGAGAATCTAGCGAAGAACATCAAGAAGGGCGATAAATCCTTTTTCAGGTATATTAGTGACAGAAACAGAAACACAGATGGGATAGTATGCCTTAAGAAACCCAACGGGAACTATGTAGAATCAGACTCCGATAAAGCCAAAATCTTAAATGAATACTTCTGCTCAGTCTTCACTTGCGAGGCGTCAGGATCCGGCCCTCAGCTGCAGACAAGGGAAAGCTCAGAAGACCCGTTTCAAAATTTTGAGTTTACGCCCAGCAGTGTCTATCAAAACTCAAGGTGAACAAAGCTATGGGACCAGACAAACTACACCCCAGGGTGCTCAGGGAGTTAAGTGACGTCTTGGCGGAACCGTTATCCGCGCTCTTCAACCTTTCCCTAAGTAAAGGAAGAGTCCCATTGGACTGGAAAACGGCTAACGTCATTCCACTCCACAAAAAAGGATGCAGGACGGAGGCTGCTAACTACAGGCCGGTGAGTCTCACATCGATAATGAGCAAACTAATGGAAACTCTAATCACACGCCAATTGGACGTGATCCTGAACGAGGAGAATCTACGAGATCCCCATCAACACGGATTTACAAAGGGAAGGTCTTGCCAATCCAATCTGATCAGCTTTTTTGACTGGGTAACAAGAAAGCTGGATATAGGGGAATCCCTAGACATCATGTACTTGGACTTCAGCAAAGCATTTGATAGTGTCCCACACCGCAGGTTATTGAACAAGATGAGTTCGATGGGATTAGGCGACACATTAACTGCATGGGTTAAGGACTGGCTTAGTGGTAGACTTCAAAGGGTGGTGATAAACGGCACCCCCTCCGAAACGACGGAGGTGATCAGTGGGAGTGCCGCAGGGCTCAGTCCTGGGCCCAATCCTATTCAACATCTTCGTAAGAGACTTGGCTAAGGGGCTTCGAGGTAAAATTACGTTATTCGCCGATGATGCCAAACTATGCAATATAGTTGACAAAAGCACAACAGACAAAAGCACAGTGCCTAACAAAAGCTCAATGCCCGACAGTATGACGCATGACCTACTCCTACTGGAGCATTGGTCCAGGACCTGGCAACTAAGTTTCAATGCCCAAAAATGCAAGGTCATGCAACTTGGCAGCAAAAATCCATGCAGGACTTACACCCTAAATGGTGAGACCCTAGCAAGGCTGTAGCAGAACGAGACTTGGGGGTGATCATTAGTGAAGATATGAAGACTGCCAATCAAGTGGAGAAAGCCTCATCCAAGGCTAGGCAAATCATAGGTTGTATCCGTAGAAGTTTCGTCAGCCGTAAGCCCGAGGTCATAATGCCATTGTACAGATCCATGGTGAGACCCCATTTGGAATACTGTGTACAATTCTGGAGGCCGCATTACCACAAAGATGTGCTGAGAGTTGAGTCAAATGGCCACCCGGATGGTCTCAGGACTCAAGGAACTCCCGAATGAGGAACAGCTGGATAAGTTGCAGCTATACTCACTCGAAGAACGCAGAGAGAGGGGAGACATGATCGAGCCGTTCAAATATGTCACGGGCTGTATCGAGGTGGAAGAAGATATCTTTTTTCTTAAAGGTCCCAGGGCTACAAGAGGGCATCCGTTGAAACTCAGGGGTGGGAAATTTCATGGTGACACCAGAAAATATTTCTTCACCGAAAGGGTGGTTGATCGCTGGAATAGTCTTCCACTACAGGTAATTGAGGCCAGCAGCGTGCCAGATTTTAAGGAAAAATGGGATTGGCACGTGGTATCTCTTCACGGAGGAAGTTAGGGGGTGGGTCATTAGTGCGGGCAGACTAGATGGGCCGTGGCCCTTTTCTGCCGTCAGTTTCTATGTTTCTATGTTTCTAATGGGAGTTGTCGGGACATCACCCATATGTGGCTGACTCATCCTGCTTGTTTGCCTCCCTCTTCATTACCCCTCCCCCAGCATATCTATCATGGTGGTGACCCTATTTGCACCCAAAGATACTTATCAACCTTTTGGATCATTCATCTTCTCCCTGACATCTTTGTCATCCATTTCACTACAGTCTAGGGAGGCAATGAAGAAACCTTTAATTAAATCTCCCTGGGTAAACATAAAAGAAGAAGAAAAAAAAAAAAGGAGGACGATAAGCCTGTATAACAGAGCAGTTCATTAAACTGCACCCCAGAAGGTATATCAGCAGGGGAAATATTAAAACTGTCAAGGGCCAGAGGAAAGCTGTGATAAATATCTGACCTCCCAGGGTGAAAGCCTCGCCAACTCCAGTAGAGAATGCACACTTTTACAGCAAAACTAAGCTCAGCTCAACACTTGTCTTGTTACTTGGTCAATTTAGGGCTAGATTCACTAAGCTCACCGATCGTGTCCCGACCAGTTAGTGAGCCTTTTCTGACCCCGGCCCGATTCACTAACCTTCGGCCCGATCCTATCCGCACATGCAAAAGAGAGGAAATGCAGGCATAAGTAGGAAGGCAGCGATTCACTAAACCACATGTGTCAAACACAAGGCCCACGGGCCGAATTCGGCCCACCTGGCCTTTCTATGTGGCCCGCAGCAACGTTCCCGATCTTCCCCTTCTGAGCCCAGCGTGTCTTCCCCTCTGTGCCGGTAGGATACCGCCACACCGGAAAGTCCCCCAGCCTTGGCAGCGACTTGGCAGTGTTGTTCGTGGCTCCCCCTCCTGTCCTCCGTCCGCCACGGCCCACCCGGGTGGAAACAGGAAGTTGCGTGTCATTGGAGACAGACCGCGGCAGGCAAAAAGCAGGAGGAGGAGCCACGCACAGCCAGTGGCGTACCTAGCATATGTGACACCGAGGGCTCATCATTTTTTGACACCCCCCATCTGTATGAAAAACATGATTTTTAGTAACAATCCACACGTCACACATGAATATCTAGGAAAAGGCAGCATCTTACATACTGCAGTGAGCAGTACGTCAACAAACCCATTGTAAAATTAAACAAGCCAGACTAGTACAGATCAATCCTACACCGTCAATCCTAACAGAAAACCATGTCTTTTTGAACACACAGAACACAGAAAATACCTTCGCCTATTATGTAATCACAAACTAACCCCTCCCCCTTATACAAAACTAGTGTGGTTTTTAGCCATGGTGGTAACAGCTCAGATGCCAATGCTAAAAAACGCTCTACAGTTTTGTAAATGGGGAGATACAATAAAAATACGTAGACAAAGGTTAAATTAAAGCACCAAGAAGCTGGACTCTGTATACAATGCAACATCACAGAAACAGTAAAAAATAAATAAATAAATATAATTTTTTTCTACCTTGTCTTCTCTGGTTTCTGCTTTCCTCATCTTTTTGTCACTCTCTTCCTTTCATCCACTGTCTACCCTCTCTCTGCCCCTTCTATATGGCATCTTCTCTCTTTCTATTCTCGTTCTAGAAACTTTATGCATCCCCCTTCCATTTCTCCCTTCACCCCCATTAGTCTGGCATCCATCTTCCTCCCTTCCCTCCTCCAATGGTCTGGCATCTCTCCTCTCCTCTTCTTCCCTTCCCTCTCCCACACCCACATGGTCTGGCATTTCACTCTCTCCTCTCCCTTCCCCCCACTTCCATCAGCATCTGCCCCCTTTCTCTCCCTCCAATCCAGTTCCATGCAGTATCCTTCCCCCTTATGTCTCTTTCCCTGCAATTTCATCAGCATCTGTCCCTTTCTCTTCCTCTATCACGCTTCCATACCACCCTGACCCCCCTTTGTCATCCTTCACCATGAATCCATACTACCCTGACCCCCCCTTTGTCACCCTCCACACCCTTCCATCCTCCACACCCTTCCATACCACCCTGAACCCCCTTTGTCACCCTCCACACCCTTCCATACCAACCTGACCCCCTTTGTCACCCTTCACCATGATTCCATACCACCCTGACCCCCTTTGTCACCCTTCAGCATGATTCCATATCACACTGACTCCCTTTTTCACCCTCCACACTCTTCCATGCCACCCTGACCTCCTTTCACCACTCTACTATGCTCCTTTCTTTCTCCATCCCAAAGGACCCACGATGACTGCTTCTGCTCCGATGGAAGAGGTAAGTGATGTTGGAGGGGGCTGGGCCAGCAGATGCAGTTAGTTGCGGCAAGATCTTGTGATGACTGCGGCTGCCAGTCCACCCACCTCCCAATGTCACTTACCTCTTCTGGAACAGAGGCGGTAGACGGCGCAGTCATCGCGGGACCTTCGTTCACTTCAGTGCGGCTGCCGGCTCTGCTCTAAGTACGGCAGCTGCGCTGAGGTGCCTTTTGGAGCAGCGCGGGAGGTTCCGGATCCAGCCGGCTGTGCACCCCCTTGGAGCGTGGACCGCCCCCCCTTGGTACGCCACTGCGCACAGCACTCCCGAATCGCCGAGGCTGGCAGATTCCCTGGCCCGGCAGTGACATTGGACTGGTGCCAGAGGGAAAGGCACAACGGGCTGTGAAGAGAGCGAGATGAAGGGAGAGCGGTTGGACCTGGGATAGTGTGGAGAAAGAGGGAGAACCATTGGGAAGAGAAATGGTGGACCTGGGGGGAGGGAGGCAGACAGGGGGAGAGATGGGATGGGGGCGGATGGGAAGAGAAAGGGAAAGAAGTTGAATCTGGAGATGAAAAGGGATGGAGAAATGTTAGGCCTTGGGGTGGAAGGGAGAGAGAGATCTCCCTTCCACCCCATCTCTTTTTTTTTTCCTTCCATCTCATTGTTCAGCATCAAGGGGGGAGGGAAGAAGAAGAACAACAGAAAAGAGACGGAGCAAAATGTTGGACCAAGAGGAGAGAGGAGGTGAGATAGAAGGAAATAGGAGGCTGGGAAAGGAGTGAGAAGGGAAATGGGAGAGCTACAGAATAAGAGAAGATGGAAAATTGAAAGGTAGCTGAAAATTTAAAAAGGAGAAGGCTGAGAAAGAGTCAGAAAAGAAAAAAGGAGAAAAGTTGAAAGGGAAAAATCAATATGTTGGAGACAGGGACTGGAGCAAGAGAGAAGAGGAGAAAAAAAATGGACAGCAGACACTGGAAAGAGCATTAGAAGATAGACAAAATCAGAAAGAGAAACTGGAACTAAAAGCAAAATGACCAGACAACAAAAGGTAGAAAAAATAATTTTATTTTCTATTTTGTGATTACAGTATGTCAGATTTGAAACGTGTATCCTGCCAGAGCTGGCGTTAGACAGCAAGCGAGAACTAGGACCTAAAAGAGAAGAAAAGTCTTTTTAATTTATTTTGTAGCCGGCGTGTGGTTGGAGAAGTTGCATCCCTACACGTCTACTAAGACTAACCCCCCTCCTTTGCTGGCGCCCAGCGTGGGTTTTGGCGCTGGCGATTGGATTCGACGTTCACAGAAGTCCTGTGAGCATCGGAGCCGCCACCAGCGCTGGGGCCCACACTACGCATCAGCAAAGGAGGGGGGCAAGTATCTTTAAAAATCTGGCCCTGCGGATTTTTTGTTTGGAAAAATCTGGTAATCCTAGGTGTAAACCTGGAACATTTTATGTGAGATTCACTGCAATGCCCGCCTAGGGTACTTCACTGCTCTGCTGGGATGTCTGTGTGGCCATTCTGCTAAGAATATTGGCCCCTCCTATATCCCAATGTGTGGTGGTAGCCAAAAAACCAAACAAGATTCTAGGAATTATCGGGAAAGTAACGGTAAACAAGGCTAAGAATTTTATAATGCCTCTGTATTGCCCCATAGTGCAACCTCACCTTGATTAATGCATTCAGTTCTGGTCACCTTACCTCAAAAAAAATATAGCGGAATTAGAAAAGGTTCAAAGAAAAGCAACCAAGATGATAAAGGGGATGGAACTCCTCTCGTATGAGGAAAGACTAAAACGGTTAGGGCTCTTCAGCTTAGAAAAGAGACGGCTGAGGGGAGATAGGATTGAAGCCTACAAAATCCTGAGTGGAGTGGAACGGGTACAAGTGGATCGATTTTTTACTCCATCAAAAATGACAGACACTCGATGAAGTTACAGGGGAATACTTTTTTTTTTTTTTTTAACTTTATTATTTTCCAATATGAATAGTGCAATACAAATCTAAACATCTGAAACATATCAAACCGAGAAGAAGCACCTTTGAACTAAGGGGAATACTTTTAAAACCAATAGGAGGAAATATTTTTTTCACTCAGAGAATAGTTAAGCTCTGGAACGCACTGCCAGATAGCGTTGCTGATTTTAAGAAAGGTTTGGACAAGTTCCTGGAGGAAAAGTTCATAGTCTGTTATTGAGTCATACATGGAATGTTGCAACTATTTGGCTTTTTTGCTGCCATGAAGACAGGATTCTGGAGTAAATGGACCATTGCTCTGACCCAGTAAAGCTATTCTTATGTTCCTATAATGGCTTGTTGTGTGCATTTTCCTTTTGACCGTGTTTTGGTTTTTTTCCCAAAGATAAATGCACCGAGCGCAAACACATTCATTAAAAAAAAAAACCAACCCAAGATAAGACGTTTTGCAGTTTTGAAAATGGGCGTGTTTGGTACTGGATTTTTATATGTGTTCCACAAAATGTCTACATAAATTTACACGTTCAAGCCTTCGAATTGTGAAGTCTCTACAGAAGGGTGAATCGTATGCAATACTTAAGGGTTGTTATGGTTCAAACCTCCCTTGAACACCTCCTATTCCAATGTAGTCTTATCAACACGACACGACGTGGCCACCCGTAATGTGATCACATTACGGGTGGCCACGTCGTGTCGAGTGTATAGTTATGAGGGATTTTGCCCTGAGGAAACCTTAACGGGGTGAAACATGTTGGCGACTCTGTCCCTCTAGGCTAACCACCCAAGCTAAGTGCATAGTATTTACTATCTAAGCATTTCTAAGAAGATCGACTGTCGGCTCCGGGCGGCTTTCCCGCAGAGGAGAGAATCCTGCATTCACCGTGGGCCTCATCTGGGGCAGCCTCCTTGGAGCGGCTGGGGCACGGGCAGTGTGTCTGGGAGGGAATGCATGGATGGGAGAACATCGCAGGGGAGGAGACATAGGCATCCTGGGACTGTCTGCCAAGTCTCTTCCCTGAAGAAGCCCTTTCTGGAAACGTCAATCGCTCCTCCTAAACTTACTTGCTCCACTTCATCACTTCATCATGCTTCTATTCCTTTCTCTCCTCTCTTCTACCTTCCAAAGTATTTAGATCAATGCTGTCTTGTTAAAATGTTTATTTTTATTTTTCCTCTAACTCTACTTTTCACTTCTCTATTACCCTCCAGGTACTTTAGTTAGATTGTGAGCCTTCGGGACAGTAAGGGAATTTTTCAAGTACCTTTCTTATTTCTAATCTTAATGTATATTTTCTGTAAACCGCTTAGAACCTAACGGATGTAGCGGTATATAAGAAATAAATTACATTACATTACCGGTACATTCTACTATTTAAAGTATTTAACTTATTTAATTTATTGGAAAAATATAAAAAATATAAAATATCAGATTTCTAGAACACCAGGTACCTGATGACGATTAGGGGCATAAATCCAATGGTTATGAAAGCTTATTGAACCATTGGTGGCACCGCTGAGGGCCTGGGTAACTTTTTGATAAGACTACATTGGAATAGGAGGTGTTCAAGGGAGGTTTGAACCACAAAATGTCTAAACACAGACTGAGATGCCATGTCGAAAATAAGTGACTTATTCAAGGGCAGATGGTGAGTGACAGGCTCTCTGCTGAGTTACCAAAGGGTGATGCATTTATTCGCTGCCTCTTTTTGACGTTTGCCTAGCTCCAGAACTGGTTCAGAGAATGACTATTGTTCTCTTAATGTGATTATTAATAGCAGGGGTTTGATGCAGTATGAAAGAAGCTGCTGTACGAACAACATTCGGAGGCCAGATAGCATGAAATCTTTCAGATCTCCTTTTTCCGTACCGATTTTTTTATTTCCTTTGTAAAGTGATAATCATTTTTGTTAAAATTCCTCCTGTTTATGTGTTTCTGCTAATTGTAAGTGGAAGTAAATGTAGGCAATGTTGTGCTGACAGATACATGTGATGGGGCCAGGCAGGACCAGCTCCTTTATTAAACATGATTAGGCAGCCGCCTAGGGCAGCAACTTGGAGAGGGGCTGCAAAAATGCTTGCGTGCCTGAAAAAAATTCATGTAAACTGTTCTGAGCTCCCCCTGGGAGAACGGTATAGAAAATTGAATCAATAAAAAAGCTGATGCAGTCAAAGCAAAGCAAAAGTCCTGAGCGCCACACGAACTCAAAAGAACTGTCACCAGTAGGGGGGGGGAGAGGGTGTGTGAACAGCCCTGACTACCATCTTCGCGGAAGGCGCAAGCGTCTCTCCTCTTCTCCACCCCCCATGCACCTCTTTAAATGTTCACTGGCATGAGCAACATCTTCCATATGCAGCTTGCGGTGGTGTTGGCTCCCTTCTGACATCACTTCCTGGTCGCGAGACCAGGATGTGACATCAGAAGGGAGCCGACGCCGGCGTGAGTAGCGAGTGGAGGATGCTGATCAGGCTGGCGAATATTTCAAGAGGTACGCGGGGGGCAAGGGAGTGCCCAAATAGCGGAGAGAATGGGGAGGTGCTTGGAACAAGCTACCCGAATTCCTACGACGGGTTCCGTCTCTGACTGTGTTCAAGGCCCAGTTAAAAGCCCACCTCTTTGAGAGTGTTTTTGACTCCTAACTCCTCTCACCTTGGGTTCTATATCCCCAACAACTATATGTAGGGTTACCAGATTTTACTTACTTAAAATCAGGACCCATAGACCTGCCCCCAGACCCACTCAGTTCCACCCATTCTCGCCCTGTTACGCCCTAGCCCCGCCCCCTCAGCCTGTTCTCATCAGTCGGAAGGGCATCCATGCATGCGCGGATGTGACGAGGTGCTGTCACGTGCACAGGCGCATTGCAAGCATCTGAGTTTGTTCTTAGATGTCGTTAGTCGTGATTCTGTTAACGGCGCATAAACACGATTGACGTGCGGCTGGCGTCCATTTTTGTAGACGCCGTCATTATCGGCGCCGTTTACAGAATCCGGCCCTGAGTATCTCAAAATATGGCGTGTCCGCGGGAGAAGCGTGGACATGGCAAGGGCATTCTGAATACCGGGTAAGCCTGCCTATCTTGGGCACCCGCATTTACACCAGGATTCAGCAGGCATACGTCTGGCAGCTCACGTTAGACGCAGAAATTGGCGCTAAGTGTGATTCTACGAAGGGTGTGCACCCTTTATGGAATTGCGCTTAGCACTGATTTTTTTACAGCGTCAAATTTTCAGCACCGTCTATAGAATTCCCTCCTATATGTATAGCTAGGCGGGACGTCTTTGCTGCATTCTAACCCCGGTCTGCAAATGCCAAAGCAATTAGAGAGATTTTTTTTGGGCAGTACTCTCTGTATATAGCCCCTGAAAACTCACAGAAGGGGTCTTATACATTTAGCAGCTGCCACTACACAAACTCATCTGAATGTTCACCGGATCATCATTTTTTTTGTTTGTTTGTTGTAGGTTTCCGGGTCTCGCTGCGTCTTGTCAGGTAGAAACCGACGTTTCAGCCAGAATGACCAAAACACTCAATATTTACCCCTCCCTGCTGTTAAAGGTCCTTGATGAGAGCTTTCAAAGGGAGATAAAGACCTCTCCCCTCGCACAGACCCAGACCCGCACATGCCATCGATGTCTGCAGATGTGGAGCGGAGCACAGAAACAAGGTGTACATCTTGTACTTAAGTGCCTTGGAAGTTCCCAGTACGTCAAATGATACATAAAAAATGCATTATTTGTGTCGCCTTGAGCCCCGAGGCTTTAATGCAGAAGGCACTTGAGTTATACGTAATGGGTGATGGAGAGCAGGACAGCTCCCCTCTCTTTACTGCCGTGAGCGTGCGATGTAGCTGGCGGGCAGGTTAGAGAGGGACACAAGAAGGAGATGTGATTGAGAACCTTCCCAGCTTCTCTTGTTGTGTATAGGACTGAATGTAAATCGCCAAACTTGGGGCCCAGTTCCTGAAGGAGCCATTTCTTCTAGATACGAATAAACACAACAGCAATAACTTGAGATTTTCAGCAGAACATTACAATCTTTACCCCCGACTTTGTCCCTGTGGAATATGAGATATGTGCTTTAGTGCAGAAGAGTTTAATAACTGCCTTTCTCTCATGGGGTGACTGTGGGGCTCTTTGTTCTGTCCTCGACTGCTCATTGCCAGGACAGGATGACAAACTGGAGGTTTGAAGAAACAGGGCAACTGCTGAATCTGCAAATCCAGAGTCCCAACAACCACCACCACCACCTTAAACCGAAATGATGGGGCCTCTTACAAAAATGGCTCTTGGGCCACTAGCATTAAAGATTCATTGGTTGACGCTTTGCATTACCAGGTGGTAAACCTGAACTCCTTTGCCAGCTTAAGATCCAGCAGGAAGTTCAATTCCCAGTTAGCCATGGGCGAAAACACTGCTGAAGGATGAAATACAGGGGTCCAAGGAACAACTGAAACTGGAAAGCAAAAAGAAGAGCGAACAGCAGGAGCTAAAAGGACATGTGAAATTGGGGAAGCAGGATGAGGACATAGAGGACACACCACAGAAGGAGGAAGAACAAAACGAGACTCAAGAGCTGGCAGCCCTAGAGGGGGTCGGCAGGAGCAACAAACCACAAGAGAAACCAGCAGGGAAAACAAACAACTGGGACTTCAATTGCTTATATACAAACGCAAGGAGCCTGAGAGCCAAAATGGGAAAGCTGGAAGTCATAGCCAACAAGGAGGACCTAGACATAATTGGAGTCACGGAAACATGGTGGTCCAAGGACAACAAATGGGATGTGGTCCTGCCGGGGTACAAACTCTATAGGAGAGACAGGACATACAAGAAGGGTGGAGGAATAGCATTATATATAAAAGACTACCGTACATTCACTCGACCAGGATGGAAACAGCAGTAAGGGCGGACGGTTTGGAATCACTTTGGGTTAAGTTACCAGGAAGAAATGGGGCTGACATAAAACTGGGACTGTACTATCGCCCACCAGGACAACCGGAAGCCAATGACCAAGATCTGGAGGCTGAATTGAGGCAGGAATGCAAAGGAGGAAGTGTGGTGGTGATGGGGGATTTCAACTACCCTAGGATAGACTGGAGTATTGGACACTCCAACTGCGCGAGGGAAACACAATTCCTGGAGGCTGTGAGGGACTGTTTCATGGAACAAATGGTCAAGGATCCAACATGAGGAGATGCCACTCGCGAGCTAATCCTCAACAAAATTAGTCAGGGACACTGTTCAGGCAATTAGGCCTGATGGGCCGCCGCGGGAGCGGACCGCTGGGCAGGATGGACCTCTGGTCTGCCCCAGCGGAGGCAACTTCTTATGTTCTTATGGCTAGGGGGACCCGCAAAGGAGGTAGTAGTAATAGCGATCACAATATGATCCAGTACAAACTAGAAGTAGGAACATCAAAGGTGAAGAGAACCACAACGACAGCGCTAAATTTCAGAAAAGGGAACTACGATGCTATGAGAAAAATGGTGGGAAAGAAACTCAGAAGCAGCTCAGGGAAGATGGAGACCGTAGAGAAAGCCTGGTCCCTACTCAATGACACGGTGCACAAATGTAATGTAATGTAATTTATTTCTTATATACCGCTACATCCGTTAGGTTCTAAGCGGTTTACAGAAAATATACATTAAGATTAGAAATAAGAAAGGTACTTGAAAAATTCCCTTACTGTCCCGAAGGCTCACAATCTAACTAAAGTACCTGGAGGGTAATAGAGAAGTGAAAAGTAGAGTTAGAGGAAAAATAAAAATAAAATAAACATTTTAACAAGACAGCATTGATCTAAATACTTTGGAAGGTAGAAGAGAGGAGAGAAAGGAATAGAAGCAGAAGGGGGAGCCGTTGAACAGTAGAATTCTGCAGCATCCACTATCTCCTCCTCTCCCTATTGGCTAAGGCTCTTAACATTTGCATATCTTCTTCCCATTGGCTAAGGCTCTTTGCCTGCATTGTGATGTCATAGAGCTTTATGGTTATAGAAACCTAGAAACATGATGGCAGATGAAGGCCAAATGGTCCATGTAATGTAATGTAATTTATTTCTTATATACCGCTACATCCGTTAGGTTCTAAGCGGTTTACAGAAAATATACATTAAGATTAGAAATAAGAAAGGTACTTGAAAAATTCCCTTACTGTCCCGAAGGCTCACAATCTAACTAAAGTACCTGGAGGGTAATAGAGAAGTGAAAAGTAGAGTTAGAGGAAAAATAAAAATAAAATAAACATTTTAACAAGACAGCAATGATCTAAATACTTTGGAAGGTAGAAGAGAGGAGAGAAAGGAATAGAAGCAGAAGGGGGAGCCGTTGAACAGTAGAATTCTGCAGCATCCACTATCTCCTCCTCTCCCTATTGGCTAAGGCTCTTAACATTTGCATATCTTCTTCCCATTGGCTAAGGCTCTTTGCCTGCATTGTGATGTCATAGAGCTTTATGGTTATAGAAACCTAGAAACATGATGGCAGATGAAGGCCAAATGGTCCATGTAATGTAATGTAATGTAATTTATTTCTTATATACCGCTCCATCCGTTAGGTTCTAAGCGGTTTACAGAAAATATACATTAAGATTAGAAATAAGAAAGGGACTTGAAAAATTCCCTTACTGTCCCGAAGGCTCACAATCTAACTAAAGTACCTGGAGGGTAATAGAGAAGTGAAAAGTAGAGTTAGAGGAAAAATAAAAATAAAATAAACATTTTAACAAGACAGCATTGATCTAAATACTTTGGAAGGTAGAAGAGAGGAGAGAAAGGAATAGAAGCAGAAGGGGGAGCCGTTGAACAGTAGAATTCTGGAGAAATTTAAATGATAGAAATAGAACAAAACAAAGACAAAAGGCAAAACAATAGATAAGATTAAATCACAAAACCTGTACGTCCCCAGGTTTGGGAAAGGGTGCAAAAAGAATCGAACAAAAAACCCGGTGTGGATAACAAACGCAGTGAAAAAGGTGATAAGGGACAAGACAACATCGTTCAGAAATTGGAAAAAGGACCAAAAACCTATTGAAAATTTAAACGTAAGAGGAACTGGATGCTATTAGACAGATTATGATGAACGATAGCAGGGTAAACATTGTCTGACAGAGATGGCAAAACAGTTAGAGCAGGGGTGTCCAATGTCGGTCCTCGAGGGCCGCAATCCAGTCGGGTTTTCAGGATTTCCCCAATGAATATGCATGAGATCTATGTGCATGCACTGCTTTCAATGCATATTCATTGGGGAAATCCTGAAAACCCGACTGGACTGCGGCCCTCGAGGACCGACATTGGACACCCCTGAGTTAGAGCATGGTTAAAAACAATACGGGAAGTCTGCAAGTTACAGACGTCCAATTTAAGTACGACTCGTATGACTTTTTTTTTCAGTCTGCCTTGTGAAAGGAGGCTCGTGACAGCTTACACTGTTATTTAAATTTGGGTACAATACATTTCTTGGGCAGAGATCTTAGAATTTAAGTGGGAACCCGAGGCAACAGAATTTGACCCCAGACAGATAAAGAAAAATTAGAAACACATGATTATGAAGTGTGTCAGTGGGATTTAATCCCCAATTTCCCAAATTCTCAGGCTTACTGCTCTAATAATTAATCCACTCCATGTAAGTATAAAAATGCAAAATATTTTGTGCAATTAACACCCCCCCCCTCTCCCCATTCCTATTTCTCTTCCGACCAACTCCCCAAGCATTAAAGATCATCTGGGCATGTCTCAGATTTTCTTGGATAAATGCTGAACTCCCCCCCCCCCCATCGTATCGATGTTCATGCAAAATTGTAGGCCAGGAAGGGCTAGAAAGAGAGCGAGAAGCTCCGGCCAGAGGTCCCTTTTGATATTATGGAAGTTGGAACATTCTTGGCCTTCATTCTGCTCACAGATTTGGCATTTCGGATCTTTACGGTTGGAACTAAGCCCTTCCAGCCTGCATCGTTTTGGCTTTGTAAGAACCACACTGCTTGGTATTTTGACTGGAATTACTGTACTGCTACCCTGGCACAGATCCAAGTCAATATGCAGGCCCAAGCCAGCTGAAATGAACATAAACTGGACAGATATATTAGTTTTTCTTGTATATATTTTTGCACCTTTTCTCCTAATTTCTTTTCCTGGTGCTTTTTAATTCTTCCCTTCTGTGTGCGTTTGCTCTTTAGCCCTCCCTCCACCCGTGTTTCTTATCATAGCTGCATTAGGCTTCCTTTCCTCTAGCACAGGGGTAGGAAACTCCGGTCCTTGAGAGCCATATTCCAGTCGGGTTTTCAGGATTTCCCCAATGAATATGCATGAGATCTATTTGCATGCACTGTTTTCAATGCATATTCATTGGGGAAATCCTGAAAACCCAACTGGCTAGAAGAGGGTTGAAAAGCACTGGTACATACACTGACTCATTTTTAAAATATTGGGAGAAACTCCCCCCCCCCCCCCCACACACACACTCAATTATGCTTCACCCCCCTGGTCTCATGGTCTGCCTGATTGAAAATAAACAAAAAAACCAACTTTTTGCTGTTGGACAGCAGGCTTGCCACCTCAACCCAGGTCAGCCAGGGGCTGATCCTGTCCAGGGTTTGCCCTAGTGCAGTGGTCTCATACTCAAACCCTTTGCAGGGCCACATTTTGGATTTGTAGGCCTCAGAAAAAAAGAAATGACAATTTTGCATGAGGTAAAACTCTTTATAGTTTATACATCTTTCCTTTTGGCTAAGTCTTTTTTTTTTTTTAATTCTTTATTCATTTTATAACTTACATCAAGTACATCAACATTGGTATTAACATTTTATGTATAACAATTTTTATTGAAAGAATCAAATAATCAGTGCAATAGGATAATACAAAAATACATTCAATACAATAAGAATTACAATAATATTTCATACAAATTGAAATCATTCTTTCAAATTTAATTTCTATATGAATGAATTCAATCTTATCTACCCCCCTTAATTCCATCCCCTACCCACTATCTTCCCCTAAATGAAATCCCTCACCCTGGATGAAAGTTGACAAAAATAAAGAATTAAAATAAATAACTGGAATGTAATTAGTTTGGTTATCAATGATTTAGTATTAACATTTTAACATAGATATATCACTTGAAATTCTACAATTAATCTTATCAAATTAAATTTACCCCCTTCCCTCCCATCCTTTTATATTTCATAAAAACATTTTCCAATAATAAATAACCCCTCCCCCCACCCAATTTCCATTTGTACTAATCAGGGAAGAAAAATATATACTCATTCTTTACAATAATCTGATAATGGCCTCCACACATCCTGGAATTTATTAAAGTTCCCTTTCTGAATGGCTAATGTTCTTTCTATTTTATAAATATGGCTAAGTCTTAATAATAATATTGTAATTTATAGCTAAAGAGTCATATGATCAAGAAACTGTTTTATTTTACTTTTGTGATTCTCAAAATAGTACCTGGCAGGCAACATGTGGCCCCTGGGCCACGAGTTTGAGACCACTGCCCTAGTGCATGCAGGGATTGGTAGAACTACGAATCCCTGCATAAAATAAGCTGATCCAGTCCTGGCTTTTTCCACTATCTATAGCAATCCTGTTTGGACAGTGCTAGGCTCCCAGAGAAGTTACAATTAACTTTAAAAAATTTTTTTTAATAAAGACTTACTCAAGGGGGAACTCCATGCTCAGAAATCAAGTCAACCAGTGCTAGACCAGATACATATATTACTTTGACAAAGTAAGAACTCTGGCATCCGACAGCAGAATAAATTTCATGCATGCAAGAGCAAAGTGGGGACTTAGAAAAAAGTAATCCTATTATATTTATTTATTAAGATTTTTGTGGCTACCGTTTTTAAAGCGTAAACTAGGTATAGGCAGTTTGCCATCACAGTAACAGTGTGACCGATATAAAACGTTTCAAATATCATTTCAGTACGCAATTAGAACAGCAGGATGAAAACTTGGACAGGAACAAATTCATAGTCGTAACAATAATACGGTACATATTAAAACAATGCAGTAAAATCTATAATAATAAAACGCTAAGCGCGCATGCGCACTCGCGCCGCTTGTTCCCTGATCCCTGATCTGTCGCGGTGTGGCGGCACGAGTGCGCATGCACTAGATGGCGGGGAGTGAGGAGTCGGTACTTAGGGGAAGGAGGGCAGGCCCGGGAGAGCGAAGGAAGCCTCAGTGACACTGAGCCCAAATTCACATCTCTGCTGCCGTGGCAACTTCAAAATTAAAAAAGAGGCGATCACGAGCTTTTCCCGCCCCTCTCCAGCTTCGGGAAGGGATCGGGACTTTGGAGAACCGCATTGTCTGCTGCCCACCCCTTCCCGACGTCTTCCTATTTACCAGTGCACCTCCAGTCGCGTACTGAGGACCTTGCAGTCAGTCTTCCCGACCAC
Organism: Geotrypetes seraphini; assembly: GCF_902459505.1. NCBI lineage: Eukaryota > Metazoa > Chordata > Amphibia > Gymnophiona > Dermophiidae > Geotrypetes > Geotrypetes seraphini. Next base: position 9,461,210 of record NC_047091.1, read on the forward strand.
AGCAAACCGCCGATCGCCTCCAGAAGCCTGCTCCGCTCCTCCAACAGCGGAAGGCCCTGAGCCCGAGTCGGCGAACGAGCTGGTCCTTTGCCGGCTGCTGCCGCTCATGCTGAGGAGCGCGGTGTACAGGCGCTGAATGGCGGCGGCTCCGGGGCTTCTCCTCCCGCACAGGCCTCTCCCCTCTCCGCCAAAGACGCTCCAAGCACAGCGCGGCGCTGTGTGGGAAACCGAGTCCCATGCTCGACACCGACCAAACTCCCACTGGACCAGTCACGCGAAGCTGCGGTGGCCTTCCTCTCCAGGTTCCATACAAAGCAGGCTGAGCAGCACAACATTCAATAGGATTAGTGATATGAAAAGATGAGCAGACAAGAACAGAGACTGAGAAAAAGAGAAGGCATAAAGGAGTAGACAATTGCAGTTAGCTTCAAAATTAAAGGCAGTTATTAAATAACTGAGCACTTTGAAGTAGCTCCCTACTGCTGGACAGGGGGGGAAGGAAGGGAGGCCTACTGCTGGACAGGGGGACCAGGAAGAAGTGCTGATGGACAGGGGGGGAAAAAAAGGAAGGGAGGCCTACTGCTGGACAGGGGGAGCAGGAAGAGGTGCTGATGGACAGGGGGGGGGGGGGAAATGAAGGGAGGCCTACTGCTGGACAGGGGGAGCAGGAAGAGGTGCTGATGCACAGGGGGGGAGGTAAAACAAAGGGAGAAGGGCTGCTGCTGGATAAGGGGAGCAGTGAAGGGGTGGTGGTGGACACAGGGGAGGTAAAAGGAAGGGAGAATGGACAGGGGGAGCACGCAAGGGGTGGTTGTGGACAGCCAAGGAAAAAGAAAGCGGCTAAGGAGAGAGAGAAAGAAATAAAGACAGACATACACACACATATTCTACCACCCGTTAATGTAACGGGCTATAAAGCTAGTATTTATATAACAGTCCACATTAAAAACATAGTAAAACATTCATAGAATTAGAGTCATGATACTAAAAATGTCAACACAATACACATGAAAACATCTTAATAGCAACAAGCAGAGGTGGACCATATCCCGTATAGACTCGAATATAAACCGGGATTTTGGGGCCAAAAAAATTGGCCCACAAATGGGGGTCCTGGTTTATATTCGAGCCAACGCCCCCTCCCAGAATTATTTCTGGCCGCCGCAAAGCACTGCCCCCTGCCCCCTTCCCTGCCCTAGCCTCGTACCTCATCTGCCGATCCCCGTTGGAGGTGCAGCGGGCAGGAGCGAACTTTCTGAGTTCCTACCTCTCTACTAATCGGCTGCTTCCAATTATTGTATTTCTATCCCATTTCCTGATTGGTCCTGTCTGTCTTGTAAGTTACGCATTTGCTATATGAACTTTTTGTTTCCCTGTATACTGTTATAAACTGGTTTTAGAATTGTGCATCGCCTTGACTATATGATTAAGCGATTAATCAAATTTTAAATAAACTTGAAACTTGAGTTTCTTTGGCCACTGAGCAGCACGAGCAGCAGCGCGATTTGGCGTTGCTGCTCGGTGCTGGGCGGCTTCCTTACTGGCTCCCACGAATTCTCGCAAGAATTTGCGGGAGCCGGTAAGGAAACCAAGCAGCAGTGTCGCTCAGTAGCTGAAGAAACTCCATTCATGGCAGTTCAGGGCGGTTAGCAGTGGGGTAGAAACTCAGAAAAGTTGGCTCATTCCCGCTGCACCTCCACCGGATATCGGCAGATGAGGTATAAGGATAGGACAGGGTGCAGAGCCTGGGAGGGAGGGAGGGAGGGTTCAGAGCCTGACGGGGGAGGCAGGGAGGGAAGGAAGGCTGCTGGGTTCAGAGCCTGACGGGAGCAGAGGAAAGATTTCTAAGGTGACGGAATGACTCCCTTATTGAAGAAAAGCTAAAGAAAGACCTGATTTTTCAGCAGAGATGACTGCTAAGGAAATATGGCAGAGATTTAAAATCCTATTATTTTTGGGTTCTTTATGGGGTAATTCGATAGTGGGTTGTCCTAGGGGAATAATTTTTGGTAAAGCATCAGCTTGTGGGGTTTTTGGCCAACTAAAATGTCTTTTATTTCAGAAAGCCTGTATGATTGGGCCTAAATGCATTATGCAATTTTGGTTGCAGAAAGAATCTCCAAGTTTTTGGCATTGGAGGAACCGATTACATCGCTTATTTTTATTTGAGAGTTGGGAGGTTTGAGGTTCGCCTAAAAAAACTCGTCTTTTTATGGACGTTTGGGATCCTTATATTCAGAATCTTTCACCAAAAATACGAAGTTTGGTTATCAATGATTTATTATGAAAATCTAGGTTTACTAATTCATTCCAGTTATTTATTTTAATTCTTTATTTTTGTCAACTTTCATCAAGGGTGAGGGATTTCATTTAGGGGAAGATAGTGGGTAGGGGGCGTAGATAAGATTGAATTAATTCATATGGAAATTAAATTTGAAAGAATGATTTCAATTTGTATGAAATATTATTGTGATTCTTATTGGATTGAATGTATTTTTGTATTATCCTATTGTACTGATTATTTGATTCTTTCAATAAAAATTGTTATACATAAAATCATATGGATCAAGTAACTAGGAAATATTTATCCCTTTGAATGAAATAGTGGTAGAAATGGTGCCATCGACTAGTGCTCGAGTCCTGGCGACTTGATGAATTGTGTATCTAAAAAGAAATGAGTTTTGTGCCAGTCCGGAAAGGTCCTCCAGCGTCATCCCCATGGTTGTCTTCAATGAGTCCAGCCATCAGATTGCGGGTCGCCCTCTTCACCTGCTTCCTTTGATCTTCCTTCTCCACTGATCTCTCTCTTCTGACGGCGTGACCAAAATAAGACAGTCGTAACTTCATCATTTGGGCTTCAGGTGACATAGCCGGTTTGATCTCTTCCAGAATTGATTTGTTAGTTCTTCTGGAGGACCATGGGATGCCTAAAATCCTTCTCCAGCACCAAAGCTCAAATAAGTCAATCTTCTTTCTGTCTTGTTTCCACAGTGTCCAGCTTTTGCAGCCATAAATGACCACTGAGAAAATTAGTGTGTGGACAAGTCTGATCTTCGTCTGGAGGGTTATTTCCTTGCCTTTGAATACTTTGTCGAGAGCCATCATTGAAGAGCGGCCAAGGGTTCATAGACAAGTCGGCGAAAGATAAAGGTGCGCGCCAAAGAAAATTACAGTTTTTAGGGGCTCCGACGGGGGTTTTTGTTGGGGGGCCCCCCCAGTTTACTTAATAGAGATTGCGCCGGCGTTGTGGGAGGTTTGGGGGGTTGTAACCCTCCACATTTTACTGTAAACTTAACTTTTTCCTTAAAAACAGGGAAAAAGTGAAGTTTTCAGTAAAATGTGGGGGGTTACAACCCCCCACACACCCCCAACGCAGTGCGATCTCTATTAAATAAAGTGGGGGGTTCCCCCCTATGCCCCCCCCGCTGGAGCCGTAAAAACAGTAATTTTGTGCGGCGCGCACCTCCACACTGCGCTCAATTGTCTGCGCGCGCCTTTGTCCCGGCGCGCTTTTGACCTGACACTGTGGCCAAGTGCTATTCTGCGGAGTATTTCCTCCCTGCTAGTTGCTTCTTTGTTTACAAAAGAGCCCAGGAGACTTGAAATCCTTCACAACTTCTATTCTATCGCCTTCAAGCTCAAAATCTTTATCTTGTTTATGTTCAGTTCTAATCCCATGTTATGGTAGCAAACTTAAACAAAATTTAAGTTGGGTTTTTTTTCAGTCACTACAGGATGTAAATTGTGTAAAGGGGGTTTTAAAAGGAGTTGGACAATTTCTGGAGGACAGATCCATTGGCTCTTATTAGCTGGACAGGTGTAAGGGATCACCAGCTCCTACTTCTCGGAACGAGAAACAAGGAAGGGACCTTCCAGGTACTTTCAAGTGACACAGACTGGCCACTCTTGGATAAAAGATTGTGGGCTACATGGCCTAGTGGTTTGACTTGGCTTGATAGCATGTAGGTGGCGAAAATCTCATGCACGAGTGCAGGATGTCCGGGGTGGTACTTGGAGAGACCTCCCGGGGGGGGGGGGGGACTTGGGAGTTCTGGTCTGCGGGTCGTGGGTCCGTCCATGCAATGTGCTGCGGTGGCAGGGAGGGCGGGCAGAGTGCTGGGAATGATGGGGAGGGGGATCGCAAACGGATTGGAGGGGGTTGTCGTGCCGCTGTGCCGGGCCGTGGTGCGCCCTCGCCTGGAGTGCTGTGTCTGGCGCTTGTCGCCGTGTATGAGGAGGGGCATGATGCTACTCGAGGGGGTCCAGGGAAGGGCCATTAGGATGGTTGGGGGGTTGGAGGAGCTTCCGTGCAGCGAGGGATTGGAGAGGTTGAGCCTCTTCTCTCTCGAACAGAGGAGATTGAGGGGAGGACATGATCGAGGCATTCGGGGCGCTGAGGGGGATAGACTTGGTAGATGGGGACGGGTTGTTCACCCTCTCCAAGGTGGGGAGAACGAGAGGGCACTCTCTGGAGTTGAAGGGGGATGGATTCCGTACAAACGTGGGGAGATTCTTCTTCACTCAGAGAGTGGTAGAAAGCTGGAACGCTCTTCTGGAGGATGTTAAAGGGGAAAACACCCTCCACGGATTCAAGACAAAGTTAGACAAGTTCCTGCTGAACAAGAACGGGCGCTGGTAGGGATAGTCTCGCTTAGGGTGCTGGTCTTTGACCAGAGGGCCGCCGCATGAGCAGACTGCTGGGCATGATGGTCTGACCCAGCAGCGGCAATTCTTATGTTCTTATGTTCTTAGAGGAACTCATCTTTTTATGAAAACTTGGGATCCATATGTTCAAAAACTTTCACCTAAAGCAAGAAGTTTTATTCTTAATGAATTACATTGAAGCTATGGTTGTCTTAATTGCATTCAAAGCTTGGCTGTTTTTTGTCACCTTTCGTCCTGGGAGAGGAAGGGAGAATGGGATGGAGGAGATGGGAAATGGGTTGGAGAGAGGGGGGAAGGGATGGGTGGAAGAGGGTGAAGGGATGGTTTATAATTTAAATGTTTGGAGGAATGATAATAATTTTATGATAATATATATTTATATAGAGTGGAATATTTAAATATGTGAAATTATTTGTAAGGAATATCTCTGTGTATTTATTATATGATTGTATTTTCTTCTTCTGCCTTCAATAAAAATGTTTGAAGATAAACCTAAGAAGTCCAGAATCACTTGGATAGAAAGTATCTTGATAAGGAACAGGGTTACTGTCGCCTGACTGGACCATCGGGGTGACCTTAGTCCTGAGCATGGGAATTCTATTTCAGGGATTTAATTTGAACCCCTGCAGCTCTTGCTGTGAGTCGAGTAGACAGTATCGGGAATTAACTATTTAATGTGTCGTGGAAGGATGTGAGGTCATGTGCAGAGACTTACTGCAGGGCCTCATTTGCCTAAGTGAGTCGGGGCAGGAAAGCAAGTCCCTTTGTGAAAACACAGTTACTCAGTGGTAGGGCCAGCCCTGAATTGACCTCTTCCTAGACGCAGTGAGCAGTTTGCCCAATACTGGGGTGTGCTCAAGAATAGGGAGGACGGATTGAGACATCTGGTTTTTACTTCCTTTAAAAGCAATGGAAGTGAGGAGGCCAGATTGAGACAGCTGGGTTTTACTTTCATTGAAAGCAATGGAAGTCAAAAACCCGATGTCTCAATCTGTCCTCCTTTATCTGGAGCCTTATGGTAACCCTACTCAAGAACCCATGGAGCTGGCTCCTGAGTCGAGGAGGAGCCCACTCAAGCACAGTCCAGCAAATGTTGGGAAAAATCCTTTCCTAGTGCCTGTCGTGAGAGGCGCATTTTGCTCCTACGCTTTCATAATATAATATGATAGGGTTACTTATCTGCAGCATTTATTTCAACCTAACTCTGACTATATTAAAATCCCGCTTTAACAAAGCCAGACTTTTATCTCGGGCCATGCAGCTGCTTTCTTTCTGTCTGCTTGCAATTTGTAACTTTTGCAAGAATGTTCTAAAGGGAAAGCCAACATTTCATTCCTGACTGCTGCATCATCAGAGAGACACAAAAACATTCATTTGCATTTAAACTGCGGCCGACCAAAGAACTGAGCTCTTGCCCTGCTTTACCATCTCTTATTTAACTGTTCTGACTTCACTCGTGATTTTGGGAAATTTCTATTGTGTGTCCTCTCATGGAATCAAAACAAACCTTAAATGACCTTCATACTTTAATCGGGGCTCAGAGGCTGGTGTGGGTACTTTGTTGGGTAAACTGGGAAGCTGAGGAGACCTAACTTATTTAGCCTTTCTTCATAAGGGAATCATTTTCATAACCTTCATCATGATTAATATCTACATAGAAATTGAAAAGTGGACCACCAGCTTCAAACTAAAACTAAACGCAGAGAAAACAAAAGTCTTTTTGGCAAGCCCCAACAACAAAATAACGAAAACATCGATAAAAATAAACGGCCATGAATACCCAGTCGCCAAAACCATAAAAATACTGGGCATCACTCTAGATCAATGGTCTCCAACTCAAACCCTTTGCAGGGCCACATTTTGGATTTGTCGGTACTTGGAGGGCCTCAGAAAAAAACAGTTAATGTCTTATTAAAGAAATGACAATTTTGCATGAGGTAAAACTCTTTATAGTTTATAAATCTTTCCTTTTGGCTATGTCTTAATAATAATATTGTCATTTATAGCTAAAGAGACATATGATCAAGAAACTGTTTTATTTTACTTTTGTGATTATGATAAACAGACCGAGGGCCTCAAAATAGTACCTGGCGGGCCGCATGTGGCCCCCGGGCCGCGTGTTTGAGACCACTGCTCTAGATACTCACTTAACCATGGCTGACCACACAAACCTACTGTTGAAGAAATGCTTTTACACGCTGTGGAAGCTAAGGACTATAAGAAAATACTTTGACACAACATCCTTCAGATTACTGGTGCAGTCGCTGATCCTAGCCACACTAGATTACTGCAACATCGCCTACCTGGGAATCCCCAAAAAAAAACAGTACAAAAATTAAGATTAGTGCAAAACACTGCAGTTCGCTTGATCTTCGGACTGAGAAAAAAAAGACCACATTAGCCCCTATTACAAGAAATTACACTGGCTGCCTGCGGAGGCGCGAATACTGTTCAAATTCGCTTGCATCTGCTACAAACAAGTCTGGGGCCTGGCACCTTCCTACCTGCAAACTCACTTCACTCTGTACAACCCCACACGAACCACCAGAAACAAAAACATCTTTGCATACCCGAAGATCACAGGCTGCAAATACAAATCCTTCCTAGACAGAACCTTCATGTTCCAATCAAACAGACAGCAATCCTGGCTGGGAAACCACATAAATAAAGCCAGACAGACCTACCACGCATTCCGAAAATCAATTAAAACCGCTCTATTTGACAAATTCCTTGCTTAATCAGATGACCTCGCTCAGGTATTCTTTCCCCTTTCTACCCCAATGTATTATGTAACATCTTTCTTCTCTCATATATTCATGCTTCTCCAATTTACTATGTAACATCCTTATTCTTGCATTTTGCAATTCGCTGATTGTCCAGCCTTCTTTCTATGTGAACCGCCTAGAAGTCAGTTTGACTATGGCGGTATAGAAAAATAAAGTTATTATTATTATTATTATTACCATATTTGGAGAAGGGAAAACTCGGGCACATGGCAATGCCCCGTTCCAACTTGAGCCCCACCTAGTTCTGTCTCCAGCCCCGCACCATTCCGCCCCCAGAAAGCCTAGTGTCTTCTTCCCCGACCTCTGGGCCGTGTCTGAACGACCTCGAACATGCGCAGATGCTTGTAACGTCATCCACACGTGCTCAGAGGCCCTCCAGTAGCGGCCGGAGGTCGTCGGGGCTTTCCAAAACGCAGACAAACTCACAGCTTTTCCCAGATGTCTGGTAACCCTATATCTACAGCAGGAGTGTCAAAGTCCCTACCTCGAGGGCCGCAATCCAGTCGGGTTTTCAGGATTTCCCCAATGAATATGCATGAGGTCTATTAGCATACAATGAAAGCAGTGCATGCAAATAGATCTCATGCATATTCATTGGGGAAATCCTGAAAACCCGACTGGATTGTGGCCCTCGAGGTAGGGACTTTGACACCCCTGGTCTACAGGAAGTAAAATGAGTCCCTCCATATTAGCTGCAGTCTCTCCTCTAATGCAATTGTGATAGCTTGTTAAATTCAAATTCAGATCAGAGTCAATTCAAAATGATTACAATCTGATTCAGATTCTTTTGGGGTCAAAAATCCAAATACAGTAAAACCTTGGATTGCAAGTAACTTGGTTTGCAAGTGTTTTGAAGACAAGCAAAACATTTTATTAAATTTTAACTTGATATACAAGCAAAGTCTTGCAATACGAGTACATACAGTATACACGTGTCACATCATCACAACTGAGCCGATGGTTCTTCTCTCTCTGGCGCTGCAAGAGTGTAGTGACTGTTCTAAATGAGCGAAGTCTTGCGATACGAGTACGTATAGTATTTGTATTATAGTTTTTGGGTTGTGGAACAAATCGTCGAGTTTCCATTATTTCCTATGAGGAAATTCGCTTTGATATACAAGTGCTTTGGATTACAAGCATGCTTCTGGAACGAATTATGCTCGCAAACCAAGGCTTGACTGTTTGGTCAATGAGGGGATGTCAAAAATCCAATTATGGTCAATTGCATTGGTTGGGATTCCTACAAGCATTCACAGATTTGAAGATCTCTTGTTTTCTATTATTGGTATATTCAGGTTATGAGCAAAAAAAACAACCACATTTTTAACATTGTAATCTTTACATAAAAGTGAGTCATTTCATTATTCCTCAGGTGTGCACTCCTCTTAAAATGAAATAAAATTAATACATTGTCAATATATATATTGATTTCTGATAATAGGAAACAAAAAAAAAAACCAACACAGTGCAATCATCTCTCAACACTCACTCCTTCAACCCTCCTTTGCGATCTACATAACATTTTGTGTCTTACATAAAGGTCCCATGCCGACCATGCTGAATCTTGATCAGAGATGCTAAATGCCATGCTGGTGCCACTTCCCTGAACTGTGCCACCCTGGAGGGCATAGGGAAGGGAAAAGAAGATACTGGACATTCTAGGGGGTTGAGAAGGGCAAAAGGTTGGGCACTTGGGTGAAGAGAAGGGAGATGCTGGACACCTCTAGGGGTAGATAAGGTTAGGGAAGAGGTTGGACATTTGAGTAAGGAAAGGGAGATGCTGGACACCTCAAGGAGGGGAAAGGAAGAGAACATATTGGACACTTCAAAAGTAAGGGATAGAAAAGATTAGGGGAGAGGAGGGGACATTTGGAGGTGGTAGGAAAGGGAAGAGGATATGGTGGACACCTTGAGCAGTATAGAAAGGGAGAGGCTGAACACTTGTGGCGGGATAGAGAAAGAGTGATGGATATAAGGGGATCGGGAAGGGGTGATGGTGGACACTTGGATGGGGGTAGGGAAGGGAAAGGAAAGGAAAATGCTTGACACTTTGAGGTAGAGGGAAGGAGAGAGCCTGAAAACTTGTAAGGGCATAGGGAATGAGTGAAGTTGGACACAGGGGGAGTAGGAAAAAGGAGATGGTGAATATGGTGGCCCTGAAGGTTCACCTAGGGTGTTCAGTACACCTTGGGCTGACTCTTCTCATACCTTACTGCTGTATAATGCCATTTTAAGTCCCCCCTCCGTCATCAATAATGCACCGTCTTCACGAACAGTACCCAGTACTAATGACATTGCTCCTGAAATGAAAATTGAAAAAAAACAAAACAAAAAGTCCTTCAATTGACACAGGAAACTAAACAGAATGAAAATTGTTGCCCGGCACACCCCTCTTTATTAATTTAACAGAATTTATACTTCATCCATCACGTATCTAACCAGATGCCAACCAAAATATACATGAAACCAAAGATAAAACAATACCACCGATCACGAGATGTAATAAAAGCCTGAATTTCTAAAATAGTCATTAATCAAGCACTGATTCCTAGCCATGCCTCCGACTGCAGTACTGCAGTCTTTCAAGTCAAGAAAACGCCTGCAAAAATAATTACACAGATGAAGACCAACACAGAAAGCAACTAAATTCCGATGCCACCAATTTCTTTAACCATGCACATATAAGGCCCAATGCTACCAGCTACAGCAAAATCTCTCCACCCTAAGCGCGCATGCGCACTCCTACCTGCGTGATCCCTGCCTCCGTGATCCATAGCTCTGTGGCCTGCGGCAGAGAAATGTTAAAGTGTGTGGCACCTGTGCACGTTCGGAGCATGCGCACATGGCGGTTTACTCTATCCAGCAGAGGTTACAGTGTGCCGGTTGCCCTTTCCACAACGCATGATAAAAAAAAAAAGGTAGGTGGGAGAAGGGGCACGATAAACAGACAGGCAGTGGGCAGGGACATTGACAGACAGACAGAAATAGAGACACACACACTGAAAGACAGGTAAGTGGGAGTGAAAGACACACACAGAAGGACAGGGGGCTAGGGAGAGAGATAGAAAGAAAAAAAAAACCCAGACAGCGGACAAGGAGAGAGAGACACAGAAAAAAAGACAGACAGACAGCAGCCAAGGAGACAGACAGCAAAAAAAGACAGACAGACATACAGCGGACAAGGAGACAGAAAGCAAAAAAAGACAGACAGACATACAGTGGCCAAGGAGAGAGAGAGAAAGAAAGAAAGACAGACAGCAGCCAAGGAGACAGACAGCAAAAAAAGACAGACAGACATACAGCGGACAAGGAGACAGACAGCAAAAAAAGACAGACAGACATACAGTGGCCAAGGAGAGATAGAGAAAGAAAGAAAGAAAGAAAGACAGACAGCAGCCAAGGAGACAGACAGCAAAAAAAGACAGAGAGACATACAGCGGACAAGGAGACAGACAGCAAAAAAAGACAGACAGACATACAGCAGCCAAGGAGACAGACAGCAAAAAAAGACAGACAGACATACAGCGGACAAGGAGACAGACAGCAAAAAAAGACAGACAGACATACAGTGGCCAAGGAGAGAGAGAGAGAAAGAAAGAAAGACAGAAAGCAGCCAAGGAGAGAGAGAGACAGAAAGAAAGAAAAACAGACAGACAAATCTATTCTAGCACCCGTTAATGTAACGGGCTTAAAGACTAGTATATATATTCTTATGTTGTGACCTTGATTGGCCACCATGAAGATGGGACACTGGGTTAGAAGGACTGTTGGTCTGACTCAGTAAGGCTAGTCTTATGTTTATATATATGTATATGTTTATATACTCAATAGCAGACTATGGACTTTTCCTCCAGGAACTTATCCAAACCTTTTTTAAAACCAACCACGTTAACTGAATCAAACCCCTTTTTTTTGCATATCCCATGATTACATTATATTACATTAGCATATCCCATGATCCTTCCCCAGTACACTGTTAAAGGCAGGGCTGCCCAAGTCCAGTCCTCGAGATCTATTGGCAGGCCAGGTTTTCAGGATATCCACAATGAATATGCATGAGAAAGATATGTCTGCGCTGCCTTCTTGGTATGAAAATCTCTCTCATGCTTATTCATTGTGGATATCCTGAAAACCTGGTCTGCCAGTAGATCTCGAGGACCGGACTTGGGCAGCCCTGGTTAAAGAGATCATGATATACCATCTTTCTGAGGTAGAACTAACTGGCACACTTTAAAAATCAACAACAATGACATTCCCTATGTGCGGGTGAGCATTGTCGTGAAGAATGAGTGGCCCAGCCAAGAGCAACTGAGGTCGGGTTTTGTGCATTTTCTGTGCATTTTTTGCAAAAAAAATCACGATAATACACTGCTGTGACACTTTTTTCACATAGAACAGGGGTGTCCAATGTCGGTCCTCGAGGGCCGCAATCCAGTCGGGTTTTCAGGATTTCCCCAATGAATATGCAAGAGATCTATTAGCATACAATGAAAGCAGTGCATGCAAATAGATCTCATGCATATTCATTGGGGAAATCCTGAAAACCCGACTGGATTGCGGCCCTCGAGGACCGACATTGGACACCCCTGACATAGAACTTTGTCTGTGATGATGATGCCTTCATAATCATAAGCAAAAATCATCATTTCTTTGACTTTTGTTTCAGGTCGTCAAAATTTTTTTGGTCATGGGGAAGATGGAGCTCTCCACTCGTCATTGAAAAACTACGCGAATACGGCTAGGAGGTGTTACCTCCTGCTCCCTACTGTCCAGATGTGAGTCCACCAGACTTCGACCTTTTTCCAAACAACCTATGCGTGGACGTCGTTTCACGTCTCTGGAAGAGCTTTCTTCCGCCGGTACTTGAGCCATTTGGCAACTGAACAAAATGGTGTCTTGGATGGAATAATGAAGCTTCCCGGAAGTCGGGACTCGGTCATTGCAAAACAGGGAGATTATATGGAAGGATTGTGAAGAAATACTTGAGAAAAAAAAAAAAATAAATAAAACATGTAAATTTAAAAAAGTGTGCATTATTTATGAAATGACCTTCGTATAACATCTGACAATCTCTTTCCATCCTCTACCACAGACGTTAATTCCCCCTTCTATTTGTATTACCCTTTTACATCTTCCTATCCGATTCAAAATTGTATTCCCCCCTATAATTATTGTCAGTCCTTAGTGTCCATATAAATACATGTGTACTGTTTTGTATAATGACAAATGTTTGTATTTCCCCCCCCCCTTTTTTTTTAAAGAAACTGAAGGGAGATAGGTTCAGAACGAATGCAAGGAAGTTTTTTCTCACCCAGAGGGTCGTGGACACTTGGAATGCGCTACCGGAGGAAGTGATCAGGCAGAGTACGGTACAGGGATTCAAACAGAGACTGGATGGATTCCTGAGGGATAAAGGGATCGTGGGATACTGAGAAAGCTAACCAGAAAATAAATGTAGAAACCCAACCAGGTCGTGCAGGTGCAAGACCGGAGGGCTAGGACTTTGATGGGAAGATAGGACTCAATTAGGAAACCGAGGTGGCATGGGGGCCCCTTCTGGTGATTTAGACAGGTCGTGACCTGTTTGGGCCGCCGCGGGAGCGGACTGCTGGGCAGGATGGACCTATGGTCTGACCCGGCGGAGGCACTGCTTATGTTCTTATGTTCTTATTGTAAAACCGCTTAGAAATCTGATAAGTGGAATAGCAAATTTTAATAAAACTTGGAGACTTGGATCCATGAAGGAGAACCCTTCTTCTTCAGCTCTAATTTGCCTCTGCCAGGTCTTTTTTTTCTTTTTTTAGACTGCTTCCAGCCAGATGGTCGATGCAATTGCAGTAATCGTCTTGGTAGTCGTGATGCTGTGGCCCATAAGGCTGGGGGTAGGGGTAAAGGGGACTGCAACTTGTGCTGAGCCAGCCCGGGCGTCTCTAGCATCTGGAGGAGCAGGCCAACTGGAGTCAAAATGGCTGCCAACATCACTGGTCAGCATATGGCTAAGAAACCGCGGTTTGCCATCTGCCAAGAGGCATAAAACTTACTGATGTGTATCCGTGACATAATGTGTCCCAGAAACAGAAACATGAGCAGACTTTCACCAAATACAAAGTAAGGGACCATAACGTTGAAATGTGCAGACAAAAACTGGACTTAAAGCTCCAAAAAGCCAGACTCTGCAAGCAGCACAGTACCAGAGCCAAAAAAAAGCATTTCCTCTTGTACGTTATCAAATGTGTAGGCTGCAGAGGGAATAAAACGTCTTCGAGAACTCACCTCTCATATCTTATTTTGAATAGATTTTTTTCATTGTCGAGAGCGTGCAATGTCATAACAGATTTCAATTGGAGGGGGTTCGGCTCCTGAAGAAGATAGTGAAACAGAGCTCTGTCAGGCAAACCACAGACTTTCCTTTCAACACAGATAAGTTTGGATTCTTCATGCAAATAGACTTTCTATTTATTTTTATTTTCACTGGATGTATGCTACTGAATTTTGAGGTCTTACTTGTGAGAGAGGGAGATGAATGAATCACTGTTTTTGCTTTAGAAACATAGAAATAGATGGCAGATAAGGGCCACGGCCCATCTAGTCTGCCCACCCCAATGACCCTCCCCTACCTTTCTCTGTGAATAGATCCCACATGTCTATCCCATTTGGCCTTAAAATCAGGCATGCTGCTGGCCTCAATAACCTGAAGTGGAAGACTATTCCAGCGATCAACCACCCTTCCAGTGAAGAAGAACTTCCTAGTGTCACCGTGCAGTTTCCCGCCCCTGATTTTCCACGGATGCCCCCTTGTTGCCGCGGGACCCTTGAAAAAGAAGATATCTTCTTCCACCTCGATGCGGCCCGTGAGATACTTGAATGTCTCGATCATATCTCCCCTCTCTCTACGTTCCTCGAGTGAGTAGAGCTGTAACTTCCCTAGCCGCTCCTCGTACGGGAGATCCTTGAGTCCTGAGACCATCCTGGTGGCCATTCTCTGGACCGATTCCAGCCTCAGCACATCCTTGCGGTAATGCGGCCTCCAGAATTGCACACAGTACTCTAGGTGTGGTCTCACCATGGATCTATACAATGGCATAATGACTTCAGGTTTACGGCTGACGAAACTCCTGCGTATGCAACCTATGATTTGCCTTGCTTTGGATGAAGCTTGCTCCACTTGATTTGCATACTTCATGTCTTCACTGACAATCACCCCTAAGTCTCTTTCTGCTTCAGTTCTTGTCAGGATCTCGCCATTTAGGGTGTAAGTCTTGCATGGATTTTGGCTTCCCAGGTGCATGACTTTGCATTTTTTGGCATTGAAACTGAGTCGCCAGGACCTAGACCAGCGCTCCAGTAGAAGTAGGTCATGCATCATATCGTCTGCCTTTGAATTTTTGTCTGTTGTGCTTTTGCTCACTACATTGCTTAGTTTGGCATCATCGGCGAATAATGTTATTCTATCTCGGAGCCCTTCTGCCAAGTCTCTTATATAGATGTTGAACAGGATCGGGCCCAGGATTCTGATTTTTTGGTTCCATATTATTATTTAAAAGCAGAGACATTGTGATGTATTGGGCAAACTCACTCAGGCTTTAAATAGTCTTCACCACAGTTGTCAGCCTGGAGGATACTGTCTAAGGCAGGCAATTCCGGTCCTCGAGAGCCGGAGCCAGGTCAGGTTTTCAGGATATCCACAATTAATATGCATGAGATAGATTTGCATCTCAAGGAGGCAGTGCATGCAAATCCATCTCATACATATTCAATGTGGAGATCCTGAAAACCTGACCTGGCTCCGGCTCTCGAGGACCGGAATTGCCTACCCCTGCTCTAAGGTCTTGTAAACGTATTACAATTCCCTGATCCCGAAGTCTCTTCCACTTTTATGGTCCCATTCATTCATTCCCTTTCTCTCCTCTTTCCATATTTGCCGACTCTATTTAGTTTTCATTTAAGTCTTCGACTTGATGGACCGAAGATCTGATCCGGAGATGGCGCTTCTTATGCTCATATGTTTTTATAATCTATTATCTAGACTCAAAAGTTTTAAACCTCTTTGAACATCAAAGGATAGAATATTTAACTGAAAGAGGTCTTCAAATGTAAATTTTTTATAACAATTTTTTATTTTCAAAACCACAGACCTCGGAAAACCGTACTGTATGTATAGTGTCTTCAAAAAACATACAGATTAATTACGGCAACCATGGTCGTCATAGGTCTCTAAAGCATTTTTATAAATATTTTTTGTTTTTTAGTACATTTTATTTGACTTAAGAAGTACTTATCTTATATCTATGCGGGCGGGGGTAGGCACTCCGACATAGACTATCTATAAAAATCTATAGAGGGAAGCATGAGTCGCTTGATATAAGGGGGATTCCTTGATACAGCCCATTCGGGGCGAAACATAGTCTATGTCGGAGTGCCTACCCCCGCCCGCATAGATATAAGATAAGTACTTCTTAAGTCAAATAAAATGTACTAAAAAACAAAAAATATTTATAAAAATGCTTTAGAGACCTATGACGACCATGGTTGCCGTAATTAATCTGTATGTTTTTTGAAGACACTATACATACAGTACGGTTTTCCGAGGTCTGTGGTTTTGAAAATAAAAAATTGTTATAAAAAATTTACATTTGAAGACCTCTTTCAGTTAAATATTCTATCATATGTTTTTATGACACAATGCACAAAATTTCATAAGAAACGACAAAAAAAAAAACCAACAACATTTTGGCGTGGGGATTTTTTTTTGGGGGGGGGGGGCTCACTTTCCTGCCCAAAGGGTTCAGAATGTCCAGACCAAGGTCGAAAATTGAGCATTTGAATACCGTGGCATAGGGCTCCTTTTACAAAGCCGCGCTAGCGATTTAACGCACATAATAGCGTGCGCTAAACTGCCGGCCGCGCTAGACGCTACCGCCTCCTCTTGAGCAGGCGGTAGTTTTTAGGCCAGCGCGGGGGTTAAGTCGTGATGAAAAGTCGCGCTTGTTAACCCCGCTAGCGCGGTTTAATAAAAGGAGCCCATAGCAAGGGTGAGCGGCCCCCACTGCTCTTACTATTTATTATTTCTATAGCACTGAAAGGCGTACACAGCGCTGTACATTTTAACATACAATAGACAGTCCCTGCTCAGAAGAGCTTCATCCAAAGCAAGGCAAATCATAGGTTGCCTACGCAGGAGTTTCGTCAGCCGTAAACCTGAAGTCATTATGCCATTGTATAGATCCATGGTGAGACCGCACCTAGAGTACTGTGTGCCGTCTCCGGATCAGATCTTCGGTCCATCAAGTCCGGTGATCCGCACACGTGGAGACCCTGCCAGGCGTACACCTGGCGTAATTTTTAGTCACCCATATCCTTCTAGGCCTCTCATAAGGAGATGATGCATCTAGTTTGCTTTTAAATCCTAGGACGGTCGATTCCACAATAACCTTGTCGGGGAGAGCATTCCAGGTGTCCACCACTCTCTGCGTGAAGCAGAACTTCCTGATATTCGTCCTGAACCTGTCCCCCCTCAGCTTCATTCTGTGTCTCCTTGTCCGTGTCAAATTGGACAATGTAAATAGTTTTTTTCTGCTCTATTTTGTCGATTCCTTTCAGTATTTTGAAGGTCTTCGATCATATCCCCTCGCAGTCTCTTCTTCTCAAGGGAGAACAATCCCAGTCTCATAAGTCGATCCTCGTATTCCAGTTTCTCCATACCCATTACTAGCTTTGTTGCTCGCCTCTGCACCCTCTCCGGTAGTTTTATATCCTTCTTGAGGTCCTGAATGAAGGTGATGTAAAAGGCATGGAAAACCTTTCATACACTGAAAGATTGGAGAGGCTGGGGCTCTTCTCCCTGGAAAAGCGGAGACTCAGAGGAGACATGATAGAGACCTACAAGATCATGAAGGGCATAGAGAGAGTAGAGAGGGACAGATTCTTCAAACTTTCAAAACATAAAAGAACAAGAGGGCATTCGGAAAAGTTGGAAGGAGACAGATTCAGAACGAATGCTAGGAAGTTTTTCTTTACCCAGCGTGTGGTGGACACCTGGAATGCGCTTCCAGAGGACGTAATAGGAAAGAGTACGGTACTGGAGATCAAGAAAGGATTGGACGATTTCCTGCTGGAAAAAGGGATAGAGGGGTATAGATAGGGAGCTACTGCGCAGGTCCTGGACCTGTTGGGCTGCCGCGTGAGCGGACTGCTGGGCATGATGGACCTCGGGTCTGACCCAGTGGAGGCATTGCTTATGTTCTTATTTCCCATTGCATCGCAACCCTACCTTGCGAAAATAAATTGTAGCTATGGGATACGCGCAGAAGCGGATGGTACTTTGCAAACAGTCTCTGTATCAAAATGGTTTTCAAAGAAGACCAAATTCTGATATAGAACTTGGTGCTGCATTCCAAGATTGTTGAAAGAGTTCCCACTGAAGGGTCGGAACAAAAAATGGCTTTGATATGTGTAGCGCCACAAGATCCAAGCAACAGGCGCCGTGGATCGTAAGAAGGCAGCGGACGACCCTATTGATGTTGCACGTGATCTTATACCGAGCCAGGACACGCTGCCTACCAAACTGAAGAACCTCAACTAAAACTTGGTTTTCTAGACCGGGTCGTCAACCAAAATGGAGCTCGACTCGGTGAACACTGCATAAAACCATAACAGAGAACGAAAACAGAGGAATAGCCTAATTTAGAGAAACGAAACAACTAGTTTCCAAAATGTTTGGAAATCGCCAACTAGTGAGAGAAGCAGGAATGAGCCAAACAACTGTGGATAGGAGAATTCATGACGATTTGAAATTAAAGGGCTCCTTTTAGGAAGCCGCTCGGCGCACGTGACTTTTTATCACGCGCTAAGCCCTGCGCCGGCCGAAAAACTACCGCCTGCTCAAGAGGAAGGCGGTAGCGGCTAGTGTGTCTGGCGGTTTAGCACACGCTATTACGCACGCTAAATCGCCAACGCGGCTTCGTAAAAGGAGCCCAAAGTGCCGTGCCCAAGAGTTAACCTTACACGACAATGACACACGCCTGAAACAGTGCAAGCGGCTTTTGACCACGTACTCGGAGTGCAGCGTCAGCTTCATCTGGCTTACAGACGAAAATATATTTACAGTAGTTTCAGCGATTAACGTGGAATGATCGCCTGTACGTGCCTTCAACAACACCGAAGTGTGAGATTAATGCCAAACGCCTACTACGAACCCGCCCGACCTTTAGCCAATCGGAATACTGCATCTGGAATACTGCGTTTAGTATTGGTCGCCGCATCTCAAGAAGGACATGGCGGTACTTGAGAGAGTCTAAAGGAGAGCAACGAAACTGGTAAGAGGGCTGGAACACTGCTCATACGCCGAGAGGCTGGAAAGGCTGGGGCTCTTCTCTCTGGAAAAAAGGAGGCTCAGGGGAGATATGATAGAGACCTTCAAGATCATGAGGGGCATAGAGAGGGTGGATAGGGACAGATTCTTCAGGCTGAAGGGGACAACAGGTACGAGGGGGCATTCAGAGAAACTGAAGGGAGATAGGTTCAAAACAAATGCAAGGAAGTTCTTTTTCACCCAAAGGGTCGTGGACACTTGGAATGCGCTACCGGAGGAGGTGATCAGGCAGAGTACGGTACAGGGATTCAAGCAGGGATTGGATGGATTCCTGAGGGATAGAGGGATCGTGGGGTACTGAGTAAACCAACCTGGTCGTGCATGTGCAAGTCCGGAGGGCTAGGACTTCGATAGGAGGGCAGAACTTAAATGGGAAACCAAGGTGGCAGGGGAGCCCCTTCTGATGATTCAGACAGGCCTTGACCTGTTTTTGGCCGCCGCGGGAGCGGACTGCTGGGCAGGATGGACCTGTGGTCTGACCCGGCAGAGGCACTGCTTATGTTCTTTTGTTCTTATGTTATGGTTGTCATCTCGAAACTCGGATTCACAGATCTATTCTTCATCGGTCCTGGGGTTAAGGTCCACGGCGCATACTACCGGGACGTTCTCTTAACGCAGGCGCCTTTGCCAGCGATCCGTTGCATGTCAGGAGACTACTTTATCTTCCAACAGGACAATGCTCCAGCGTATCGGGCGCAGGACACCGCAAAACGGCTGCATAGGAGAGACACCAGACCTCATCGGTCCAGACCTCTGGCCTGCGAATTCACCAGACCTAAACCCAGTTGACTACCGGATCTGGGGGCTGATACAGGAACGCGTCTACCCGACAGCGATATCTGAAATCGAAGACTTTCAACGGCGCCTCGTCTCTGTTTGGACTGAACTGAAGTAGAGCGTCGTTGACAAGTCCACAGATCAGTGGCGGCCAAGGCTGACGGTTTGGCTTCGAACACCTGCTTAACTGAAACGTTACTGTTTGACTTTACGATTTTCTGTAAGATATAGCATAAATCTTTTTGATGTGTTTTTTATTCAATTCGCAATTCATTTTCACAAGGTAGTGTTGCGGTGCGGTGAGACATATTTACAGCATTTAAAATCAACTTCGTTCAGGACACGATGGACTACGTGTCCTAAGAATCGGCCAAGTTCTGCGGCAGATAAGACAAAAAACATTTTGGTGGGGGGGTTTTCCCGGTTCACAGTGTATATACATAATGTTAGTTTTAATATCTGGATCAGCATCCAGGTTACTTATAAAAGAACAGCAGGGGCATTTTAAGAAATTTAAAGATGTTTAAGAGCCATTAACAAAATTTTGTACAGAATGATTATCGCTTTTCCCTTTGAATATACACGTCCAAGTGTGTGTGTTGGGGGAGGGGGAGGGATACTTTGTTTTTACACGTGGTTGAGGGCAATTGTTGGGTATATTGGAGGGAGGGATATAAATATTTGATATGAATTATACTTTGATAGAATATTAAGTGATGTCCGCATCTGGAATACTGCGTTCAATATTGGTCGCCGTACCTCAAGAAGGACATGGCGGTACTTGAGAGAGTCCAAAGGAGAGCAACGAAACTGGTAAGAGGGCTGGAACACTGCCCATACGCCGAGAGGTTGGATAGGCTGGGGCTCTTCTCTCTGGAAAAAAGGCGGCTCAGGGGTGATATGATAGAGACCTTCAAGATCATGAGGGGCATAGAGAGGGTGGATAGGGACAGATTCTTCAGACTGAAGGGGACAACAGGTACGAGGGGGCATTCGGAGAAACTGAAGGGAGATAGGTTCAAAACGAATGCAAGGAAGTTTTTTTTCACCCAGAGGGTCGTGGACACTTGGAATGCGCTACCGGAGGAAGTGATCAAGCAGAGTACGGTACAGGGATTCAAACAGAGACTGGATGGATTCCTGAGGGATAAGGGGATCGTGGGATACTGAGAAAGCTAACCAGAAAATATATGCAGAAACACAACCTGGTCGTGCAGGCAAGACCGGAGGGCTAGGACTTTGATAGGAAGATAGGACTCAATTAGAAAACCAAGGAGGCATGGGGGCCCCTTCTGGTGATTTAGACAGGTCGTGAACTGTTTGGGCCGCCGCGGGAGCGGACTGCTGGGCAGGATGGACCTATGGTCTGACCCGGCGGAGGCACTGCTTATGTTCTTATGTTCTTATGTAAGTGTAAAATATTTTATGTTATATTACACTTATTGAGGGTTTTAAAATGAATAAAGAATGATATATATAAAAAAGTACTGCTTTCTAAACCCTCTTGGACAATCACAATGTCCTACAAACCCTGGAAAGAAATTCCTTACCAGTAGGGCTCTTAACCATTTCATTTTCCCATATTAACCCCCTGATTTACCCCCAGCATAAAGAATAGAAAAACTTTATTTAAAAGCAGTGCCCTTTATATACCTGAATGATTACAGAAATATTATTGTCCACATACACAATCCATGACTTTCTTGTCTCCCCCCCACCCATCAGATCCTCTCTCGATGCCCCCCTCCCCCACGTGTATGGAAATGAAGTCTGGGGTCATCGATAAGATTAGGACAAAACTTCAGTATAAACCTTGCAAAGCCATTTCTGTTCATTTACCTTGTTGTATTCACAGCTCCCCATGCAGAGCAGAGCAGAATGAGTATATTTTCCTTTTAAATTCTGGCGTGACCCTAATAATAGCAGCAGAGACAGACAGGCACCCTATGAAGTAATTCAACACGTGTGAAAAAAAAAAGAGACTTAGAGAACCTGACACATTACAACAGTACCAACTGCCAAAACTCTGAAACAACCCAACCGATCAAAAAATATTTCCACATCGCTACATCTCAATCCTAAAAGCCAGAATAAGCTAGACTGCCACAGATTCCCTACACAGAAACTAGACACTAACAGAATCCCTCAGGTCCCCAAATATAATACAAACCCGAAGGCAGGTGCTCAACAAATGCAGAATAAGTGACCACCAGTTAGAAGCTGCATGATGGGCAGCTGGAGCCCCAGTTATGGAAGAGCCAGGAAGCAGCTGTCCCTTTTGCCATTGCTAAAAAAAAGATCCAGACATGAAATAAGTAAATGTGAGTTATACTCTCTACTGTAGATTATTTGAATTTATAACATTTTATTGAAGGAATCAAATAAATATACAATCTAATATAATAAAATGCTAGGCCGCGCATGCGCACTCAAAAGTCGTGTTCCCTGATCCGTCGCGGACATGAGAGTGCGCATGCGCGCTTACACGCATCGGGCTTACCACCGCTGCCGCAAGCCGAGGTCTGCGCATCGGGCTTATGCTCAAGCCGCCGCCACGGCTCCTCTCTCGAACCACACCAGGGTTTGAGCGGTGGCGAGAGCAACGGCAGGAGGGTGTCCGAGGTGCTGCGAGGCGTCCAACTGCTACTGCTGCACAGGGAAGTGGAGGGGGAGAGGGAAAAGGGGCTGCTTTGGGGGAGGGGTGTGCTGGGGGCAGGCAGCAATCTTGGTTTTCTCGGGGGGGGGGGGGGCAGAGAGAGATAGGCAGGGTGGGCCAGGGAGAGAGACAGAGAGATAGAAAGAATGACAAACAGACAGGGGGCCAGAGACACAGACAGACAGCAGCCAAGGAACGAGAAAGAAAGACAGACAGGGGGTCAGGGAGAGACAGACAGAAAGAATTACTGACAGACAGGGGGCCAGAGAGACAGACAGACAGTGGCAAAAGAGAGAGAGACAAAGAAAAAAAGACAGCGGCCAAAGAGAGAGAGAGAGAGAAAGAAAGACAGACAGCGGCTAAGGAGACAAAGAGACAGACATTTATTCTAGCACCCGTTAATGTAATGGGCTTAAAGACTAGTTTTAAATAAAGCGATCACCTTATGAATGCATATGACAAATATGTATATAAAGCTTGGTTGACTGGTGATGCTACTTAGCAGTAGTTTCTTGCCAGGTCATTTCAGATTGCTGACCTGGAACTTTTCTGAAGCTTCCTTCTCACCAGCTAGAGGCGCCCCTTGCTGGCCCAACCTGGTACTGCCCATGTTTTTTGCAAACTTGCAAAAACTCACCCCCTTGATGTGCCTTTCACCAAGTATCCCAGAGAGTTTCACCTATCTTATTTTTTTTTTTTTTTTAATTCAACCCTCTTCAAAGCTTCCTGCCCTCAGCAATCACTTTGAAACAAGGTTGTTAGCAAGGACACAGAAACTTTAGGAAAACAATTGTACTAGAAAACGAGAAGACAGCTAGATTCTGTATTATGCATTTTTATGTGGGAAATCTCAGCAGTGTCTTTTATGTCTCCGAGGCTGATCTTTGCACCATAAGGACCCAAACTCTCCTTCTCCAGCTTCCACGGAGCTCCAGCCTTGAAATCCAACTCTTTGGCTGTGGGGAGCCAGAAGTCTCAAGCTTATGAATTCGTTTTACAAGCCTCGATGGAGATGATGTCATATCATAATATCATTACTGCTAACAGATGCCTTTCTCTTTTCTTTTAAATCGCTTTTATATTACTACTAAGACAAAGAAACAAGAGAGAAAAAGCTTTCTCCAATGGGATGCTGATGTCTCTGTGGTGTCTGTCGCTTCCAGATGTGGGTCTGACGTCAGAGATGCCCTCCTGCCCTCAGCAACCCACTGAAACACCACAAAATGATATAAAGTCGGAATGCAACCCCCCCCCCTCGAATTACATATTAAAAAAAAAAAACCCAAAACAACCAGGGAAATGGATCCCTAATGCCCCAAACCAGCAGAGCAAACGATGCCTTTATGAAATGTCCATTTTCTGGGGTGGGTTTGTAATTAGAGAGCGAATGAGGACCCCCCCCTCCCCGGTAATATGACATAAGAATTTATTTCTAAAACCGCAATTACGGTAAAGTTCAATGCGGTTAACAAAAGATGAACTATACCGCATGATTCTAAATGATGGAGACATTGATATTAAGAACCGAGAAAGTCTTGAGTTTGCTATAGTGATGATCGTTTTATCGTGATATCTTTTGTACCTACAGCAATTGCATGGTGGAACCCCCCCCCCCCAAGAAAGCTTTAGTAGATTACAGAGATCAGACTACAAAGTGGGGGTGCAAAGAATGGGCTTGCATGGTTTCGAGGCGCAGTTTTCAAGACCACCCACGGCACCGTTGCAAAGTGGTCTCTCCTCTGTGCTGTGAGGCGGGATCTCGGGGCTGCAGTTCCGGCTCGGGCCGCCAGGGGTCGCCGTCGCCCTTCGGCTGGGGGCCGCGGCGGGCTGACGTCAGGCCGGTGCCGGGCTGTAAAGACTCGGGGCTGCTCCGCTCCGCCCGTCCTCAGTGTGCGGCGGCGGCGGGGGAGCGAGGGAGGAGGAGGAGGACGCGGCGCCGGCCACCATGCACCTGGGCGCCTCGCTGCTGCTGGCCGTCACCCTGCGGGTCTGCGCCCTGGACGGCGATACCCCCACAGGTCAGAGATTTCCCCCCTCCCCCGCTGAAGTTCTGGGGGGGGGGGGTCTTGGGGTTCGGTTCCTCTCGATCGGGCAGAGTTCCAGAGGTGTCCCTGGGAATCGAGAAGAGGGATGGAGGCAGCTGGCTGGCGGTTATTGAAACCCCCCCCCACACCCTCCAGTGGCTTAATCTCAGGGGTTCCCCCCCCCCCCTGATCTCTAGTCCCTGATGTGGGAGGTTGCGGGGACCCCGAAAGCTGCGGTTCTGCAGTTTTTGCAACTTGCTTCGGGTGTCACCTTCGATGCTATTTATGACTTTTTTTTCACTTGTATATCTTTACATTTTTGTGGTCTTTTGGTTTTACTTTCTGCCCAGGGGGTTCGGGGGGGGGGGAAGGTGCACTTAAAGATCCCCCCGGCGCTGTGCGTTGTTGGTGGTCCCGATGCCCCGCTCCTTGGCCACAGGGGACAGCTTCCCGGGCTCCTTAGCCTTGATCCAACCCCCCCCCCCCCAAATGATCTGTTTCCCCGGGGCACCATCCCAGGCACAAGGGGCGCTTATGGGTTCCCTTTGCTGCTGAGAATAATAAAGCCCCAACTTCTCGATCTGTTTCAGGAGCAGATCTGCAAAAAGGTGCTTTTTAAAAAAAAATTATTTCCCACCTTGGCTGTGTTTTTAATGGGGCTGCTTAGTGCAAAGGACCAGTGGAAATCCAGAGGCTTGTGCTACCCCTGTCTGGAGGCGGTTTTGTGGCATTCATTTTATTCGTGTCTGGAAGGATGTCTTCTAGGATCTGGTCAAAGCAAGCAAAAACGTCTTTGAGGTGTTGGTTTTTTTTTTTTTGCAAACTCTCAGTTAGTTATTTCTGCCCCAGAATAACATGTAAAAGATTCTTGCAAAAGCCAATGAGTTGGACCTGATCTCTTCCTTTAGCTGAAGTATTAGCAAAATGGTGATTTTTATTGGATGGTTTTTTTTTTTTTTAAAGTGACTCCTGGAGCATTCTAGTAGGAAAACTCAGCTGGGTTATACATATTTCATGTGGAAATAGTTAATGATATGATTTTACTCATTCAAGTGGATGTGCGTATAAAGGGATTATGCCAAGAGGAAGGGCAACTTCGTTCTAATAATGATTTATGGTCTGTCATTCTTCTGTATATACGAATATATATATATATATGCATATTAGGTAAACCAATTCTACATAATGTGTGCTTTGCGTCATGCATGATTATAAATAAGAGTACCAGTAGTCATGTAACATTTTGGCAAAAGAAAAGAGAAACGGAAAAATTGTAGAAATAATCGTGACTAATAAGCCCTCCTCTAAGCCTTCCTAACTTTTTTGTCTCATCTTGTCATATTTCAAAGAATATTCCATAATGTTCTTCATCAAATTTTCGTATTGCAGAATGAATTGTGGTGTTGATGCTTTTTCTGCATTTCTCTTGGCCACTTGACTGGGAACTTGTCTAATTGGCTGAATAAGGGAACCCAAAGTCGCCCCCCCCCCCCACCACCCCGAAAGCTGTGGACATTACTGGAGTTTCTCCCTTCTTTCTGGGGTGAAGGGCCACTGCAAGGGGTGTACATGAAGCCGCTGGGCTCTGCCTTTTTGCCGATGAGAATAGAATGCAAGCATATACTGTCCGAGGGTTCTAGCTGGCCCTCTATGCCAGTTCTGGTAGGCGCACATGTGTGGAATAATTCTCACCAGGGCACAAAGGAGATGCTTCAGACCCTGAGCTGGCTTATTGCTATCTGTATATATTAATGGATGCAGAAAAACCTGTATAGAGACATCAAATAGAGGCACTGACTCGTGCTTGGTTTTCAGGATATTTGGGGGCTCTCCAGCTTTGCATTTTGCTGGAGTCTGGAAAATCCATAGTGTGTTGGAGTCACCAGCAGCCTTTTTGCAGGATGTGCTGAGATATTCTTGGGGAAAGTCGGGTAGGTTAGCAGCAGCTGGGACACTCAGTGTGTGTGTGTGATTTTCCAGGGGTACATTAGGGGTACTTTGGATCCTCGGTGGTACTCTGGTCATGGCCCTCCTTCATCTCCGCATTTTTTATCTTTACTCTGGGTCTGACTCTGTTTGGACCTCCCCCTCTTAAGTATTTAAGATACTGGGACCCGGAGCAGAAATTTGGGAGGGAGCCCCAAAAGCCACCAGCTGGCTATGTCTGCTTTAGCTTCAGGTAGGCATGGGGGCCCATTTGTTTACACCGCGCTAACGCTGGTCCTGCCCTCGAGGGTTAGACACCAGGTGACCCCCGTTCCTTGTAATTTTCCACTGTAGCTGTTGACAGCAAGAGAGAACTTTCTTCGGTATAAAACTCCTGCTAATGCTTCTGAGTCCCCTCAGCTTTCATCTTTGGTACCTGGGTTGAAAGAGGACATCCAGGGCTAGTTTAACCCCTGGAGAACTGGCTCTGATTCTGAAACCAGCATCATATATATTCAAGGTGTGTGAGGGGGGGGGGGGGCTTGAGGACTTGATTACAGCTTCACAGTCCAGGATCTCAGGCCCTAAGGAAAACTATTAATGCCACATGTTTAGCTAGAATATTTAAAGCTTGGATTATGGCCAATAAGCACACCTAGAATTAATACAACCGACCGCCAATGGATAGTAGGATTTCACAAAGGAATAGACATTTAATCAAGAACTCTATGTGCTCCAGGGCTAATCCTGTCCTGGGTCCAAGACCGCTCTCCTACGGACAATGGCGTTCTCTCCCTCTCCCTGCTCCAGCTTAATTGGACGATGACTAAACCAAGGGCTCCTTCACAGCTCCTAAAACCTTTGTAAACTCTGGGCGCTGAAAACGTGCTGCCAGGCCATCCGCCCAGGAGCTAACGTGTGCTGTGAGACACTACGCTGGGAATTGCAGTGGGGGGGGGGGTGGTGTTTGGGTGGCGAGCATTGCTCAAGTTTTAAGAAGGCGGATTTGTCATCTTAATCCTGCTGCTACCAACAGAGTACCGTAGTTCTTTGCATCTCCTTTTGGGAGTGAGTGTGTTGTGTGTGTTGTGATTTAGGAAAAGCTGAAAAGTAGAATTTTTCTACTGATTAGCTGACTCAGGTGAATGAGATGGCGTCTAGTGCGGCTTTTTTTTTTTTGGGGGGGGGGCAAAAAGTGACTGAATTCTGCAGAATACAGCTGCACAAAGGGATTGATTTTCCTAATTTTTTGGCGCATCCTCCCTGATGCGAGAGGCAGCTTCTGTTAGTCTGTGAACCTTTCGTAACGGCTCGGGGGTTTCTTTCCTCCCACCCCTAAGGTTTAACTCTTTCCTGTTTAGTCTAGGCCAAGGGTTCTCAGCCAGGCCTTAGCCAGTCCGGTTTTGGGGATATCCACAATGAATACGCATGAGATAGATCTGAAGGTAGAGAATAACATGGGGAGAATTTTGTCCCTGTCCCCGCAGGAACTCAATGTCCCCTGTGAGTTTTGTCCCTGTCCCTGCCCCCGATTCCTGTAAGCTCTGCCTTAACCGCACAAGCCTCGAACACTTATGATTTTAAAGTGTTTGCAGATAAGGACGGAGCTTGCAGGAATGGGGCAGGGACAGGAAAAGAACTCAAGGGGATGGGCCGGTGAAAAATTTGTCCCCGTGTCATTCTTTATTTGAAGGTACTTCGTGATCATTTATCTTATACGCATTCATTGTGGATAGCCTGAAACTTTGACTGGCTAGATATGTGCTGAGGACTGAGTTGAGATCCCCTGCTCTGCTCCTCGTAGAAAATTGTCCTTGGCCAAGGGCCACCCACATTCTCTCTCCAGAGCCTGATAGGTATGCACTTCAGCCACAAGGTGTCGCCATAATCCTCGCAAGAACTCTCTTTTGAAATGGGCCTGTAAGTACTTTCCCAGCCCCTTCCCCTGCCTGCCCCGGTATTTACACAGCGGTGGGAGCACCTGGTCTCCCACGGCCCCGCTGTTACTGGGTACCTTCTACCGTGGGCCATGCAGCGGATTTCAAATCCACGTTTCCCTTCATTTCAGACCTGCCGTGCAGCCTGCAGTAGATGGAGGCTGGTAACAGCACGGTCGTGGGAACAGAGGAAGATGCTTCCACAGCTGTGAAAGGGGTGAGCTGATGAGGCCGTGGTTTTGGTGCCTTAAGCCGGCCCTGCTAAATATTATTCTGGATCGAGCACAGAAGAAAACTAGTGGCAGACTCGTGAAAAATGAGCTTGAAAGGTCGTGTGCCCATTCTGCTCCCAGGTAGAAAAGGCTGCCTGAGCGTGGATAGGAAGGAGAGTGCCCAGTTTGTGATAAATCTTGCCAGGAAATAATGTACCCAGTTTATCTGCTCCTTTTTGAGTAATACTGTATCATACGTGGTACACCGTCAAAAGCACGGAGGGCAGTGGCAAAAATGTGGACTGCTGCTTCCACCGCTTTGAGGCCTTCTGTTTTATGCTCTGAGGGAGGTGTGTGTGTGGGGGGGAAACCCCCCCGACTACACTTAGAACTGCTCGAGCTCCCGTTGGGGAGGGGGGGAACTCCCGTTCTTTTTGCTGTTCAGGAGTTTTCAGTGTAGTTGGGGGGGGGGTTCGCCCTCCCCAACAGGAGCGCGAGGACTTCTGAGTGTAGTGAGGGGTTCCTCCCCCCATTCCCCTTAGAGCGCAAAAGGGAAGGCCTGAAAGGTGCGGAAGTGGTGGCGCGCCTTTGTCCAGCATGAAAATGTTGCCACTGTCCTCCGCGCTTTTGACGCATCACCATCGTAAGTACCTGGTGAAGTTGTATGTTTGCCGGCGATTGTCTTGCTTAGGGTTCTCCTATGGCTCCAGAAAAAGGAGGACAGATAGAGAAATTTGAATTGAAATTTGAATTTCCATTGAAAGCAAGTTACGGTGGTGGCAGCAGCAGCCAAAAATAGCAAACAAGATGCTAGGAATTATTAAAAAGGGGATGATTAACAAGAATGATACAATGACCCTGTATCACTCCATGGTGCGACCTCATCTGGAGTATTGCGTTCAATTCTGGTCTCCTTCTCTCAAGAAAGATATAGTGGTGCTAGAAAAGGTTCAAAGAAGAGCGACCAAGATGGTAAAGGGGATGGAACTCCTCTCCTATGAAGAAAGACTAAAAAAGTTAGGTCTCTTCAGCTTGGAAAAGAGACGGCTGAGGGGAGATAGGATTGAAGTCTACAAAATCCTGAACGGGTACAAGTGGATCGATTTTTCACTCCGTCAAAAATTACAAAGACTAGGGGGACACTCGATAAAGTTACAGGGAAATACTTTTAAAAACCAATAGGAGGAAATATTTTTTCACTCAGAGAATAGTTAAGCTCTGGAATGCGGATAGCGTAGCTGGTTTTAAGAAAGGTTTGGACAAGTTCCTGGAGGAAAAGTCCATAGTCTGTTATTGAGAAAGACATGAGGGAAGCCACTTCTTGCCCTGGATCGGTAGCATGGAATGTTGCTACTCTTTGGGTTTCGCTGGATTGGCCACCGTGAGAAAGGTCTACTGGGCTTGATGGTCTGACTCAGTAAGGCTATTCTTAAGTTCTTAAGTAAAACCAGGATGCCTCAATCTGTTGTCCTTTTTCTGGAACCATATGGTAACCCTAGCCTTGCTAAAGCTGAACCCTGATTCACCAAAGACTTTTTCGCTCTTGCCCAGCACTGAGCCGCTTGCTGAATGGCTGCCACCAATTGTCGCAGAACTCATGAGAACTGGCAGCAGCGTAAAAAGCTTGCTCGTGCCTGGTGCACTGCTGGGCCATGAGAACTTGAGGCAGCCATTCAGGGATGGGCTCAGGGTCGGGCAGCAGCGCAAAAAGCTCGCTCATGCCTGGTACTCCGCTGGATCACCAGGGATTCAAAAAGGTACACGAGGGAGGTGGGAGGGAGGTAAAAAAATTGTCAGAGTTGACCAGGACAAGAGACGGGAGGGATCCCTCCTGTCCCCGCCTACCACTCGACCAGCAGGTCATACGGCAAGCTCGGTGGAGGCCTGCAGGACATCGGGAGAAAGGGGGGACAGGTAGGATTACCATATGGCTCCATATACATAAGGAGGGTTCCTGGTCTGTGAAGCTTACTCTAGTTGAGAGATACAGGCAGGATAGTATTTAGTAATCACTTTACTACAGTAAAACAGATATAAACTGAACAGGCTAAGGTTGCCAACTGTGTCCAGATTCACCCAACAAAGTTAATCTGGTCCTGGTTTTACCCCCATTGCATGCTGGTATTTGTAGTCTTGCCTTTAAAAAAATAAAAAATTAGGGATTGCACTGGGGAAATCAGATCCACAAGTCCCTTCAAGCAGTGAGGTAAGCTCAGGCCCGGATCAACCCTTTTGTGTGAACCTGGACATAGTAGGCAATCCTAGTCAAGACCAGAGTGTTTAGATTTAAAGGCAGTCTCTGAAGTGAACCCTACCACCGTGGCCAGCGATAAAAAAAGGCCTAATGCGGCTTTCTCAACGGAGCCTTTAATGCATTAAGACAGAGGTGTCAAAGGCCCTCCTTGAGGGCCGCAATCCCGTTGGGTTTTCAGGATTTCCCCAATGAATATGCATGAGGTCTGTTTGCATGCACTGCTTTCATGGAGAAATCCTGAAAACCCGACAGGATTGTGGCCCTCGAAGAGGGACTTTGACACCCTTGCATTAAGACAAGGAAAGTGAAAGGTAAAACAGCCTACGGAGATGCCACGTTACCCGGTTCTGGGCTGGAAATTTTAGGGGTCAGCCCTGGTTTTGAACTTACATCCCAAAGCAGTGTGGGGATGCTGCCCCTTGAAAGCAGTGCTGCAAGTCCCAGAATGCCCCAGGACGGGTTGGTGAGAAAACCAGGACCGTCTCAAGCCTGGAAATGGGTATTTTGGCATCGCTGAGACTGTAAATTGACCCTTTCAAACATGATGGCATATCTATATGCAGGCAGGTCTCTCTGTACATTTAATCAATTTTTCATGAAGATATAATGGGAAAAGTGATTTAACAGTGCATTAGTAACGGACCCATTAAACTGTACAATGTGTGCTTAATTAAGACAAAACTTGGCTTATGGTAAATCCTGGTCATCAAGAGGGTTCTTGATGTTGGGAAAGCCGTGTGTTAGTTACGGTGTTGATTTTTAAAGTGTGCCAGTTAGTTGTAATTCTTTGTGTTTGAACTTAAACTCAAAAATGGTAAAAAAAATATTGCAGCTGATTCAAAATACTGCAGTGAGATTGATATATGGTCTGAAGAAATTGGATGTATTTTATAAGAAACTTCATTGGCTGCCTATAGAGAAATGTATAGTTTATTTTTAGCATTTATATACCACTTATAGTCTAAATGGGTTACATTTTCCCCTACCTGTCCTGGTGGGCTCACAATCTCTCTAATATACCGTATTTTCACTCATATACCGCGCACCCGTGTAAAACGTGCACACGGGTATAGCGCGCGGGAAACTGTAATTTATGTAAATAAATTTTTATATACCGCGCACACCCCATACCGCGCATGCCGCCCCGACTCTCCTTTCGCCCGCCCCGACTCTCCTCTGGCCAGCCCGACTCTCCTTTAGCCCGCCCCGACTCTCCTCTCCCCCTTGAAGTCCTGTCCCCCCTTGAAGTCCTGCCCCCACCCTGAAAGCCTGATGCCCCCCCCCGACGTCCGATTCACCCCCCCGCAGGACCGCTCGCACCCCCACCCCGAAGGACCGCTCGCACCCCACAGCCTCCCCACCCCCCCATCATGTAGAAGCTGCCTACCGTCGTCCTGCTGCTTCCTCTGCCGGCGGTCCTGCCCCTTCTCTTAGCCCTGCGTCTACGCTGCTTCCTCTTCCGGCGGTCCCGCCCTTTCTCTGACGTCAGAGAAAGGGCGGGACCGCCGGAAGAGGAAGCAGCGTGTTCGAGCGCGAGCGGTCCTTCGGGGTAGGGGTGCGAGCGATCCTGCGGGGTGAATTGGACGTCGTGGGGGGGGGGGAACTATGTAAAAAAAAAAGGGGATAACGCGCTCACGAATATAACGCGCATGGTTATACTCGCTTTGTAAAAATCGTGTATAACGCGCGCGTTATATGCGTGAAAATACGGTACTTGAAGCAATGGAGTGACTTGCCCAGGGTCATAAGGAGCAGTGTGGGCTTGAACCCCCAACCTCAGGGTGCTGAGGCTGTAACTCTAACCACTGTGCCACCCACTCCCTTGTTTCATCATATTGTACAGGCAGAGGCTTCCTTCTGATCAACTTGTTTTGTTCTTTTCACATTTTCATTATTCATCTAATAGATTGAGTAATACATTTTTATTGCAGTCTCCCTCTTTTAGAGATATATGTTTTAAACGTCAATTTAATTCTACTTTTGCATATGCTCCTATTATTTGGAACAATTTACCTATACAAATAAGGACAGAAGTTAGTTATTGGAAATTTCGTTGAAAACATTTTTCTATGATAGATTATAAAATTAGTACTTTTAGTTAAAGAATTGTAAGGACATCTTTTTATCCAAGGAATTATATTTTCCCATAGAATTATTATAGCTTCTTTTTTATATAAATCGCCTTGAACTAAATGGTATTTGAGTGATTCAGAAATCTTGTCTTAGATTAGAAAGAAGATATATCAGTCCAACGAGCCCCGTATGGGGATCTTTAGCTAGCAGAGAAACGCAGGAGCGCGACCTTTGCGCTTCCTGCCTGATCCTGTGCTGCTCTGTGATCACAGAGTGTTGTGGGACCAGGCAGGAAGTGCAAAGGTTACGCTCCTGTGTCGCTCTGCTAGACACAGGCAGCCATCATGGAGACCGTGCTGAACCACCACTACAAAAGGTACCGGGGAGGGGCTTCTGGCGGCTTTGGGATTCGGGTAGATGCGGGCGGCTTCGGGATTTGGGCGGCTGCAGGCAGCTTCTGGTGGCTTCGGGATTCGGGCGGCTGCGGGTGGCTTCTGGATTCGGGCGGCTGTGGGCTTCTAGTGGCTGCGGGCTTCTACTGGCTTCGGGCTTTGGGTGGCTTTGGGCTTCCCAGCACCAGACCACCAGAGACACCAAAATGTAGAGGAGGAAAAACCAAGAAGAAAAAAATTCTGAACCAAATTTTTTTTTTCTTGGTTTCTTCTCCTCTACAGGTGGGTGCGTCTTATGGTCCAGTGTGTCTTATGGTCTGAAAAATACGGTATATTTTGGTAAGATGCATCGATAATAACACAAAGTGATTCAAAAAAGCACTTGTCTCCTATGCTGGGTTTATTGTAGGACAGAAAAGAGTCAATCATTCATCACACCCATGCTCTGTAATTTTAATAATGAAATGCAAATTTCATAACCAATTTCGATGAGTATTAGTAAAGTAATATATAAGGAGGGCAGTTCAAAGCTTTTGCCACTTGGAACATTGGGAAACAGTTCTTTACTTGTGTAAAATCTTTTGAAAATGTTCCTCTTCCTCTGTGGATAAAAGTATCTGTCTTGTTTATTTTGATATTACATCACACTAATATGTTTCAGATTGTTTCGGACTCCTGAGGCAGACCTTCTGGCTGAAACATGGCCTCTCTGGTCTGGTTAATAAAATTTTGGAAGTTCACGTTGGGTTCGTCTCCACTATCTTATTAGCTCTGCCTCTACTTTGAGCTTCTCTGATAGTGGTTTGCAGGTGCTGGTAAGGACCTGCTGGATTGTAACAGGCAATTCTTGGTATATGATCCTTTATATTCTGTCCATACTCTCTGCCTGAGTTTTGGATTCAGGACAACTTGTAGTTTGTATGTCTAGTTACTGCACAACAATATCTTGGATGATTTTTGGAAAGCGCCTGGGACAGATGGTTTTCTGCAGCAGTGCTCCAACTTAACTCTGTTCTGATCCATAATGAATGGGTTGAGATTAAACTGTGGAGAATTTTCCCCTCCCCCTTTCTGGCACTACATTTTTCTGAGATTCTCTTTTGGTTGGTAGGGGGAAGAGGTGGGTACCGCTCATTCTGTAGGACCTCTGTTCCTCTCCTGGGACTTGTAAATGAAAAAGGTGGTGGGAGTTGTCCCCAGTCTGTCAATAGTAATAACTGGGAACGAGTTCAGAGTGTGCATATGGGCAGGATGTATAGGAATGGGATGGGGGGGAGGGATGAAGAGGGGTTAGTAGCGGGCCCAAAAATAAGAATTGGGATTAGACTCATGGGAAATATAATTCAAAATTTCATTGGGGCATTTAGGAGGCTGGACGGGATTGGAAGAGGCAGGAGAAGGACGAGCAGGAAGTGGGAAAAGGTTAAAGAAGGGAGACAGAGGTAGTGGCAGCTCCTTTCCTGCCTTTTTTGGACCAGTTACAACCTCTCACATTGAGTTACTTGTGCCAAACGCTAAAGAGTAGAGGACTATTAATCCAACGTCATGGCTGGGCAACTGCCATCCCGCAGTCAGGATTGAAGGCACACAAGTGTTTGATTGGTGGTATGCTGCCAGGGCTGCTGGTAGGAGAAAGGTCTGTTCCCTAGTCATATGGCAGGGATCAGAATCGGATTTACAAGCTATAGATAAGGTCCTCACTTCGCTTAAAAAATGCACTTGCAACTAATAAAAATGTCAATATAAATTAATCATAATTATTGTTCTTATTATTAATCATTGTTGGCTGTTAATATATTTTATTTATTAAACCTACATTTTACTTTCTGTTTAATTGCGGGGTACCTCTTAAATGTTACAGTTTAGGGGCCATAATTTATTCACGAGTCCAGTCTTGGCAGGGTCAGGGGATCTTGCAGTGGTGTCCTGTTATTTAAATGCCCTCAAAGCAGTCACCATTCAGCTAGTAATATGGTGAATGGCTACCAAAGTAGGATGGTTATGTTTTAAATGTCTTGGGTATGGCCCTGGGGCTGCAGCCCTGCTAAGCTCTGTTAATAAGCTGTGGCCTACTTAAACTCTATGACGTGATTGGGGGGAGGGGCTTGAAGGGGATATTCCGGTGTGGTAATGAACATATATTTGTTTCCCTGTTAACTGCTGGCCTCCAAGGATGTTTGTATTTTCCTTCCCTCTGACCCTTGGCTCTTCCTGTCAGTCAAAAGCTCCCAGGCCTGCTCAAAGCACCCAAGAGATCCGAAATGTATTTTTGGAACTCAGGCTCGGTTCATGGGACAGAAATTGTGGGCCTGTTCAGATGTTGCAAAATAACACGAGACGGATGTTTTTTTAACTTTGAGATAGGAGGCCTGGGTGCTTGTGGAGCCTCTGTTTTGCCTAGATGCCCACGACAATGCTCGTAAATTATTCTCATGTTAGGTGTATCTCCTTTGAACCTGAAGGGTAGAAATCCCTATCAGTTGTTCAAGGTTTCCTCTGTGACACACATAAGAGCCCAGCATTGAACAAGCTCCTTCACTGTGTCTGGGGAGGGGTAATTTGTATTGTGTTTGACACTTCTAAGTCACTTTGGCACCTGTGGTATCACGAGAACTGACTGCAGCCATTCGGAGATCAACGGCGGGCCCAGGCACGAGCGGCGGAGGGCTTGCTCCTGATTAGAGGTCTGCACGGGAACAGGGATGGCGGGAATCCCGCGGGTCCCACGGGGGTCCTGCGGGAATCCCCCCCTAACCCACGGGACTCCCACGGGGACCCCCTCTGGCCCACGGGACTCCCACAGGGACCCCCCTCTAGCCAACAGGACTCCCACGGGGATGGAAGGCTTTGGAAGCAGGGTTCGTCCATATAATATAATGGACATGTCAGCCTTAGCAAAAGAGGGGGTTTATAAGTTAATTACCTGAACAGAAAACAAAAAAAAGGGTTCCACCAAAGAGATCCCACAAGGAAAACAGCAGCGCAAACACAAAAGAAACTGTGGAATTGATGATCCTGTCAGAAGTAATTGCTGCTTTTTATGGGGACGGGCGGGGATGGAGGCAATTCCTTACGGGGATGAGCGGGGACGGAGAGGATCCTGGCGGGGATGGCAGGGATGGGTGGGATTTCTGTCCCCGCGCAACTCTCTACTCCTGATCTCTGCGTGTTTGGCCTGTGTGCTGCTGGCTGGGAAAGATGAGCGCTGTTTAAGGAGGGAAGAATTTAAAAAGGTACTGAGGGGGGATGATTAAAGGTACGGGGGGATGATTAAAAAATGTACTGGGGGTACGTGGGGGTATGATTTAAGGTACTGGGGGGACACGTGGTTGTATTGGGGATGATTTAAGGTACTGGGGGCACATGGGGGAATGGGGGGTTGATTTATGGTACTGGGGGGCACATGGGAGTATGGGGGACGATTTAAGGTACTGGGGGGGCATGTGGTTGTATGGGGGATGATTTAAAGTATTGGGGCAAGTGGGGGGATGGTGATGATTTAAGGTACTGGGGGGTAAGTGGGGGGTATGGGGTCTGCCACCTGCCTCCCTGTCACTAGGTCACTAGGCTTGCCTACCTGTCACTAGGCTACTAGGCCTGCCTGCTCTGTGCCCTGTCCCGGCCTACCACTGGACTACCAGAGGGGGGGGGGGAGCAGGGTACAGAGCCTGGTAGGGAGGAGGTACAGGGTGCAGAGCCTGGCAGGGAGAATTTGGTTCAGAATGTTTTTTTCCTTGTTTTTCTCCTCTAAATCTAGGGTGCGTCTTATGGTCAGGTGCGTCTTATAGAGCGAAAAATACGGTATTTTTAAAATGGGTATAACTTATGGGCAGACTGGCTGGATCGTTCGGGTCTTTATCTGTTGTCATATACTATGTTACTATGTCTGAGTTCAAAATTGCAAACCACTGGCCAAAAAAGTTATTCTGGGAGAGTGGACTTCGGCCCATTCCCCGTCTTATTGGGCGGGGCGGAATCGCTTGCATGCTCTCATGCTCCTAGAGAGAGGTTGGGTGCGAGGTTCTTTTCGACAAACAAAGTTTTTCCTTCAGGTGCGGGGACCTTATGTATACTCTTTGCCTTCTAGAGCGTGTAGCCAGATTCTCAATACTCCGAAACTTTGAGATCTTAATGGTTGTGTTGGCTGTGGGAATTCTGGGCCGGGAAGGTCGCCTTTGCTGGTCATCTGTTCCTTCAAACCCCCCCCCCCCCCTTTTCCTTTCTTTCTTTTCCCCTTCCTTTTTTTATTCTTATTATTATTTCTCGTTCTTGTTTGGTTTGTTTCTTCCTTGGTCTGTCCATCCTGTTTCTTGATTTTCTAATGTTCAGTTGACCAATTTCTGTATTGCATGCTGTCATCATCATGATCAATCAAATAGTTTTAAATCTAAAACAGAAACTCCCTTACTTTAACCTGTAAATCTTAATTACATTCTGCAGTTAGGACTATGCTACCTAAAAACACAGATTGTACAATCCACTCTCGTCAGTATCTCGGCAGGTTATTTTAAGCTCAGATGGTTGAATTTCATGGTATTTTCTTGGTTATCCGGTAACAAGAGAGCCTAAAACCCCAGCCCAGTTCTCGGATGTTTGGCAGTGGTATAGGGCTGGTCTGTAAGAGGTAGGGGATGAGGGTTGTTTTCATGGGAGGGGAGAGCTGAAAGTTAAATCACATCCCTGGCACATGCCTGCACTAGCCCGCTGCGCGTGTGATGAGTAGCTTGTGGGTAAGATAAGGGTCACCTTTCAGGTAGTGATGTTTTGGGGAGAGTGTGCGAGTTTTAAACTGGGGAGGGGGGGTGGGAGGACAACGTCATAAACAAAATATAACGGTGAGTGAAGGCCTCCTGGATGAGAAACTGGCATTGACTCACTGCTTCCAGGTGGGGAGCGGGCTCTGACGAGCAGGTACCCCCCCTCCCCCACCAGTTAAAATGAGCTGCCAAGAGCAGTTTGGAAACTGGTTGGACATGTTAGTGTTGCAGGCCCGGTCGGCTGGCTGCCCTCCAGGATCCCTGTTGGACTGCTCTGCTGGGATTGGCTTCGGAAATACTTTGACAGCAGCTCCTTCCCTTCCTGTTAACTTTGGAGAACTTTAGAAAAACAAAAACGTAGGGGGAAAAAAACAAAACAAAACCCAACCGATTTGTGTTTTGAAACACTGTGACTCAGCCGAAGATGTAAAACAGACATAGGATTACTTCACTTTAAAAGGGGGTTTATTTTCTCAGCAGAAGGGTATGGAGTTGTCTCCAGCAGGCCGCCCTGTGTTATAAGGCTGTTATAGCATAGGCTGAACAGAACGCTACTTCCAGCCTTTTCTGTAAATTCCCCTTCTCTATCCAGCTCTCCGAGAAGATAATCTGCCTCATATAACAAGGTGAATCAGCATTCTTTTGGAATATTTTCTCCTCTTTTTATTTGAACTTATTTATATAATACAGCTCACTCTCTTCTAATTCAAATACTTATCTTATCACATATGGTACATACTGCTCCCATCAGGTGGGGGTCTGAGGATGGGGGCTTGCAATTAGAGCAACTATCTGCTTGGCAGGAGATGTGGGTTCAAATCATGCTTCTGCCAGAACACTCTCTCCTGGATTCTGTATAGGTCACCCAAATTTGAGTGCGGATCACAGCCACGCCACTCGATGCCTAAACTTGAGGCATCATTTATGGTGTCGGACAGAATTTGTCACCGTCCCCGCGGATAACCGGGGGAAACCATCCTCATGTCATTCTTTAAAGAGAGAGGGAAGAATCATAAGAACATAAGAATAGCCTTACTGGGTCAGACCAAGCCCAGTAACCCGTTCTCACGGTGGCCACTCCAGGTCACTCTGGCCAAAACCCAAAGAGTAGCAATATTCCATGCTACCGATGCAGGGTAAGCGGTGGCTTCCCCCATGTTTTCCTTATTAACAGACTATGGACTTTTCCTCCAGGAACTTGTTCAAACCTTTCTTAAAACGACGTTATCCGCACAACCACTGACCCTCAAGCCTTACATTGAAGAATGCTGGCGTAGAAGGACCGATGTTGATTATAAACACTAAAAAATGACACGGGATGGCTTCCTGCGGTTTTCCGCGGGGACGGTGTCAAATTCTGTCACCGTGTTGCCCAAAATGCGTGCTAGAATTTTTTAAAGAACAGTCCATGCAGAGCGCCCTTGACAGAATAATTGCTTAGTGCGGATCATCTCTGTGCTTAACCGGGTGCCATTTATTGAATCGAGCCCTCTGTGACCTTGAGAAGGTCACTTTTATCTCCCTTTGCTTCAGGTACCAGCTGGAAGCTCCCTGAAATGGTGAGTCACTGGTGGTACCTTATGCAATCTGTGATTTAAAAAAACCAACAACACCCTGGTGTGTAGTACGGTATTAACAGCATTTAAAAAAAAACCAAACATTTCCTCCTCCTCCGAATAATACATGTTTTCCTGTTTCTATAGTTATAATTCTTTAAGATAATACAGCTGTCTCCTTGTAATGATGTTATAACACATTCACGGTTCCCAAAACATGCTCAGTTTTTGAAATCTATCTAGTAAACTTCTCTGTTAGAGCACAGACAGGTGGAAACAGCTCTCTAATCCTTTCTAATATAGAAAGTTTAATTGGGAACGCTGTTTATTTATTTTAATTTCTTATATACAGTGATACCTTGGAATCCGAACCTAATCCGTTCCAGAACCCCATTCGAGTTCCAAAGCGTTCGAGTTCCAAGACAGTTTTTCCCATTGAAAATAATAGAAACTGGATCAATCCGTTCCTGGGTCCCACAAACCCAAATTTTAACAGGAGATACACTGGATTTTAAGGTAAAATATTAAACAAATATTCCAAAGCAGCATTCAGATTCTGGGGCACAAACACACATATACAATGTGCAGGGCGTTCGGATTCTAAAGCAGAGTTCGGATTCCAAGACAAAATTTACTAAAAAAAAAAAAGGTTCGGATTCCAGGTCGTTTGAGTTCTGGGGCGTTCGGTTTCCGAGGTACCACTGTACCGCTTTTATTTAAAGCGGTTTATATTCAGGTACTCTAACTGTCCTGGTGGGCTCACAATCGAACTGCAGTGCCTGGGGCAGCGGTTAAGTGACTTGCCCAAGGTCACAAGGAGCGGCGTGCGAATTGAACCCACAATCGCGGGGTGCCGAGGCGGGGGTTCTAACTACCAGGCCATTCCTCCACTCTCCAGCCCCCCACCATCTCTGCAGCTTCCCCTGCCCCTCCCCCCCTCCAGATTCGCTGTAGGCAGTCAGCTGACGCCTCTCCTTCTCCCCAGTGTACCGCAGCACACCTGAAATCTCAGGAGGCACACAGTTTGAGATTAGAGAATGACACGGTGGCGGTTTACCCGCGGCCACCGCATTTTAGCCGCGGGTCACCCGCCGAAAACGGGGAAGAAAACTAGCAGTCGCTGCGGCGACGGGGATAAGGCCATTCACCGCCCGCGGGGCGGTGAATGGGTCTTGTCCCCGCAGTGAGGCATGAAGGATCGCGCGGTCCCCGCAGCTCACACCCGC
Organism: Geotrypetes seraphini; assembly: GCF_902459505.1. NCBI lineage: Eukaryota > Metazoa > Chordata > Amphibia > Gymnophiona > Dermophiidae > Geotrypetes > Geotrypetes seraphini. Next base: position 9,501,822 of record NC_047091.1, read on the forward strand.
CTGCCCAATCGATTCTAGTGTTTAGCCAGCTCTCTCCCTTCTCCTCACCTTAGTTTGTAGATTTTCTTTTTCGGCGACCCGCACGCTATCAGAGAGCCACGCACCCGCCGCTGCTCAGTTTCGATCTTCTGCTCTGACGCAACCGGAAACAGGAAGTTGCAGCAGAGCAGAAGATTGAACACTGAGCAGCCGCGCGTGTGCGGCTCTTTGGGAAAGCGTGCAGGTCGCTGAAAAAGAAAGCCTGCAAACTAAGGTGAGGAGAAGGGAGAGAGCTGGCTAATCACTACGATCGATTGGGCAGGCGGGTGGGGGCTGCGAGGACCGTGCGATCACCCGTGTTCCCGGCTCAAACTGTAAGGAGGGAGTGAAAGGGAAAAGGATTCTGGGCCAAGGGGATGAAAACGGAAAATGGATGCAGCGGGGATGGTGACGGGGCGGTGAATGGGATGGCAGTGGCGGTGACGGGGCGGTGAAAGGGATGGCGGTGACGGTGACGGGGCGGTGAAGGAAACGGCGGTGACGGGGCGGTGAAGAGGATGGTGGGCCGGTGACGGGGCGGTGACAGGGACAGATTTTTTCCCCGTGTCATTCTCTATTTGAGATACACTGCAATAGGAGGAGGGAAGGGGAGCACATCGTTACATTTAGCAAAAAATAAAGAGGGGAGAGGGTAAGGGGAGGAAAACACAGTCGGCCCCAGAATTATTCAGATGGTGGCGATATTTATCTTTTTTTTTTGCTGTCCTATATCATCCGAGGAGCGGACTTAGGGCTCGATTCATTAAAGTCACCTGACCGATCCGATCCGTGACCGGGTCTTTCAGGCCGATCGATTCACTGCAGGTTGTACATGCGAACGATTTGATCGGCCGCGCGCCCACAAGCACGGATCACTGTAAGAGCGATCGAAACGCCTGCGCGCAGTATCCTTCTTGCTTTTGAAGCAATTTACGCCTGCGCTAGCTCTTAGCGCTTTACTGCGCAGTTGCTGGGTGGGGGTTTGATCGCACACGTCATTAGAGGGCGGCGAATGCACCCGCAAGCGTTGTCGTCGTAAAAAATTCCAAACAGTCGTCGGTTCTTTTTGGAAGTTCGTGACCGTAGCTTTTTTGAAAATTTTGGAGCGGGAGGTTTTGTAAGGAGCAATCCCATCGGAGGTTTTTGAGCAAGCTGCGACTGGAGCTGCTGGTGGAGGAATTCTTCGAGTTCGCCCTTTTTTTTCACGGAGCGATCTCAAAGTTTGGAGTGCCGCGCTTCGAACCACGGCTTAACGATTCGCAATTTGATTTCTCTTTCTTTTTGGTAAGTTGTTGAAGACATGCAGACCTTTTCTTTGAAGGGGATGATTGTAGACCTTTTTTGCTCGCGGTTCAGGGGTATGAGGAGACCCGTTGGTTCAGTCGATACTGTACTTGATTCTGCACCCTGGGCTAGGGGGAGGTTGGTTATTAGGTGTAACCTGGTTGTTCTTTTCAATTTCAGGACCTACACAGGCATTTTTGATTCTAGAGAATGACACGGTGACAAAATTCATCACCGTTTCCGTCCCCGCGGGAAACCATCTTCATGTCATTCTTTAAGGATAGAGGGAAGAATCAGAGTATGAATGGCCACAACCACTGACCCGCAAGCTTTGCTCTGAAGAATGCTGGTGTAGAAGGACTGAGGTTGAGATAGACACTACAGAATGACAGTCTCTGGTATCCAGAGCAGATATTGTGATGTCATAATGCCTCATTCCACCAGTGCCTAAGAGCCAATCACATCAGTGATGTCACAATGGCTTCATTATCCTTGGCTCACATAAGAATCAGAGTATGAATGGCCACAACCACTGACCCGCAAGCTTTGCTTTGAAGAATGCTGGTGTAGAAGGACTGAGGTTGAAATAGACACTAGAAAATGACATGGGATTATTTCCCGCGGGAACGGTGACGAATTTTGTCACCGTGTCATTCTCTAATTCTAACCTCCGGGAGTCCTTTGACTGCTGTAGCTGGTGTTTAAAATAATGCTGACTGCGGTAGCTCAGCAATGGGCATCTATTTTCATCACCATGGGTCTGTGCGTACAGAAGATGCCAACAGCTGCCTTTAGTTATTTTAACCTAATTAAGAACATAAGAAATGCCGCTGCTGGGTCAGACCAGTGGTCCATCATGCCCAGCAGTCCGCTCCCGCGGCGGCCCTCTGTTCAAAGACCAGCGCCCTAACTGAGACTAGCCCTACCAGCGTACGTCCTTGTTCGGTAGGAACTTATCCAACTTTGTCTTGAATCCCTGGAGGGTGTTTTCCTCTATGACAACCTCCGGAAGAGCGTTCCAGTTTTCTATCGCTCTCTGGGTGAAGAAGAACTTCCTTACGTTCGTACGGAATCTATCCCCTTTTAACTTTAGAGAGTGCCCTCTCGTTCTCCCTACCTTGGAGAGGGTGAACAGCCTGTCCTTATCTACTAAGTCAATCCCCTTCAGTACCTTGAATGTTCCGATCATGCTTCGGTACTACTGGAGTTGGCTGCATATACAGTACTTGCTGGACCCAGGTCACTCTTAGGGATATAGAATAGTCACTCAGCATGATGAACTAAAGACTTGGGTGCCTTAATAAAAGGACCCCTATATTTGGGAGTTGGCGGATTACAGGTACCACAACCATAACCATTTATAATAGATCACCAATCTAGGAAATCCTGGGAGGTGCCTATTTTGGGGTTATGTTACATAAACTGTACCTACAGTATGTACTTTTATAAGACTATTTAATAATTTTTTTTTTGGGGGGGATGCACCTATATATATTTTACAGCTGCTTAGGAGCTGGTATACATTTACATGCGTAATTTTTAAAGTATTCAAGTACAGTATGTCGTAATTCTTCCCAAACCCCTTTTCTCGATCGTGCTTACGTTTTTTTGTGGTGTAAAAATAGGCATAAATATTTTCCTTATGGGTAAAAAAGAATTACCTTAAAAAAAAAAACCTAAGTGGCTATCTGGCCTTTAATTCTTTCCTCCCTCGTTCTTAAGCCAGGGACTTCGGTCTGCCCCTCTTCTTCTCCATATCTGAAAATGCCTGTGTTCTGTGGTGTTTTCTTTTTTCCCCCCAGATGACCTGCAGTGGGATCCATATTTTGGTATTTCCAGCACTTGTTTTGTGAACATTATTTCTTCTCTTACTGCAAATGATAGAAACACTGCTCCATTGTTCTCACTTGCTCATGTTCTCCCTTCGCCTCCATTTTTTTCAGCACTCTTTGACTACCTGCTCAAATTTTTTTAATGATTTGACTTTCTCTTGGACCTTTTTAACATTTTTTTTCCCCAATCCAATTCTTCGCTTCCCCACAGCTCTCTCCCTAAACAACTTTTTTTTATTTTCTTTAATTCTTACGAATCTGATTACCGCATATACTCGAATATAAGGCAAAATTTGGGGGCCGAAGAAAAAAGGCCCAAAAATGGGGGTCTCGTCTTTTATTTAGGTCATCGCCTACCCGTCCCCCTCCCAGACTTGTTGCAGGCCTCCGCCGGCCTGCCATATGACCTGGTAGGCCGGGACAGGAGGAATCCAACCCATCTCATGTCCCGGCCGACTCTAACAATTTTTTTTTACCTTCCTCCCGCCTCCCCGCGTACCTTTTACAGCTTTTTGAATCCCTGGTGGTCCAGCAGTGTATCGGGCAGGATTGTTTTTTTCTGTGCTCCTGCCCCGCGCTGAGCCCCTCCCTCCCTGAATGGATGCCTGAGTTCTCACGGCCCAGTGGTATACCGGGCAGGAGCAAGCTTTTGGCGCTCCTGCTTGGCCCTGAGCCGCTCCCTGAATGGCTGCCGCCAGTTCTCGCGGGACTCGCATTTGAAGAGCATTTCAGCTGTTTGAGGGCCACAATGGAGGACTTCAGGTAGGGTTACCAGATTTTCTGACGTAGAAACCCAGACACATGGCCGTTTTGCCGCCAGCCCCGCTTTGTTCCGCTTCCAGCCCTGCCCACATTACACCCCTGGTCCCGCCCCCACAAAGCCTCATATTTCTTCTCCAACCTCTGGGCTGCATCTGGAGGGCGTGTGATGTCATCCGCCCATGCTCAGAGGCCCTCCAGACGCGGCCAGAGGTCAGGGTTTTCCAAAACCCGGACAAACTACCGGCTTTTGGAAAGTCTGTCTGGGCACCCAGACAGTCCTCTAAGTTTTCCCGGATGTCTGCTAACCCTAACTTCAGGGACCCTGCCTTGAAGACCACTGATTTAGATTGTAAACTAAGCAGGGCAGGATTAAGGCAAACTAAGATCGACCGTGACTAGGGCCCAAATGATCAGGAGGGGGGCCTTTCAGATGTGCTAATCCAGTGTGTGGGTAGGGGGGAGGAGATGTGCCATGACTTCCTGTAGAATTTAGAATTTCCTGTCCATTTTCCCTACCATAATCCTGGAGTTGCCGAGCAGCACTTAACTGACTTACTTTTCTGGCGGTTTGAAGCTGGACCCCGTTTGTGGGAATTTTGATGAAATGTATTTTTGTTACAGTAAGGGGACCTGATACACTTGTTTGCCCAAGGCCCACCAAAGGGATAATCCTAACTGTGATTGCAGTCAAGGAAGTGACATTTGGGGTCCCTACTCTAAAATAGCACCCTAGAAAGGCAATGAGAGGGTTGGCTAGTTTGGCAACGGCAGCGGTAGGTGGTGGTCTAAATTAGGGTTACCATATTTGAAGCTAAAGAATCCCGGAAACATGGTCCCACCCAGTTTTTCACCCAGCCCACCCAGTTCTGTCCCAAACCCCGCCCCATTATGTCCCAAACTCCGCCCTGTTCCGTCCCCAGGCCCGCCCCCACACAGCCTCGGAGACAATATGATGAAATCTTCCGCCCAATATGTGGCGGCGGCCAAAAAAGCAAATAGGATGCTAGGAATTATTAAAAAAGGGATGGCTAACAAGACTAAGAATGTTATAATGCCCCTGTATCGCTCCATGGTGCGACCTCATCTGGAGTATTGCGTTCAATTCTGGTCTCCTTATCTCAAGAAAAATATAGCAGCGCTAGAAAAGGTTTAAAGAAGAGCGACCAAGATGGAACTCCTCTCGTATGAGGGGATGGAACTTCTCTCGTAAAGGGGATGGAACTCCTCTCGTAAGAGGAAAGACTAAAATGGTTGGGCTCTTCAGTTTGGAAAAGAGATGGCTGAGGGGAGATATGATTGAAATCTACAAAATCCTGAGTGGAGTAGAACTGGTACAACTGGATCGATTTTTCACTCCGTCAAAAATTGCAAAGACTAGGGGACATTCAATGAAGTTATAGGGAAATACTTTTAAAACCAATTGGAGGGAATTTTTTTTCACTCAGAGAATAGTTAAGCTCTGGAACAGAGGATGTGGTAAGAGCGGATAGTGTAACTGGTTTTAAGAAAGGTTTGGACAAGTTCCTGGAGGAAAAGTCCATAGTCTGTTATTGAGAAAGACATGGGGAAAACCACTGCTTGCTCTGTATTGGTAGCATGGAATATTGCTACACCTTGGGTTTTGGCCAGGTGCTGGTGACCTGGATTGGCCACTGTGGGAACGGGCTACTGACCCAGTGAGGATATTATGTTCTTATGTTCTTCTTTCACTCCGGTCTGGAGGGCCTCTGAGCATACATGGATGCGTGTGATGTCATCTGCCTATGCTAAGAGGCCCTTCGGACACGGCGGAGCTTTCCAAAACCTGGACAAACAGCGGGTTTTGGGAAGTCCATCCGGGCACCTGGACGTGTCCTCTAAAAAGAGGACATGTCCGGGTTTTCTTCCTCTGAAAGCTGTAGGAGGTGAAGGAGTGGGCCCAGTACCAGCGGAGGAGAGAGAGGAGTGAAAGAAGGCTTAAGCCAAAATCTCCAGAGGCACAGTGTGCCAGAGGAAGTAAGGGGTAGGATCATAAAGGGGTGGTGGGGACTCTTAGCTCCTAAGACAGTGGTTTTTACTACTTTTGAAGTCGGGGCCATTTTGGAAATGCAAATAGATCTCATGCATAGTCATTGGGGAAATCTTGAAAACCCAACTGGATTGCGGCCTTCGTTCCCCACCCCTGAGCTAAACTAAGGTAGGCCCCTCCAAAGCTACACGAGGAGGGAAGGGAAGATGGCGAATTGAGGGTGAGGTGCTGGGAGGGAGGGAGGGAGGGAAAACAGACTTTGAACCCGAGAATGAAGGGGGGGGGAGAGAAAGAGAGCCAAGATGCTGGTCTACTGGGGAGGACAGGAGGGAAGAGGTGTATTTTAGGGGGTCTGCAATTGTGAACAGTTTGGGAATCATTGGGGTAACTACAGCTGCTGTGCTGCTTTCAAACCTTAAATGAGTTTTTAAAAAAAATGATAAATCTTACGTTAAAAAGAGCTTGTTCGCTGAAGTAAATGTAGGGACTATTTGTTTTTATGCCATCGTCCTTCCATCCTGATGAAGGTGTTATGTAGAAATAAAACAAAGGTATAAAGGAACGAAAATAATACCTTTTTTTATTGGACTAACTTAATGTAGGTTTTTTTTTATGATCAAACAATTTTTTATTGATGCAAAAAAAACAAATTTTTATTGGACTAACAATGTCGTTTAGCTTTTGAAGGTAACCCCTTCTTCCTCAGATCGAAAGCTAATCATAAACTACATTAAGTTAGTCCAATAAAAAAAGATATTATATATATTTTTTTTATTTCTACATATTATCTGGAAAGAGTGGACTAATACGGCCGCCATTTCTCTCAATCCTGATAGAAGACATATGTGTGTTTGTAAGAAATGGAGATGCTTCACATCTACCAGTCAACAAGCGGGAGGGATGAGGGTTCCTTTTCAGAAGGAGCTCGATTTTGCAGTAAGGAAAGTTTAAAATTAATTAGCAGTTTGGAACAAAACCATCCTGACAAAAAACAGCCATTAAGTGAAACCTTCCTTATTACCAGCCCTGGGATGAGAGCAATTGATAGTTGTCGGTGATGGTGGTGTTAACGTTTTATTTAGATGTTCTGTCGTATTATTTGCTCCTCACTATTTTTTCCTTCCATGTGCGTTCACACTTCAGGGCACACAGACAGACACACGGCAGGGGCAGGAATGGGATGATTCTTCCACATCTCAGCCAATCTCTTCTGTACATTTAAGAGTTTTTGGGGGTGTGGGTGGGACACTGATGCTTCAAGACATTAAAGAAAGATCCATACCATGGCCTGGCCCCGGCCCTCTTTTCAAGGCCTGTGAATTTATGTGCCCAGTTGTGAAAATCAATGATAAGTGCCCAACTTTTTCTGAGCCCTAAGTCCAACCCCCTGTAGTTGCCCACTTCTTAAGTACTTAAATCTAGAGGTCCAGAGGAAATAGGAACCTGCGTTTAAGCAATCAGCCCTGATCAATTCTCAAAGGGGAAGGGCTTTTGTATTTAGCTCACGCTTCAGGAGTAGCTCAAGGCCAGTTACATTCAGGTACAGTAGATAATTTTCACAATCTTAAAGTTTGGACCTAATGCAACGGAGAATGAAGTTATGTGCCCAAAGTCACAAGGACCTTTGGTGGGATTTGAACCCTGGCTTCCCTAAGGGTCACAGAAAAATGGTGACTTCGGTAACTTTATTAAGAAGGGTCCCATGCTGTATTCTCTATTAGCAGAGCACGTGAGCAATCGTTCATACATTCTAGGAGCCTCGCTCACGGATTTTACATGGTCGCTCACAAGAATACTTGCAAACCTGGAAAATTGTTGGTTTTTAGAACTTGTTGCTTGCAGGAATTTTTAAAGAACTTGTCACTCACATGAGAAAAAATTTGCACGCACCTGACCAGTCCTTAGAGGGGAGTGGGGAGCGGGATAGAGCGCGTCAACTTGGATTAGACACTCTTTATGCCAATCAACTTAAAATAAAGTGCAATACATTTAAAATCACATGAAAAGTCCTAGATAGATGTCTGTGTTTCGGCCTCCAAAGGGGAGGCCTGCCTCAGAGGTATAATATGTCGGTCTAAAAGAAATGCATTATACATATGAACAACACTAAGAAGGAATACTTAAAAGATATCCATCATATCACAGACACGCATAAAGATACATCCAAATACATCTAAAAGTACACATGAAATTTTGAACTCAAACCAAGAGCTTACAAATGAAGGGCACTTAAAAATATATAAAAAAAACCAACAATAATATATTTAAAAAACTATGAATTGATATCAAAAGCAAGTAATGTTTTAAAAAGCAATGTTTTAAAAAAATATATATACGGTAATAGTCAACCCATACATAAAAGCCAAGACATACGTTATACAATTAAAAACCACGTGTGTACAAAACACTTCATAGATATATCCAGAACAGATACATGCGATGTGAATCTAAAACCGATTTAAAACTTAGGGGTCCTTTTATCAAGCTGCGGTAGGGGTTTAACTCGCGTAATACCTGCATTGAGCAGGCGTTAGTTGTTTAGCCGGCCGCGGGGGTTAGCGTGTGATGAAATGTCCGACGCACTAACCCTGCTAGCGCGGCTTGACAAAAGGACCCCTTAGTGAACAAGGAGTTAAAAAGGAGTGCCGAGGACCGTATATATTCGAATATAAACCCATCCGAATATAAACTGAGGTAATGAAAATTTTTCCTCAAAAAAAGGGGGGGAAAAGGTTGATTTGAATATAAACCAAACTTAGCAGCAGTCTCGCAAGGTTACTATAGGAACTCGCGTCAGCCATTTTGAGTAGTGAGAGTGCACGGGACAGGAGTATAGGGGGATCGCTCTTGCCCTGGCTCAGCGAAGCTTAAGAAAAGCCCGGGGAGAGGCCTGCAATGGGTCTGGGGGGGGGAAACTCAAATCTAAATAGAAACCCCCATTTTTGACCCATTTTTTTTTGCCCAAAAGTATTTGCCCTCCCTTCTGCTGGGGAATTAATCAATTTAGTGCTCTCTAATGATTATCATGCTTTAAATGCTATCACACCCTTTGGTGTCATAGCATTTAGCATGTGCTAAATCGGTTAATGCATCTTGACGAATTCCCAGAAGAGTCACATCAGCAGTTACTTGATAAGGATAAGTGAAAAACCACTGCTGATCTGGACCTTTCATCTCCTCACCTAGTCCTAGATCTTTCTGTGTGATCCGCATTTCTCCGAGGAAGAGGCCGCATTAATCTCTGTACACTTGGTAGCAGGAGCGGCACTCTTCAAGGTCAACAGAGCAAGCTTCTGCTATTTCTGCTATAGATGTAGACATGGGGGAAAGCCACTGCTTGCCCTGGGATCGGTAGCATGGAATGTTGCTACTCTTTGGGTTTTCCAGGTACTTGGGACCTGGGCTGGCCACTGTTGAAAACAGGATACTAGGCTAAATGGACCATTATTCTGACCCACTATGGCTATTCTTATGTGAGCCAAGTATAGGAGAGTCAAGTCATTGTGACATCACTGATGAGGTTGGCTCTTAGGCATTGGTGGAATGCGGCATTATGACATCACAATCTAAGCTCTGGAATGTTGCTACTCTTTGGGTTTCTGCCAGGTACTCGAGACCTGGGTGGCCACTGTTGGATACTGGGCTTTATGAACCTTCGGTCTGTCCCAATATGGCAATTCTTATTTTTATTATGTTCAAATGATTTTTTATTGAGCCAAACAAGTTCAGCAAATACTGAAGAACCGAACAAGACTCAGTTTTGACAATAGAAAAAGGTACAATCTAGAAAATCCCCCTAACACCCCACCCTCCTCCGGAGCCCCAATTCCAGAAAAATAAACCCATAGAGAGAAACTAAAAAGCACTGACATCTAGACAAATCAATATGATAGAGGTACAGTCAGCAATTCAAAATCCGGCTCCGTGCTTCTTATGTTCTTATTAACTTAAAGTCTGACGTTCCTAAAATTTCAGGTGCCATTTTGAAAGAGATCCGGTGTATTGCTGGGCCTCTAAATGCAAAGAAAAATTATTTTTATTTTTTAAGATAAATCCTGTTTGTTTTCACAGCATTGTCGCACAGAATTTTTACTGTGGGGTCTCTTAAGAACATAAAAAAAATCTGATCTTAAGAGTCAGGAAATTAGGCCTCCATGGCTTATTTTTACCCATCGCAAGGGCAATTTAAGCTCTTAAATTCCTCTCGCTGGTCCACACCTGCACTGTAGCATTTAGAGGAGAGGTATCCTGTTTTTATTCCCGCTTTGAGGTCTGCATTGGCTAAAAATGACTGGAGAGATGCCAGACTTGGGAGTTAGGTTTCGTGCCTGGGTGTGGAGAGATCTGAGAGCTGATCAGTGCTAAATCAACAGCTCTTAACTCCTTCTGCCCTTTTTTTTAAATTTTTCTGTTTCCAGTTCAAAAGTTCACATCCATTTTTTTTTTGTGTGCGAGGCGATATCTTCTCCCTGCCTGTTTCAAGCCGCTTCAGGATGGTGGCCACTGGCTGCAGTTAGTTATAAGGGCCAGCTCTGCAGTATTGAGCAAGCGAGATACGATTGAAGGCTACAAACTCCTGAGTGGAGTAGAACGGGTACAGGTGGATCGATTTTTCACTCCGTCAATAATTACAAAGACTAGGGGACACTCGATGAAGTTACAGGGAAATACTTTTAAAACCAATAGGAGGAAATATTTTTTCACTCAGAGAATAGTTAAGCTCTGGAACGCATTGCTGATAGCGTAGCTGGTTTTAAGAAAGGTTTGGACAAGTTCCTGGAGGAAAAGTCCATAGTCTGTTATTGAGAAAGACATGGGGGAAGCCACTGCATGGAATGTTGCTTCTCCTTGGGTTTTGGCCAGGTACTAGTGACCTGAATTGGCCACTGTGAGAACGGGCTACTGGGCTTGATGGTCTGACCCAGTAAGGCTATTCTAATGTTCTTATTGAGCAAGTGTCTTCACTGTCTAGGGAGGGATAATTGTTTTGACTTTAGCACCTCAGTCATTTAAAAAGGTTGGTTGGATTCAACGGCAGAAAGTCTCAAATGATCCATTAGAGGTTGGTAACTTCATAACAGTATACCAGGACCATTTAAACCATATACACGCCTCCTAAGGGGTGTCAGGTCAAAAGCGCGCAGGGACAAAGGCGCGCCCAGACAATTGAGCGCAGCGCAGAGCCGTGCGCCGCTCTAAATTACTGTTTTTAGGGCTCCGACGGGGGGACGTGGGGGGGATCCCCCCAATTTACTTAATAGACATCGCGCCGCGTTGGGGGTGGGTTTGGGGGGTTGTAACCCCCCACATTTTACTGAAAACTTCACTTTTTCCCTGTTTTTAGGGAAAAAGTTAAGTTTACAGTAAAATGTGGGGGGTTAAAACCCCCCATAACATCGGCGCGATGTCTATTAAGTAAACTGGGGGGTTCCCCAACAAAACCCCCCGTCGGAGCCCCTAAAAACTGTAATTTTCTTCGGCGCGCGCCTTCGTCTTGCGCTCAGTTGTCGGCGTGCGCCTTTGTCTTTCGCGCCGTTGTCTATGAACCCTCCTAAGGTCACAAAGATCCCTAACCACACGTTGTCCAGAGGAAGTCACATGATGTGCCATCCGCCAGTAAGTCTTCTCCAGTTTAATCCCTACATCACTACTACTATTTATCATTTCTATAGCGCTGAAAGGCGTACGCAGTGCTGTACATTTAATATTAAGTAGACAGTCCCTGCTCAGAAGAGCTTACAATCTGATTTGGACAGATAGACATGACGAGGAATGGGGAGTTCCTGGTAGAAGGAAAGATACAATGGGAATAACCAACGGTTCATAGACAACTCGGCGAAAGACAAAGGCGTGCGCCGACAACTGAGCGCAAGATGGAGGCGTGCGCCGAAGAAAATTACAGTTTTTAGGGGCTCCGACGGGGGTTTTTGTTGGGGAGCCCCCCCAGTTTACTTAATAGAGATCGCGCCGGCGTTGTGGGGGGTTTGGGGGGTTGTAACCCTCCACATTTTACTGTAAACTTAACTTTTTCCCTAAAAACAGGGAAAAAGTGAAGTTTTCAGTAAAATGTGGGGGGTTACAACCCCCCACACCCCCCATCCCTGCAGAAACTCATTTTCCCGCCCCCTGCAAATTTTTTTTCTGTCCCTGCTCCATTCCCACAAGTTCCATCCTGATCTGCACAAGCCTCAAACACTTTAAAATCATAAGTGTTCAAGGCTTGTGCGATTAAGGCAGAGCTTATAGGAATGGGGCAGGGAACGGGACAGCGACAAAATTAAACAGAGACAGGACGGGGACAGATTTGTGGTTACATTCTTAGTTACAAATTTATCCCTACGGCGTAGCTTCTTCCTGGCACATTCACGCCTCTTTCCGTGGACTGTTCGCTTCTGCTGATCGCTGTCACCAGCGATTCATCTCGTGTAAATTTGGCAACCCTTCGTGAACCTCATTTGCATACGCGGGCTCATCTTTTTGAAATCGTTGCATTTACGGCTGCGACAGCGGCCCGTCAGATTTCACCGGCGATATTAGAGAATCCGTCCCTCCTTGTACAAATTTTCCTTGTTAGTTATCTTTATTTTCTATCTAACCCCTGTTACTCCTTTTTTCTCTCTGTATGTTCCACCTCTGCTTACATTCTGTGCTGTCTGTTAAGATGTTTTAATGCGTATTGTGGGCGACCCGTCAAATCTGCGCATGACAATTACGCCCCGATAACTGTGTGCATGACAAATGCGCCCACTGAATGGGGGGTGACCCGACAATTGCACTCCTTACTGCCCCGATTGGGGGACCCCCCCCTACACTTAAAAAATTCACTTGGTATCTAGTGTTAGGGTAAGGTTTACATGATGATTATGGGAACCCTTTACCTATGTGGATATCTGGAAGGCCCTGATTGGCTCAGACTCCTCAGGCCTCGTCCCTTGAGGCGCCTCAAGCCTCTCCCAAGGGACGGGGCCTGAGGGGGTCTGAGCCAATCGGGGCCTTCCAGATATCCACGTATGGCAGATTCAGATTGGTGTGCGCATTTCACAGGGCGCATTTGTCAGGGCGCAGTTGTCGTTCGCGCATTTGTCGGTGTGTCGTATTGTGTTGACATTGTAAGTAGTATACTGTCCCTAGTGTGTACTGCTGTTTTTCCTCATATAATTATTTATTAAGTTATACTTGCTTTGAATTTTTTCAGAATGGTAGTAAATGCACCCTGATACATAAATGATAGAGCTTTGACTCTATTAGAACAAGTAATTTTGAAGAAATATTCAGTTCCTGGGTCACGACTTTTGACTGGATATATTAACAGTATCAGAGTCTCGCCATTCTCCTATAAGAGGACAGGAGCACAGGATTAATTAACCTTTGTGAATTTTAATGTCATCGCTCACCCTTTCTCTATTTTGAGCTACAGGCAGGCATAAAAAAATATCTCACTTGCTAAAGACTTAAAAGGATTAAGGGCCAGATTCTCAAAACTAGAATCTGCCTTTAACATGCTCTCTGATACGGCCATGCAAATGTGTAACCTGGTCATTAATTACTCCGAGCGATTCTCTATAATCGCCAAGTGATTCTCTAACCTGGTTTTTTGCCACATTTGCATACAAAATTTACCGACAGGTCTGAGCTGTCGTTGCCTTACTTTCTGATTAGTGCCTGAGTGCTGATTGGCTCAGGCACTGACAGGAAAGTAAGGCCCCCTCCCCAACGCAAATTAAAATAATAATTAAAACATACCCAAACTGATGTTCGGCAGGAGAGATGCCCACTCTCTCCTGCTGCCACGCAACGCCCCCTCCCGCAGTGGGAAAGATGCCCAATCTCTTCTGCTGCCAAGAACATACTCCCAACACCCTTCGGCAGCGGGAGAGATGCCCACACTCTCCCGCCGCCATTCAACACCCCTTTGCCTCTGATGACCCCGCCCTCTCCCCCTTACTTTTGTTAGATGGCTGGCCAGAGGGATGCCTACTCCCTCCGGCCAGCTGGCCCACCTCTTCAAAATGGTGGGCCTTCCCCTCCCTGATGCATCCTGGGAGGCACTGGGGAGGGGCCTGAGACTCTGATTGGCCCAGGTTGTTAAGGCCCGCCATTTTGAATTTTTGTTACTCTCTGCCAGCCTCATTTGCGTGAGCGGTTTTTGGAGAATGACTCGCTTTTTTAAAATCAGTGACAGCGGCCCGTTGTTTTTAACATAGATTTTTGAGAATCTAGCCCTAAGAAGTTGGCAGTAATGCTCAGCCCTGGTGCACTGTCGCCACTCTTCGTGGCACGTAAGGCATATTAGACGAAGGCGAGACCCTCCCACGAAGAATTTCACGGCGGGGGGGGGGGGTGTTGTCCATTTCTTTGTCCTCTCTGGTTTTCCTGTTCCTCTTCTCTAGGTGCTCGAAGGCTGAGCTGTATCTGAGCCTGTTACTTCCCGTGTAATTAGCTGAATGAATACTCTTGACATAATCACCAGGTACACCTTTCTTGGCCTGTGCAGTGTGCTTGCTATAATTGAATTAGTGTGCTTGTGGGAGTTCTTAATCATACCTCTCACAACGGAAGAGAAGCAGGAGGCAAAGTCTTCACTGGAGATTTTGGGTCGCTGTACCGATGGCGAGGAAGCCATGAGAGCCAAAGGGCTGCACTCTTGGAAGCCTGAGTGATGGCTTGCTGGAAGGTTTTTGGCACTTCTGGCTCTTTTATTCCTCAGTTCCTATTTAGTACTGGGTTTCTGATCTCATTTCCACATGTGGGCCAGCCAACATAGGAGGGCTCTAAAAAGAGCAGGAGAAAGTAAGGGAGATTGATTGATTTATTGGGAAAAAAAATTAACTTTTGGTCTGAATAATCTTCTTGTGTATTGGTTACTTCTTTTAGTTCTTACAGATGCATTTAAAGCATTGAAGTATTGCTTATTTCCTGTGGGGATATCATAATCCATAACAGTGGTATAAAGGTGTTCCAAGTTTCCAAGTTTTTTTATAAATTTACTAAGCGAATTACAATAAAATATAAAATAAACATACAATCAACATACAATTTAAAAACAACAACATACAATTTAAAAAATAGACATACCGACAAAACTAAATACGAGAGAAGTAAGGGGGGTAAAGTTACAAAATTGATACTTTTGGAATAAGAAAAGAGCCATAGAGGGAAAAGAACATAAGGAAAGGTAACAAATTTTACTTTCTTTTGTTTTTTTCATTTTTAGTAGGGAATCTACTGTGTTATATACATTCCATTAGAGGTTAAAAGCATCTTTAAAAAGAAACGCTTTTAAGTTATTTTTAAAGCGGTTAATGTCTTTTTCATCTCTTATATATTGAGGTAGGGAATTCCAGACTTGGGGGGCCACTATTGAGAACATGTCATGACGTCTAGTGCCAATAACTTTTAAGGAAGGGACTGGGGGATCATTGGGGCCTGCTGAAGCATATGTGGAAACATTGTGGCTTGGTATAATTTCAAAAACCCACTTTGTTATTCTATATCGATCATAGAAGGTTTTTGAAGGAGATCATTCAAGGAAGAATAAGTCAAAAACATAAGCAATACTAGACAGTTACCACTAGGGGTACCAGATGTCCGGATTTCCCTGGATATGTCCTCAAAAGGAGGACATGTCCGGGGGTCCCAGATGGCTTTTCAAAACCCGGCTCTTTGTCCGGGTTTTGGAAAAGCTGCCGACGTTGGGATGGCATCCACGTCATTGCGCTGCATGCGCGGATGCATTCCTGACGCATGGGCAGGTTAATGGGGGGCGGGGCTGCGGGCGGAACGTTGGGAAAATCTGGCAACCCTAAGGGCTCCTTTTACAAAGGTGCGCTGGGGGTCTTAATGCGCGGAATAGCGCACGCTAAATTGCCACGCGCGCTAGCCGCAACTGCCTCCTTTTGAGTAGGCAGTAGATTTTTGGCTAGCGCGCGCGAGCGTTAAAAACGCTAGCACACCTTTGTAATTTGAGCCCTAAGTATTACAGTATTTCTCGGATTTTTTTTTTCCGGTTGCTTGAGTTCCGATTAACGGTTCATAGACAACTTCGCGAAAGACAAAGGCGCGCGCCGACAACTGAGTGCAAGACGGAGGCGCGCGCCGAAGAAAATTACAGTTTTTAGGGGCTCCGACGGGGGTTTTTGTTGGGGAGCACCCCCAGTTTACTTACTACAAATCGCGCCGGCGTTGTGGGGCGTTTGGGGGGTTGTAACCCCCCACATTTTACTGTAAACTTAACTTTTTCCCTAAAAACAGGGAAAAAGTGAAGTTTTCAGTAAAATGTGGGAGGTTACAACCCCCCACGCCCCCCACAACGCCCCCACAACGCGGCGCGATCTCTATTAAGTAAAGTGGGGGGGTTCCCCCCCACGCCCCCCCCGTCGGAGCCGTAAAAGCAGTAATTTTCTGCGGTGTGCGCCTCCGCGCTGCGCTCAATTGTCTGCGCGCGCCTTTGTCCCGGCGCGCTTTTGACCTGACACCCCGATTAACAGAGAGTCTTCTGTCGCTAGCAATCCCGGAAGCTGTGAAAACAGCCACAATGTGATTTGCACCCAGTCCGACAAGGGTTCAGTTTATCTTAAAGCCATTTCATGCGTTTGCTCTATGCGCTCTCTTATTTTTTTGCTAATCTTCGCTGCTTATTTTGCCGCCCGAATCGGCTCGGTAATTTGATGAAGTGTCAGTCACTGCTTTCCTTAACGCAGACGTCTCTTTTGTATTTAAGCAAATGAATCTGTTTAATTATGAAATCCATTGTGCCTACTGAAATCAATTCCATCCGACATGAGCAACTGGAAACTGGATATTATGTTATGTTTTATTAAACATGTCACTTGTTTGCTTTTGGGTTTATTTACAACCACGATGTGACTTCTGTTCAAAACTTCGCGTTACTGTAGCCTAATCATAGTCTTCATCTCTCCATTGCGCCTCGACACCCAGGCGCAGGATTAAATTTACCTCTTTTCTTTGTCTTTAATATGTATTTCATTATTGTATTCCTAGCTTTTTTTTTTTCTTCCCAGTATTGAGCTATAATTCTGACATCTCAAACCTTTTTATCATTCTCAGCTGTTGGTATTCATGATTTCTACCTGGCCTAGCCAAGACATGAGCAGGCCCCAATGATCCCCCAGTCCCTTCCTTAAAAGTTATTGGCACTAGACGTCATGACATGTTCTCAATAGCCCCCCCCCCCCCCCGCAAGTGCTTGGTGGGAATGTGGTGTCATTGAAAACTGAAGTTCATTATTTAGGGGTGGTCTTGGATGTGCAACTTAAGCTGAGACCTCAGGCTACGAAGGGTTTTTTTTTGGGGGGGAGCTGTCTTCGTTAAACCTAATTTGTAGGTTGGCAGGTTTCTTGAAGCTTGATGAATTTGGTAATGGGTAAATAATGATTGTAGGAAGTTTTGCTCCCCCCCTTCCCCACGTTTCACCCCAAGTACATTTTGTCCCCGGAATTTTCACCCCCACACATTTCACTCCCGGGATCTTTTGCCCCCCACACATTTCGCCCCCCAACATTCACTGCAGTACTGAATTGCTGTATCATAATAATTAAGCACTAGTATTTTAGCCTGTTACATTAACGGGTGCTAGAAGTCTGGCCGGCTCCCTTAGTCCCTTGCCCCCCCCCCCTCCTTCCCTTCCCGCGGTCCTGACAAACCTGCCGACTAGCAGCGTCTGCAGCACTCTACACACGCTGCTTCGTGGCCTTCTATTGTCCTGATTTACCCCTGGCACGTCCCTGATGACATCATCAGAGACGCGGCAGAGCAAATCAGGGCAGTAGAAGGCCCCGAAGCAGCGTGTGTAGAGTGCTGCAGACAAGTTTGGAGTCTGGACCGCGGGAAGGGGGGGGGCCGGTCAGACGTCGGGAAGGGATGGGAGTCCGCAAAAAACTTACTGTTTTTTTGCCGCGAGATTGCAGGGAGTCCAGCGCTGGCGGCCAGTCCTGCCGCAAGTGTAGTTAGGTGCTGGAAGGCTGGGGACTCGCGCATGCGCACTCCTGCCGCCACAGACATGCATCTCACGGATCAAGGAAAACGGAACACGCAGATAGGAGTGCGCATCCGCGGCTAGGGTTTTATTATATAGGATTATCGCCATTACCATTTTTGTTGATTTTGCTCATTTGAATATGCCATTTTTATGGCTACACAGCATTTTCATTGTGCACCTATCAAATTTAGGTTCTAGGACAGTTTTATGGCGGCCATTTCAGCCCTATGAACTGTCCACGATAAAATCCTGTTCTCCTATCTGCCCTCCCCATTGCAGCTTCACTGGTGTACGCCTCCTGGTCGTGTATGTGGGGGGGGGGGGCATTCACCCAAGATATGAAAAATAAAATTTCATTGTGACCTTGGGAAGCCATTTGAGAGACTTTTTTTTGGACTGCATTTCCTCCAATCCATTGGAATTAGGGTTCGATACGCCTAGTCCAGACAGTACAGCAGTGGTCCTGAAATATGTGCTTTCAATCCCACTAGGGGGCAGACTGAATCGATACGCCTAGTCCAGACATTACAGCAGTGGTCCTGAAATATGTGCTTTCAATCCCACTAGGGGGCAGACTGAATCAATATCCATGATTCCCTCTGAGGGCTGTGAATACTGCCCCTCTAGCCCAGCGGATCTGGAAAATGCAAGACCTGAGTGCAGAACTTTTAAAATAGTACTTCACGGCACTGCTATAGAGTATACCAACTGGGCTGGGCCAGAGAACATTTAATCCTAGTTCCGTGTAAAGAGGAATGGGACTCAATATACTGCTTTTTCTGTGTGGTTTACACAATCGAGGCTGTTAACCGCATAGAACTGTAAGGTTTTGCGGTATATAAGTAAATTTTTTATATTAGGTTAAATGACTTGCCCAGAGTCACAGGGAGCCGCAGGGGTAATCATGCTCTCAGGAAGCTGCTTTAACCACTAGGCCACGCCTCCATTCCATGTGAGAATTTTAAAAACAACCCTAAGATGGAAAATCGACTGTGATACTGAATATTTCTGCAGTTCTTTCTTATAAGAAGTTTTGTTAAAATTGAATTGGAAGGCTACTGAAGATAAAGTCGAGATATAAAATGGGGAAAGGGAATGGGACTTGTATATCATTTTTTTTATGGTTACAGATTCAAAGCGGTTTACGTATACCGTATATATTCAAATATAAACCAACCCAAATATAAACCGAGGTAACCTTCCCCCCCCAAAAAGGAGGAAAAAGGTTAACTCGAATATAAACCGGGGAGGGGGAAAGGTGTGTGAGGTGTTAATATTCAAGTGTAGTGCCTTGCCTTGCCCTGCCTGGCTCTACACCCTGTTCCCCCTCCCTCGCTGTTCTGCCAGACTCTGCATCCAGCCCCCTCACTCACTTCCTCCCCTGCCCGTCTCTGCACCCTGCCCCACTCCCTCCCTGCCAGGTTCTGTATCCTGTCCTCCCTCCCTCCCGATGACTTGCAGGCCTCCACCAAGCCTGCCGTGAGACTTGGTGGTCCAGCGGTGGCCGGGATAGGAAGGATCCCTCCCGCCTCCTGTCCCAGCCGATTCTAAGAATTTTTATCTCCCGCCTCCCCCACCTACCTTTAGTATCCTTGGTGATCCAGCAGTGAATCGTGGCAGGAGCGACCTTGCTGTACTCCTGCCCCTGCAGAGCTGCAAGCTGATTGGCTGCTATGAACTCGTGGCAGCCAATCAGCTAGCGGCTCTGCGTGGGCAGGAGTGAAGAAAGGTCGCTCCTGTTGTGGTTCACCACTGGACCACCAGGGATACTAAAGGGAGGTGGGGGTCTCACGGCAGGCCAAGTGGAGGCCTGCAACAGGTTCGGGAGGGGGGCAGGTCAGCGCTGACCAGAATATAAATTGAGACCCAAATCTCGGTTTATATTCGAATATATACGGCATACAGGAACTTATTTTGTACCTTGGGCTATGGAGGATTAAAGTGACTTGCTCAGGGGTAGTGCTGGGATTCTCTCTCATGACCTGCAGGTGCAGGGCCAAAAAGCCATCCCCTCCACCCAGTGCTAATAAAATCCATCATCTTATGTTAAAAAAAACAAAGAGCACAGTTTTACAGTTTTCACCTGTCCTCGCCCCTTCCTAGGTCGTTCAGCTTTCAAAGCTGTTTATTTTTCTGCTTCTAGCTCTCTGGATACACATATCTAGGTTTGAGCTGTGCAGCTCCACCTTGTGGGAGCTGAGAAAAGCTTTAAGCAATGAGCAAAAAAGAGGAAAAATACAGACCACATAAAAACGGCAAGTGCTTTTTAAAAATATACTGTATATATATGTCATGATTAGACAGTGATCATCCCCATCTCAAGTACCTCAGAACTGTTACTTTTATCTCTTGCCAACTGAGCAGGCCAAGCCAGTTGTGGGTAGCCTCATGCCATGGATGGGATTTGCTGAGGAAAATTGTTACTACAAATCCCTACATGCAGTGGGGCAAAATCAGGACTGGATCAGTCTGTTCTAGGGCTGACATTTCAATTCCAGGTCAACCAGAAACTGATCTAACCCTGATTTTGCCCCATTGCATACTGGGATATTTCCAGCTTTTAGTTGTTCGAAGGAAAATGTTTATATTGAGTATGTCTGGGAAAAAAATATGGACGAAGTTAAAAGAAAACCAGAGCAAGTTTCTCAGATGCAAGTTGCTCTAAAGCAGTGGTCTCAAACTCGTGGCCCGAGGGCCACATGTGGCCCACCAGGTACTATTTTGAGGCCCTCGGTATGTTTATCATAATCACAAAAGTAAAATAAAACAGTTTCTTGATCATATATCTCTTTTGCTATTAATTATAATATTATTATTAAGAGTTAGCCAAAAGGAAAGATTTATAAACTATAAAGAGTTTTATCTCATGCAAAATTGTCATTTCTTTAATAAGACATTAACTATTTTTTTCTGAGGCTCTCCAAGTACCTACAAATCCAAAATGTGGCCCTGCAAAGGGTTTGAGTTTGAGACCACTGCTCTAAAGTCACTAACAGCTGCCGATCAGAAGACTGTTTTGATGTGGTCCTGGCTTTATCCTGTTGCATACTTGGGAGATGTAATTCATCTGCTTTTGTAAGGGAAATCGAAACTAAAATTCTCTTCATAGTGTAGGGGTAATTCTGTGGCATTACACCTGTATTTAGGTACCTACTTCCTTAGGTACACCGACAAATGAGCACAGGGCAAATGCGGGCCGACAATTGCACGCAGGACAATTGTGGCCCGTGAATCTGGAAGGCCCTGATTTGCTAAGACTCCTCAGGCCCCTCCCAAGGGACGGGGCCTGAGGAGTCTCAGCAAATCAGGACCTTCGTGTTAGAGTAAGATTTATATCTTGATTAGGGTTCCCATAATCATGATATAAATCTTACCCTAACACTAGATAGCAAGTGAATATTTAAAGTGTAGTGGGGGGGAGGGGGTTTGCCCCCCACCCCCCATCCCCCTCAAGAGAGCTACTTTGTAACCCTCAAAAATACAAAGTAGTGTCCACCGCTGCAATTGTCCTGCACTCATTTTTGACGGGTCACCTTTTTTTGTAAAATACATGCTCTGTAAGGTATGGTTGTATTTACGGAATAGCATGTGGGCCTAATTTTGCTGTTTGGCGACAGCCTTGCGATGTACGTATGTTTTTGTGCTGGTTTGGGGGGTGGGGCATCTTTTTGGTAGGGTGGGGAGAGGTTATAACTTTAGCATTTAAAGTACTACACAAAGGGCAACCTGCCTATCTAGCAAAATTGCTTGTTCCATATAAACCTACTTGAACTTTATACCCTCTTCCACCTCGAATCGGTTGGCCTTACCATCCATTCATTTTGGTTAGACTAATGTCAACTTGTAATTCTGCTTTTTAAAATTGTTTTTGCTGCTGTTCCAAATTTATGAAACTCTCTTCCTAATGAGTTACGTTGTGGGCCTTCTTATTTCAAATTTAGAGCTTTATTGGACTGGCATTCCCTTAATTATATTAGTTTTAGGTTCTGTTAGATATTTTATCTCTTTTGGACCCTCCTTTACAAAGCCGCGCTTTGGAATTCCTATGAGCGTCTGAGCTGTTACCGCGGTGGCCGGCGCTAAAAACGCCAGCGCGGTTTTGTAAACGAGGGCCTTAGTTTTCACTTTTGTATTCTTAACCTTTGGGTCAGCAATTACCGTGTTTCCCTGAAAATAAGACCTACCCCGAAAATAATCCCTAGTCGCCGCATCCCCGCTGACACTTCCATCTCTCCCTCCCATTAGAACGCTGCCGACCGTGAGACCGATATACCTTGCAAACGGCAGCATCGGCAAAAATCTAATCAGGCTGCTTCGCGGCCTTCTCTTCTCCCTCCCTCCCGGGCGTTCCATGTGCCGCGTTGCTGATGACATCATCAGTGATGCAGCAGAGGAACGCCTGGGAGGGAGAAGAGAAGGTCGCGAAGCAGCCTGATTAGATTTTTGCCAACGCTGCCGTTTGCAAGATATATCGGTCTCGCAGTCGGCGGCGTTCTAATAGAAGGAAGAGATGGAAGGGTCAGCGGGGGTTCGGCTGCGCAAGAGGGGAGGATAGAAAGATGCTGCATGGGGGGGATGGGAGGAGGGGAGGGATTGAAGCTGTGCAAGGGTTCTGCTGCATATGGGATGGGAGGGAAGGCACAAGGGGATGGGTGAGAGGGGAGGAAAGATGCTATGGGGAGGGGGGGAGAGAAAGGAAGGAGGAAGAATTGGGGTGGAGGAGAGGAAGGGAGGGATGATAATTGTACATGAAAAAAAGAAGACCTACCCCGACCTAGTGCGTTTTTTGGGCCCAAAATTAATATAAGACCAGAGTCTTATTTTCGGGGAAACACAGTATTAGACCTTTTTTTTTGTTTGTTTTCTTTTAAACTGATCTTTTAATATTGGCGTTCTAGGCCTGTATAAATCATGAAGATCAGGATGGGTGAAACGTTATCATTTCTCAAAGAACGTTAATTCAGAAACTGTGAAATTCCACCAGCTTGGGCTTTATTTCTTATATGCTTGAGTGGCTTTTTTTATTTCACACCCATGCTGTGGAAGGTGCACGCTGGAGAAGAACGTTTGCTAATTAAAAGTTAAGTGTTATTTGTTATTTTTTTGTATTTTTAAGGATACTGCTATCTCTTGGTGATAATATTTTCAGTAATAGCCACATAAGAGGCAGCAGATGTTTGGGTAAGCAGCTTCATTAATTTTGGTGGCTGGTTGGATGATTACAATGCTCGATAGGGGGACTTGGGTGTTGGGAATTGCATTTATCTTTAGAATATTGGTGGAATTAGTATACAGGGTGTCCACAAAGCCTCTTTACAATTTCACGATTTTATTTTAAAAAACCACAAATGAATAGACAAATCTGGAAATTATTACAAAACGAGGAGTGGATATTGAAGGTATTTTTTGCCTCATTTGATACACCTTTATACGGATGGATTTTGAAGGAGAACAAGCAAAGGATTGTCTTACGCGATCGACGTTTTCCTCCGATATTCTTTGTCATCCATTCCTTTCTTTATCCAATGCTGTCCCTGTCTCCGTAAATTTCTTGTGCCATGCACGAATTGACAGACGTGACGGTGGATGGTTTCCATACTTAGGGCCTGTTTTACAAAGCTGCACTAGCGGCTGCAGCGCGGTAACGGCCCCGAAGCCCATAGAGATTTAAAGGGCTCTGGGGCTGTTGCCGCGGGGCAGCCGCTAGCGCGGCTTTGTAAAACAGGCCCTTAGTCCTGTAGCTTTGCTAAGTCTGCCTATCCGATTTGGTTTCAATAAACCACGATATACATTGTGCCTTTTCTTGAGGAGCAGCCATTTTTTTAGGGGTTTGTTCAACAACCTCTCTTTCATCAATAGGGCATCTGAAATACCCAAATGCAATGTGATTCCAAACTTTGATAAAGACTGAGTGCAAATGCAATTGAAAATTGTTCTTAGACTTTACATTCCACCGGAACGTGCAGCCCGGATGGGGATTACTGCGTCGCATTCTTGCCCGAAATGCAATCAGGCTCACGCATCTTTGAGTCACATGTTTTGGGCCTGCCCCGCAATCCAACAGTTTTGGAGACATCTTGGCCTAGAAACCACATCGCTTTGGGGAAGGCGATGGCTTCCGCAACCGAGGGCGTTATTTGGATTTTATACTATAGCCTCGCCCAAACCCAGGGGAATGTCAGCATTTATCTCCAGAGCCCTTTTGATGGGAAAAAAAGCCATCCGCACCAACTGGCTCTCCCGTGATCCCCCGTCATATGCACCATGGAGATCCCTAATGATAGTGCACACAACACTGGAGAGACGCATGGTGGGAGACTTGACTCTTGGCCCGGGTCGCAAATTTTGTCAGGTGTGGGAGCACTTCTGGCAGGACCTCACACCGCGTGCTCGCAGTAGACTTTTGAATCTTTAAGATTTTATTCCCACTCTCAGCTGTTGGACTGGCCATGGATTCTTGGGGAGGGGAGGATGGGAGGAGAACTGATTATATTGTTGAAAATGTTATTTCCTGAATGGTACTACTGCTGGAATAATAAAAATCATTTAAACATAAAGACTGAGTGCATG
The DNA here is from genome assembly GCF_902459505.1 of Geotrypetes seraphini. Taxonomy (NCBI): domain Eukaryota; kingdom Metazoa; phylum Chordata; class Amphibia; order Gymnophiona; family Dermophiidae; genus Geotrypetes; species Geotrypetes seraphini. The sequence goes on from NC_047091.1 coordinate 9,526,294, forward strand.
GGACAAATTTGATTAACATATCTCATCAATTGCCTTTATAGTAATTTTTTTGAAATGGTAAAGAGATTTTGTGGACATCTGTACTTTACTGTACGTATTTTTATGTATTTGGTTACTTCGTATATCACCTTGAATTGAACTTTGGTTTAAAAAAGGTGGCACATAAGTGCAGCATGGCCTGGAAAATCATCTTATAATGGCATGCCTATGCAAGCAAGACACTTCTGCCGCACTGATTTTATGAATGCGACCCATGCGTTGTATGTGCCTTGAGCAAATGACCCCCCGGGAAATCAGACAATACATATGTAACCCTGTCTTCCCGCCCTGCGCTTGCCACGTGGGGCTCCAGCCAGTTCTTCGAGGTCGGGAGTGAGCCCCCCTCCCTCCAACCAGGGTTCATTTAAAAAAAAAAAAAAAGAGAGGTATTTCTCACTTGCAGACGCTTACTGTCTCACAGGTCTTACTGAGCTTGGGCGTAGGCTGGGGCCGGATAACTCCAGCAGACTCAGTCACCGCACTCGGGCTAGGTTCTGCTCTCGCTTTGAAGAAACAGCCAAGTCCGAGGTAGAACTGAACAAACTGGAACTCTTTTTATTTAACTTGCTGTCGAATTAACCACAGAGTTTTTGGTACAATTCCTCAGATGTATAGGCAGTCAGCAAATTTGGAATCGGGCTATTACAGACCAGCCAGGCTTCTTTCTCTTATCGTAAGACTCTTTGACACTTGATCAGAATCAGATTTTCTTTTATTCTCTGTCCTCCCCCTCAGGAACCAAAGAGGGTGTACAGGGATTTGGTGGGAGAATTAGGATAACCAAGCCTTGGATTTTTTTTTTCCCCTTCAATCCGGGTAGTCAAATCAAGTTCAAACTCTTGTTCCCTCCCAAGCACCGATTAAGAGTTTCCCTCTGCACTAGGGATTCGGCAGGGGAAATGGGATCAGCCAAAAGCCTTGAGTTCACTCTGAACTCCCCTTTTAGAACCTACTCCCCCCCCCACCCCACTGGAGAAAAGGGACTTTCTAGTCCTCCTTCTAGATTTTCTAGCCAAATCTCTACGCTTAGTGACCACCTGGAAAATCCCACACCACTGCTCTGCCAGTAGAGGCATTTTACGGGGGGGGGAGGGGGGTCACACACATTTATACCAGCTTTTGGCAGGCATAAACGCTGACGCCCAAATTTAAATGCAAAATACGCACTGAGCTAGTATTCTATAAAAAGCGTTCAGCGTGGAGCACTCTTTATGAAATGCTAGCTTAGGCATTGGGATGACAGCGCTATCTCTGGACGCCGTTTACCGAATACCGAACCGCCCCCCCAATTCTATATATAGGGCACCTAGAGTTTTGCACGCAGCTGATGTACGCACACAACTTCATTGAGAGGCCCGACTGGCGCTGATAATTGGCAGTTAATGCCTCGTAATTGATGCTAATCGGAGCTAATCGAAAGCGGCTCCAAATGTGACGCGTCGAATCCAGGGTGCGAATCTGGAAAGGGAGCGGGGCTACGGGGCGGATTGTGGGCGCTCTTTAAAGTTATGTGCAAGTGAACCAACGTGCGCACAACTTAGGCGCATGGAAGGGGCTGTCACGTAGATGTCTCGCAAACTGTACGAGCTGCCGTACACTAAACCGGCAGCTGCGGCTCGAGGGCACTCGGAAGTGCGTGGTCATCACATCGACATCCGCGCACGCACGGGGGCCCTCCAGATGGGGCCCTGAGCCGCCAGTGGGGGTGGGGTGGGGTGCTATAAAAGAAGACATGCAGAGGTGGAGAGGCGGTGGCGGCCGCTGACTGTGCGAGAGGCACATCCTATAGGCAGTCAGCTGCCGCCGCCGCCTCTCCTCCCCGGCATCTCGTGGCACACTCGAAATCTCCTGATTTATCTAGAGACACACAAAAGAGGCGCCAGTCATTCTTGGCTTGTAGACCAAGAGTGAACGCTTTGGGTGCTAATTTTGTGTTGAAATTTCCTTGCATTTGTGTGGTATTGCTTGAGGGTTCTACCTATACTTCTGACCCAAAACAGCTAATGGATTTTCTTGTAGCCAAAGAGGAGATTAAGGTGACTGTGTAACTTTCCAATTTGAGAGTGAATGCTGAGAGCAGGCTGAGACGATGATGTGGGTAGGCTGGAAAAAAGGAGGCTCAGGGGTGATATGATAGAGACCTTCAAGATCATGAGGGGCATAGAGAGGGTGGATAGGGACAGATTCTTCAGGCTTAAGGGGACAACAGGTACGAGGGGGCATTCGGAGAAACTGAAGGGAGATAGGTTCAAAACAAATGCAAGGAAGTTTTTTTTCACCCAGAGGGTCGTGGACACTTGGAATGCGCTACCGGAGGAAGTGATCAGGCAGAGTACGGTACAGGGATTCAAACAGAGACTGGATGGATTCCTGAGGGATAAAGGGATTGTAGGATACTGAGAAAGTTAACCAGAAAATAAATGTAGAAACCCAACCAGGTCGTGCAGGTGCAAGACCGGAGGGCTAGGACTTTGATAGGAAGATAGGACTCAATTAGGAAACCAAGGAGGCATGGGGGCCCCTTCTGGTGAGTTAGACAGGTCGTGACCTGTTTGGGCCGCCGCGGGAGCGGACTGCTGGGCAGGATGGACCTATGGTCTGACCCAGCGGAGGCACTGCTTATGTTCTTATGTTCTTATGAAGCTTCCAGAAACATTTTTGTTTATTTCTTCATTGATGATATATTTCTAAGTATCTTGGATCTTATTTCTCATATTGTGGACTGTTTTACATTCTAGTTACCTGATATTTGTTGAATTATTTCTGTGGTATTACTGAAATTTCATTATCATGGATATATCGAAGCGATTGTAAAATTGAAATGTTAGAAAAAAAAAAAAAAAAGTGCTTTAACGACTCTTACTTCCGCAGAAAGCTTTTGAGCTCTCTATGGGCTTCGGGGCCGTTACCGCGTTGCAGCCGCTAGCGCAGCTTTGTAAAACAGGCCCTACGTATGGAAACCATCCACCATCTGTCAATTCATGCATGGTACAATAAATTTATGGAGACAGGGACAGTATTGGATAAAGAAAGGAGTGGATGACAAAGAATATCGGAGGAAAACGTCGATCGTGTAAGAGAGAGTGGTTGACCGCTGGAATAATCTTCCACTTCAGGTCACTGAGGCCAGCAGCGTGCCTGATTTTAAGGCCAAATGGGATAGATACGTGGGATCTATTCACTGAGTTAGGTGGGGAAGGGTCATTGCAGTGGGCAGACTGGATGGGCCGTGGCCCTTATCTGCCGTCTATTTCTATGTTTCTATGTTTCTATGACTGTTTAAGGATGGAGTATTAAAGGTTTTTATTGGGGTGGGTTTTCCATTTACTCTGTTTAACTATGTATGGGTATGCACATTGGTTAGTGACAGTGTGTGGCATATAATTTTAATAATATGAAATGAGATGTTAGTTTTTTGAGACGGGTTACTAGATAAATAGGAATAGAAGAATCATTTACAAATGATGGTGATTAAATAATAATTTGGAATAACTTCTTCTTCAGCGAGAAATTAAATATCCTCCTTAATGGAAGGTGCAAACGGTCACAAGACTGATGATGTATACAAAGGAAGACTGTGGGTAAATGAGCTGTGATGTCATTGATTGGGTATCGCATTTACTTCAAAGCGTAGGTTTTGGCTGAGAAAGGGCTATGAAAATGCTTGCTTTTCTCTCTTTATATGAGATCTGTCTGTGTAAATTGCTCAATCTACTTTGCTTGTCACCTACCGGTAGTTACTGCAGTGTAAAAATGGCTTCTGAAGCTGAGGATGCCTTTTCTTCTGAGCTATTGCAGTTAAACAGCCATTTCTGTGAAATGATGCCTGATAATTGACTGCCTGAAGACTCAAAAGAGACGTCATTGTTACTGGGGCCTAGGGTACAACAGCAGCAGTAAACCCCAGGGGAACGGACAGATCTTAGCAGCTAAGAGGTCAGCCAAAAAGGACTTTTCTCAATAAGGATAGATAATTTTGTGTTCAACTTTTCAGGAAGGCGTTGGGGAGAAATGAGCTTTATAAAGTCTTTTCTTTTTTTTTTGCAGCTTCTGCCTTAGATTTTGAAGCATTTTTATTTTTACTAGCCTGAAAATCTTGAGGTCAGGTTCGAAAGATGTTACTTTCAAACATTTTGTATTGAAGGAATAAAGTAAAACAATTATATAATACATATAGATAGATATTCATTACAAAATTTCACAAATTTTGAAAATTCAAATCCATATATTCCATTAAATACTATCATTCCACCAAATATTTTATAAGACAAATCCTATTTCCTCCTTTCACCCCCCCTTCCCAATCCCCCCTCCCTCCCAGGATGGAAGGTGACTAAGACAACCAGGTTTTGGGAAACCATGAAGACAACAAAAGCTTGAATGTAATTCATTAAGAATGTGAGGATTTGCCAATTTCAGTATCTTTTTTTTAATTTTTTTGTGTAAATCTTTATTAGTTTTCAATTATTAACAGTGCAGTACAAAGAATTTAAACATATACGAATCAAACATATTCAAAAACTTTCACCTACAATAAGGAGTTTAATTCTTTAATTTATAACATTTTATTGAAGGAAATAATATAATATAATACAAATAGATTTCATTTCAAACAGATTTACAATTATAATATTTACATACATATTTCTATCATTCCTTCAAAATATATTTCCATATGACCCAAATCAACCCCCCTACTACACCCCACCTCCCTCCCCCCCTCCCCGCTCCCTTTTTTCCCCTCCAATCCACATTGTATTGAAGTAATTAATAAAACCATAATATAAAAATAAATTTATCATTCCTTCAATATACCTTTCAATATGACCTATTTTAGCCTATCCCCACACACCCCAACTTCCCCCCTCTCATTTAAATGGAAGATGACATATATTACCAGGTATTAACAAAGTTATAAATATTTCCAAAGCTTCAGTGTAAAATATTAACAATCATATGCACATCTCTTTGAACCCCCTCTTTCGCTCCCTCCCTCCGTGTACCTACACCAGGGCCCCCCTCCCATGAAGGTCTGTCCCCCTCTGTATGCCTGCACCCCCCCGAAGCCCTGCATCCCACCCCTGAAGGCCTGCACCTTCCCCTGAAGGCCTGTACCCTATCCCTGAAGCCCTGCATCCCCGGAAGGCCTGTGTGTTCCCCCTGGCCTCCTGTGCACCATTTACCTACTAGCAGCAGCCTGCAGAGATCTCTGCAAGCTGCTATAGGTCTTCAGAGCTGTTTCCTCTGCCGCGATCCTGCCTCTGATGTCAGAAGGGGCGGTACCGCGACAGAGGAAACAGCTCCAAAGACCTATAGCAGCTTGCAGAGATCGCTAGCCCCAGCGATCTTTTCTGCAGGCTACTGCTAGTAGATAAATGGTGCGCAGGAGGCCAGGGGGGAAGCCGGACACCAGCGGGAGGCTAGGGGGGAAGCCGGACACCAGCGGGAGGCTAGGGGGGAAGCCGGACACCAGCGGGAGGCTAGGGGGGAAGCCAGACACCAGCTGGAGGCTGGGGGGAAACCAGACACCAGCAGGAGGCCAGAGGGGAAGCCAGACACCAGCGGGAGGCTAGGGGGGAAGCCGGACACCAGCGGGAGGTCAGAGGGGAAGCTGGACACCAGCACTTCCTGACTGACCCTCCCCCCTCGCCCTCTAAAACAGTTGCAAAAGCGGCTGGCCAGCAAGAGGCAGCGCTGCCGCTCCTGCTTTAGAGGGCAAGGGGGAGGGTCAGTTACCGAATCAGGAGGCCAATTTTTTTTTGTTTAAAATTGATTTGAATCGATTTACCCGAAGTGAATCGGTGAACCGATTCGAATCGTGAATCGGGCAGCACTACTTTACACACAGTGCTCATGTCTTTGCAGAGTGTGTACTCTTGCTAACATTTGTTCTACAGCAAAATAAAAATGGTTACCGCAAAGTGGGTGCTCACAGGGGAGGTGCGTAGGCTGGTCTTGGGCATTCCAACTATTTTGGGTACACTTGATAAGACACTCCGACATAATAGCCTTGAAGCAAAATAGTCTTGACTAAAAGGCCCCTTTAACACAATAGCCCTTGACATCACTTCTCTCTTCATGTTTGCCATCCATCTTCTGTCTGCATCCCTATCTGTCCTGTCCAGCATCTCTCCTCTGTGCTCCTGTTCAGCATCTGCCTTCTTAGTGTCCCTATCCACCCCTTTTCCGACATTTACCTGTGCCCGTCTCTATTCTTACTCCATGCCCAGCATCTCTTGTCTGTGCACTGTCCCTTCCCTGGCTCTTCCCTTCCTCCCACACCCTGGGTCTAGCATTTCTCCCTCTGTATCTCCTGCCCTCCTCCCATGGTCTGGCATAACTCCCTCTCTCCATGCGTGGGTCTAGCATTTCTCCTCCTCTTTTCTACCTCCTAATCCAGACTCTGTCTCTTTGTTCTTCCAGTCTGGATTCCAGGTGGGGAGAAAGAGAGAGATATTGTCTGGATCTGTGAGGGGCACCCCTGCCTAGGACTGGCCCTGAGCAAGTATCTCAGCTGACAACAGCAGCAGCATAGATAAGACTATCAGGAGTAGGCTTTTTGGGTTGGGGGTTTTTTTTTTGGTCGGGGGCTCTTTTTATCTGGTTCCACTTTATAGAATGGATACAATTCCATGCTCAACTGCTATCATTTATGCAAGGCATAGATGATCTTAAGGTGGCCAAACAGGTTGAAAAGGTGACGGCGAAAGTTAGAAGGATGCTAGGTTGCAAAGGGAGAGGTATGGCCAATAGGAAAAAGGAACATAAGGACATAAGAATTGCCACTGCTGAGTCAGACCAGTGGTCCATCATGCCCAGCAGTCCGCTCACGCGGCGGCCCTCTGGTCTAAGACCAGCACCCTAACTGAGACTAGCCCTACCAGCGCACGTTCTTGTTCAACAGAAACTTGTCTAACTTTGTCTTGAATCCTTGGAGGGTGTTTTCCCCTATAACAGCCTCTGGAAGGGCGTTCCAGCTTTCTACCACTCTCTGGGTGAAGAAGAACTTCCTTACGTTTGTACGGAATCTATCCCCTTTCAACTTTAGAGAGTGCCCTCTTGTTCTCCCTACCTTGGAGAGGGTGAACAACCTGTCCTTATCTACTAAGTCTATCCCCTTCAGTACCTTGAATGTTTCGATCATGCCCCTTCTCAATCTCCTCTGTTCGAGAGAGAAGAGGCCCAGTATTGATATTGATGCCCCTGTATAAGACTCGGTGAGACCTCGTTTAGAATATTGTCTGCAATTCTGGAGGCCACATCTTCAAAAAGATATAAAAAGGACAGAGTCGGTCCAGAGGAAGGCCACTAAAATGGTGCATTGTCTTCGTCATAAGACGTATGGGGACAGACTTGAAGATCTCAATATCTATACTTTTGGAGGAAAGGCAGAGAGGGGAGATATGATAGAGACATTTAAATCTCAAAAAATATATATCAATGTTGTTATCCTAGTGGTGAAGATACCCACTGAAGCAAGTTTTTTGCCTATGAGACAGAATTGGCTTATAACCCGCTGGGTTGCCATTTTTTAATGCAGTTGAGGCTTTTTCTCCACTATTAGTAAATGTGCTTCAGTGGATATCTTTACCACTGGGCTAATAACATTGATATATTTTTTGAGATTGGATTTTTGTTATTATTTTTCTTGTGTGACAGAGACATTTAAATACCTATGTGGCGTAAATGCGCATGAGTCGAGTCTCCCATTTGAAAGGAAGCTCTGAAATGAGAGGGCGTAGGATGAAGTTAAGAGGTGATAGGCTCCGGAGTAATCTAAGGAAATACTTTTGTACAGAAAGGGTGGTAGATGCATGGAATAGTCTCCCAGTTGAGGTGGTGGAGACAAAGACTGTGTCTGAATTCAAGCAAGCGTGGGATAGGCACGTGGGATCTCTTAGAGAGAGAGGAAGAGATAATGGTTACTGCAGATGGGAAACTGGATGGGCCATTTGGTCTTTATCTGCCATCATGTTTCTATGTGGTTGTACTTTAAAGTTTGGAACATAACTGTAGACTCATGTTAATATTCTGTAACAGAATTTGGGTGCAACTCTGCCATTATAGAATAGGTTAGCGGCCATTTTTTTTTTTTTTTTGCGCCAAAACTTTAGTGATCTCGATAGAATTTACCCCATAGCTACTGTGTTACCGGCATTAAACCTACAAGGAGAGAGAGTCTGCTAGCTGAAACATTTGGCCAGCCAGCGTGGGCTGCCACTTTATTATCTCTGAGCTGTGTTATACTTCTCTGTGTACGGTTCGTTGATAATACTGTAATAATCTACCTGAAGATCAAGCTGTGTCTCTGATGCATACAAATCATTTCATTAAAATTTATACTTTAAAGGCACACGCCAACATAACTGTCTCGGAAAGAGAGTGAAGTTGAAAAGCTTTCCCAAGGGTGCACAGAACATTGATGTTTTAGAGGTATACATCGTTGGAAGAACAGAATAATATTCTAGTACAATGTTATTTAATTCATAATTTGGAATACTAGGAACGCACGGGAAAATGTGTAGTTTCTTCCCTGGTAGCCATTTGAGGAGTTGCTGAGAGCACCAGGGAGCCATCTGTGATATTATCAGCGACTCGAGTACACGCAGGTCAGTTTTCACTAAAACGGGGGGAGATTTTGAAACAGCTAATTGAGTTATTCCTGTATTTAGAGACGCTGGACATTGAATAAGTGCTGCTGAAAATACCACTCTGTTATACATATCATTATTATAGCTCTGCATAGACCCCCCTCAAACCTATATAAATGGTAATTTGAGTTGTGCGTGCAAATTTGAATGTGTGCTCATTTGACACATGCAACTTAACGAGCCAGTTAGCACTGATAATTGGCTTCTTAACCATTTAATATTAATTGGCTTCTTAACCAATTATTAATATTAATTGGTTTTAATCTAAATTTATGTGCATATGGGTGCGGGATCCATGCCTAAAATTTATGCGTGGCGACAAAAAGGAGGCACAGGAATGGGGAGGGTCATGGGCGGACTGGGGGGGGGGGCGTTCCTCAAAGTTACGCACATAATTAAAGAAATAAGGGGGGACATGTATGCCAACGTTTAGGCTTGAGAGTTTGCTCCACGTTGTTCATGGTGCAAAATGTCGCGCCTGAAGTTAGGCGGGGCTCCCGGGTGTAAGCGCTGTTCTGTACACCGCACCTAACTTTAGGCGCCCTCTATAGAATAATGCTTAGATGGATTTTTTCGGCGGCGATTGTTTTTTTCTGCACAATATATAGAATTTAGTCCTGAAGAATATTTGGGTTTCTACGTATACGACTCAGTTCTATAAATAGCGTTTGGTGCTGGGATCTGCTCCCGATTTTGGCCATGAGAATCCGCACCAAGTAAAACCTGGCGTAAACTTTTGCAAATTGTGTGTGCAGTTTTGAGCACCATATGTAGAATTAACGTGGTAATCTGTACGTAGAACACTCCGAAGAGCTGCGCTATAAGTTATGGTGGCCTTGAACAGCCCAAGTTCATGTGTGTAAAGAGGGATTTTGAATTTAGCTCAGGCCTTTTCCTGTTGTAGCTCGAGGCGTGTTACATTCCATTGTGGAGGTGTGGCCTAGTGGCTAGAGCAGGGGTGGGCATTAGCAGTTTCCAGCGCGGGGAGCCACGCTGAATGGCCTGCGCTGCTCCCAACGCCCAACGCTCATAGGAACTCAGTGAGCGTCGGGAGCAGCGCAGGCCATTCCGCGCGGCTCTCTGTGCTCTCTCTGCGCTAAAAACCGCTAGCGCGGTTTCGTAGAAGAGGGGGTTAGTTAATAAAATCCCACTAAATAAAATTAATTTAGGCACTTATTTTTCTGTTCCCAGAGGGCTCAACAACCTTAGTTTATGTAGTCAAGCTTTTGCACGTTGTGTTTTTCAGAAACGAATAAAGGCGATTCTGTTTCAGAGAGCAAACGAGAGTGAATAAGAGGGTTGGGGCTTTAGATTAGAAGTGATATGGGTTGTTGTTGGCTGGTTTATAAGACTGATGATGTTTTGGACTGAGGAAAGAAGGGGAAATAATGTGTGATATAGAGGTTTGAGATTGGATTGCATGTGTGTGGCCTGAAGATACGTTTGGAGCATTAGGTAGAAGATAAATGTGAGAAATGAATGAAAAAATGTATAATGCCGAGGTTATTTAATATTGCGGACAAAACCTTAGAGACTGGTTGCAGCATAATGAATAAGCCCCTAGGATGTAGCAGATGGGGACCTCCAATTACTCAAGGCAGGCAAGCAGCTGCTTAAGAACCTCAGCCCACCTCTGAGACTCTAGTGAGAAATTCTAGCCTAAGAAGACAGAAATAGACGGAGGGATGTTGACAGGAGAACCCGTTTAGCTTCCAGGCTTCAGATAGCGGTCGTTACAAAATGATAGATCTTTTCTAGTTAGATTTGTAAAGCTTTTCCCCTGTTGAAAAAGCATCACAGAGTTGGATTTATTAAGGGATTAGATCTGTTCATGTTCAGTCTGCGGAGATAATTTCGGCAGATGCCAAGTTGCAACCAACGCACAACCCCTGTGCTGTGCCACATCAGGGTTGGCATGCTTGCTCTTGGGAAAGGTACCATGTGGGTCTCTAAGGTCCACAGAGGCCACCCAAGCCGTAAAATGCCTCGTTTTGAAAGAGACAGAGTTATTAAGCTGTTCCTGCTGATGGCAGTGATGACATGTCATGCTCATAGTTAGCAGCACAGGGTGAGCCTTGGGGGCCTTTGGCCTACCAATTTTTGATTCACTATACCTGAAATCTACCATGACCAAAGACCTCCTTCCTCATAAAAAATGTAAGCTATTTCACAGCTACCAGTGGTTGAGTGTATAAAAATGTATTTTCAATAAAATAATATTTAAAAAAAATGAAAATAAAGGCCACAGACATTTTGATTTTAAGGGGTTACTTTTTTTTATTTAGAATCAGCATGTTCCTTGACATCAGCAGCAGATGAATCCAGAGATGAGTGGGTTAAGTCCACCTACCAGCAGATGGAGATAGAGCACACAAAGCTGAGCTGTGTCATATTTCTATGATGGTCTGCTCACTGGCACTTCAGTATTCTCTATCTCCGCTGGAGGATGGATGGTCTCTCCTGCTCCTGGTTTCATCTGCTTCTCATAGCCTGTACACAGGGGTTGGTCCCTTTGCAGGCATAGCTGCGCTCCAGTTTTAGCTTTTCTATCTCAGTGGAACAAGGGGTAAAGCTTCCTGGGTGCTTATTTTGGATAAAGCTGGTGGTGCCAGTTCCTTACCCATCCCTTATCTTCACAAAAATAAATAAATATATATAGCGTCTTTACCCAGAGAGAGTGCAGTGGAATGGGGGTGTTTGCAGTGTCCAGTTGGCTGGCTTGCTGGTCCTCCAGCATTCGTCAATGTGGTGATAATGTTGAAGCACTTTGCTCTCCTGTTTGTTCTGTGCTCTCCCCATCATTTGAGCTTCCATCGAGTTCCTTTCTCCATTGCTGAATCAGATTTTATTTTGTTGCTAGTGGCACGGTCTAAAGACCACTGAGTGGAGGGGGGCATGTAGAGGACAGTGTGCATTCGGTCCAGCCCGCGTCAGCGCCTCCCATGCTGGCACAGTTTTGGGGTTTTTTTTTTTTTCCTTTGATCGTTCTCGCCTCCCGCAAAGATTTAGCAGGGCAGACTTGATTATTCGGCATTCATGGTAGGAAATACAAACCTGGGGGGTATGAAATGGATTTCTAAAAGATCTACAGAAAGTTTGTTTTCTGTTTTTTGCTTTTTTATTTTTACAAATTTCAGTACCGTTTCATCATTTTGCGTTAAATCTTCAGAATACATTTCTAAAATAGGTTCAAGAGGTAACCCTTTACAGGGATGATATATAAACCACACAGTGATAACCCTAGGCCTTGGTCAGTGGGTGTTATAATTGCCTCTGGCCGTGCTAAGGATTGCTATTGAAGTGCGCGGTTGAGATTTCAAGTTTCAGGTTTGATTAAAATTTTGATGCATCGTAATATCATAAATTCAAAACGATTTACAATTAAAAACGGGGTATCAGTTATTAACTACCACAAACACACAGACATTACGGACTTAGTTGTAATATTTTCATGTCACGGTGTAGTATCTTTTAGGCATGTGTATACTGAGAAAAGAGGGGCGGCTAATTGACCCCAAAAAAGCAGGAATCTCACTGGGAAATGCTTGTAACCTCCCCTTCCCCCCTCAACGTAGCTCAGCCATGGCAGTGACTTTCTTTAGCCAGGGGCCTCCACAGCTCTCCCCAACATGGCAGCGTGAGGCAGCACGATCCCTATTATACCCCCCCGTCAGAGCCCTTTAAAAGAAGGTTTCCCTGCGGTGCGATGAAGTCTTGCGCTGAATTGTCGGTGCTCGTTTGTTGGCGCGCCTTTGTCCTCGCGTGCTTTTGTCCCGCCACTGGCTCTCTGACATCACTTCATATGCACGGGACCCCGGGAGTGACGTCAGAGGGAGAGCCGACGCTGGCGCGAACGGCAGACTGGAGTTGCTGCTTCCGCTGTCAAAAAGCTGGAGGTGCGTTAGCCATTGACTGAAATGCGTGAAAGTGCCAGGACTCATAAGTGAATACAGCTGAAAGCCATATTGAGTTAACTGGCCCCCGCCCCGAGCTCGAGTTTCGCACTCTTCCTCAGGAGGGGTCGCCAATCTTGGCGATTTCTAATCCAGAGGGCAATGAAGACTGAGCTGCAGGAGGAGTTTCGAAACTCAAGTCGGGGGGGGGGGGGGAGGAGGCGGGAAGGGGGATTAGGGGGGCAATTAACTCAATATGGTTTTCAGCTGTATTCACTTATGAGCAGCAGCATTTTCACGCATTTCAGTCTACGGCTACCGATCGAGTCATCAACAAGCCTCCCTTTCAACATTTAAGATAAGTTTGTTCCAGCTATTCTTATTATATTATTTTTTTTTTTAACCCACTTTGAATATCAGTGAGCAATGGGACAATAAAGGCAATGATGGTCCCAACGGCAGCCATAGTTTAGTGACATCACTAAATAGTTTGGTTGAAGGGTCTGAGCACTTTGCTTTTATTTAATTACTATATTTATTAGAGCTATGATAATAGCGGGTAATTGTTATATATCATCACAGAATTTTATACATATCTTCCTAGAAGATTGAGTGAACATTATAGAAACATACTGACATGATGAGTTTCCTTTCAAATGAAAGAGATTCGACTCATGCGCATTTACATTACGTAAGTATTTAAATGTCTCTGTCATATCTCCCTTCTCCCGCCTTTCCTCCAAAGTACAGTAAAACCTTGGTTTACGAGCATAATTTGTTCCGAAAACATGCTTGTAATCCAAAACACTCGTACATCAAAGCGAATTTCCCCATAAGAAATAATGGAAACTCAGACGATTCGTTCCACAACCCAAAAACTGTAATACAAAATACTATATGTACTTGTATTGCAAGATATTGCTTGTATATCAAGTCAAAATTTAATAAAATGTTTTGCTTGTCTTGCAAAACACTTGCAAACCAAGTTACTTGCAATCCAAGGTTTCACTGTATACAGATTGAGATCTTTAAGTCTGTCCCCATACGCCTTATCACTAAGACCACACAACATTTTAGTAGCCTTCCTCCTGGATCGACTCCATTCTTTTTATATCTTTTTTACGAGGCGGCCTCCAGAATTGTACACAATATTCTAAATGAGGTCTCACCAGAGTCTTATACAGGGGCATCAATACCTCCTTTTTCCTAGTGGCCATACCTCTCCCTATGCAACCTAGCGTCCTTTTAGCTTTCGCTGTCACCTTTTCAACCTTTTTGCCAACCTTAAGATCATCACATACAATCATACCCAAGTCCTGCTCTTCCGTCATGCACATAAATTCCTCACCCTCTAAATTGTACCGTTCCCTCGGGTTTTTGCAGCCCAAATGCATGACCTTGCATTTCTTAGCATTAAATATCCATAATGAATATGCATGAGACACATTTGTTTGCCTGTCTCTATTCATTTTAGACGGTTCTGAAAACCAGACTGGCTGTATATGTCCTGAGGATTGGATTGGACCCAACATAAGATTTCAGGACCTGGTTTGGCAGAAGTTCCTTGTATAGCTGTGGATAACTCTTTTAACGCTGATACACCAGAAATCATAGCTTACATTAAATGCAACTTAAACCTCAATGGCTGCTGTCTTTTTCAAAGCTTTGTTTGTTGGAATTTTAGGGGAGTAAAATATTTGGAGGTGTGGGGGTGAGGGAAGAAGCTTCCCAATGGAAGAGAAGAAACTCCAGGATGTCAATAACCAGCAGCTGCTCAAACAGCTATGAGAGAGAGATGGCGTGCTCCGTTTCTGTGCCATGATTGATGGTCTTGTTAAGTTGCCTGACTTCTCCCCCCTTTCCCTCAGATCTAAGAGGTACAGCGAGACGGGAGTGCATGGCTTCTTTTGCAGTAGGAGAGCTGTATGGTTTCACTGAGCAGCGCTGAGGGAGAAAGCGGAATGTTTTGAAAACCGAATGACATGTTTTTGAGGGGGGGGGGGAGTTTGACGGATGCCTTCTATCCGAGGTGCTAGGCTTATTTCTTCTTCCGTTTATCACTTGCTGGATTTCTTGTGAATAGCTTTTCTTTCTCCAAGTTTCCAGGCCTTATTCTGCTTTTCTCCTTTTCTTCTCTGCAGTTGCCATTGTGGATGAAGCCGAACTGTATGTGTGATGCCTCAGGGCAGAAGCGAGATACACTGGCAGAATTTTGAGTGAGGGTATTTATTGAAGTAGCTGGAGCTGCTACAGATCAGTACAAGATGTCCGGACAGATTTTGAAAATCCGGCAGCTTGTCTGTATTTTGGAAGGTCCTGGATCTGATGGCCACGAGTGTCGATGCCAAAGCGCCCCCGGTCTTCAGTCAGCGCCGGGATGTTCGGGCCGAGGGGGCTGGATGCTCTGGTACAGCCTTGGCCGGTGGAGGGCCTCCTTTACGTCTTTTCTCCTTGGCTGATGGTGGGCAGAGTTCTTCTTTGCATTGCTCGGCACCCCGGCCATGTGATCCTGGTGGCTCCAGACTGCCCATGGTACGCGGATCTGGTTTGTCATCGCGTGGCAGATCCTTTCCCACTGCCCCTCTTGCCCGATCTTCTGACTCAGAGCCTCATTCCAATGTTCGATCTGGGTCCCTTTTGTCTTACGGCTTGACTCTTGAGAGGGAGCGCCTAGGTAAAAAAGGTTATTCAGATAAAGCGATCTTCACTCTCATGGGGTCCCGGAGGTCTTTCCACTTCTTGGGCTTATATGTATGTTTGGTGTATATTTGAGGAGTGGTATGCTGCGCATGGAGTGGTTTCTTTTTCTGCCTCTTTGCCTCACATCTTGGAGTTCTTGCAGGATGGCCTGGACAGGGGCCTGGCCTGGTCTTCTCTCCGGGTTCAACTTGCAGCTTTGATGCGTTTTGCTGTAGGGTAAGCGTCTGACTTCATATCCGGACATAGTTCGCTATTTGAGGGTGGCCAAATTGCTTCGTCCTCCAGTTCGACCTTTGGTTCCAACCTGGGATCTCCATCTGGTTCTGTCCGTGCTCATGCACCCTTCCTTCGAGCCCCTGGGCTTCTCCTTATTGAAGGACCTTAGTCTTAAGGCGGTTTTCCTGGTGGCCATTACTTCGAGATGCGTTTCTGAGTTGCAGGCTTTCCCTTGTAGGCCTCCCTTCCTGGAGTTTTCTAGGGAGCGTGTTGTGCTGCTGCCTGTTCCTTCCTTTCTGCCTAAGGTGGTCTCACCTTTTCATGTCAATCAGTCCGTGGTCCTCCTGGTCTTGGGTAGTCAGGAGGGCTCTTTGGAGCAGAGGCAGTTGTGCAAGTTGGATGTCTGTTGAATTCTTCGCTATTATGTTCAGCAGACCCAGGAGTTCTGGAAATTGGATCATCTTTTTTGTCCTTTTAGCGGGTCCTCGTAAGGGTGGTGGTGCTTCCAAGGCTACCATTGCACGCTGGGTCAAGGAGACTATCGTTTCCGCATACCTTTTTCAGAAGAAGCCTGTTCTGGAATTTCTCAAGGATCATTCCACTAAGGGTCAGGCAGCTTCTTGGGCTGAGTCTTCTCTTGTGCCCCCAGTGGATATCTGTAAAGTTGCGGTTTGGTCTTCTCTCCATCCCTTTAATGGACACTACCGTGTGGACGTTCAGGTGCGTTGGGACGCAGTGTTTGGTGAGTGTGTTCTGGTGGTGGCCCTCCGGGGGTCCTACCCATGATGGGTACTGCTTTGGTACGCCCCATCAGTGAACTGGGCCGGTCTGGAGACTTGCTAAAGAAGGAGAAATTAGGTTCTTATGTGCGTGTTTGGCCGATGGTGGGCAGAGTTCTTCTTCGCATTGCTCGGAACTTCATCCGCATGATCTTGGTGGCTCCGGACTGGCTCAGGCGCCCGAAAAGAGAGAAACCACCTGTAAGATGATCTTAGTTTTTCCAGAGTAAGGAGCAGAGCAGGGTGGCTCTCTGTACCGAGGTAGTGGACTTCTCTAGTAGAATGAGAGTGACAAAGACATGGCTAAGCCTATCTCATTTAAGGATAGTAGTGAGGGCAACTGCATTTCCTGAGATCTCAACATGTCTTCTTTGAAGGCTGTTTAGACTAAGGGTCTTAGATATCAAGAGAAGTGAAATTGAGAAGTAGATATAAATTTAGGTAGAGTCAAGACTCAAGAGAAGGCATTTTCAGCAGTGGGCGGATATTGGAGGTCTTCTTGAGGGCAAAAGAAAATACCAGTGCTAACAGAAGAATCCATTGAGTAGCACTAAGCTTTCATTGTGTTTTGCCTTGTGTCGATAGGATATAGCATTGTCAGACACTGCACACAGACACCATTGTGAGTCTTAAGTTTTGATAGAGGGTTGTGAAGATGGAAAAAGGTAACATCCTAAAATAAGGGTGGTGTTGGCATCAGAAGATCACGGGGGTGGGGGGGAGGGGAAGGGGGGTGGAATGGCTTATTTTTTAATTAATTGATTTCTGAGTCTAAGTACAGAGTTTGATCCATATCCCCAGACTGACATGGGACTTACATAAGAATGACCATACTGGGTCAGATCAATGGGCCATATAGTGCAGTGTCCTGTTTCCAGTCGTGGGCAGTCCAGGTCACAAGTACCTGGTAGAAACTCAAAGAGTAGCAACATTCCAGAGCTGAGATTGTGATGTCATAATGCCTCATTCCACCATTGCCTAAGAGCCAACCTCATCAGTGATGTCACAATGGCTTGATTGTCCTATACTTGGCTCGCATCCTGTTTCCAATAGTGGCCAGTCTAGGTCCAAGTACCTGGCAGAAACCCAAATATAGTGGTACCTCGGTTTACGAGTGCACCGGTTTGCGAGTGTTTTGCAAGACGAGCAAAACATTTGCAAAATCGGTGCCTCGGAAACCGAGCATGGCTCGATTTACGAGCACTTCCCCTGCAATCCGGCACCCCCCTTGCCACGATCTGACCCCCCCGACACGATTGGGCACCCCCCCGCCATGATCCGACCCCCCCCGCCACGATTGGGCATCCCCCCCCGACACAATTGGGCACCCCCCCCGCTGCTTCTTACCCTCATCTGGGCACTCTTGAAGATCGGCCTACTCGTCTGCTGGGCCTTGAGCATCTGAGCATGCTCAAGGCTTGCGAGTTCACATTCTGAACGTGAACGTGAACTCGCAGGCCTTGAGCATGCTCAGATGCTCAAGGCCCAGCAGACGAGTAGGCCGATCTTCAAGAGTGCCCAGATGAGGGTAAGAAGCGGCGGGGGGGTGCCCAATCGTGTCGGGGGGGGGGGGTTGGACCGTGGCGGGGGGTGCCCAATCGTGTTGGGGGGGTCGGATTGTGGCGGGGGGGGTGCCGGTTCGAGGCAGGGGGGTGCCTGATCGCAGGGGGGGCCTTCGAGGGGAGCAATGCCGGTTCTCGGGGGGGGGGGGGGAACGCATCAAAGCGAGTTTCCATTATTTCCTATGGGGAAGCTTGCTTTGATAAATGATCATTTTGGATTATGAGCATGCTCCTGGAACGGATTATGCTCGTAATCCAAGGTACCACTGTAGTAGCAATTGGATGATGCTGGAAGGGCGCTGAAAGGAAAAGCAGCAAAATACTGATACTGTACCCAAGACAAGGATATGCGCTAGAGTGGGAGTATGCATCTTAAAACTTCCAATGGGGTAATAAGGTTTCCTTTCAATTTTAAACTAACAAAGCTTTTTCCCCTCATTCTCCTTTTTAAATTACAGTCCGTTCTCATTATTCGCGGTAGTACGGCTCCCGAAAGTGTTCGCGAACCACGAAATCGTGAATAACGGAACGTTGAGTCTTTGGGGAAAATAGAGGTTAGGTTCCAGAAGTACACGTTCCACCTCAAAAGTGGGAGAAGTGGGATGAAGTACTTGTAATGCACTCTCCGGTCGCTTGAGGGGGGGGCCATATCCGGAAGCAAAGCCTGACTGTATGGTGAAAGTGAAAACATAAAAGCTGGGGGGGGGGGGCCTAAGCGCTAGTCTGCCAATACGCAGACACAGTGGTGCAAATGGGGAATATTGGTTGCAATTGATGCAATGGCGGACGGGCGAATCACGCATTGTGAACGCGCGAATAACGAGAACAGATGGTGTGTTCAATTCTGGTTTCCGCAACTAGGAACTAGGAAAGGTACAGAGAAAGGTGACCAAAATGATAAAAAGGGGATGGAATAGCTCTCTTGAGAAAAGGCTAAAGCGTTTAAGGTTCTTCAGCTTGGAAATGAGATAGCCGAGGGGATATAAAATATTGAGTGGCACAGAACAAGTAAACACGAATCATTTGCTTATTCTATCAAAAAGTGCAAAGACCAAAGGATGCATCACTTTTTTAAAGCAAATCAGAGAAACTATTTTTCAAGCTCTGGAACTCGTTGCCAGAGGATGTGATAAAAGCAGTTCATGTACTTATGTTTTACAATAGGTTTGGATATACTCCCGGAGATGAGGACCATAAACTATTATTAAGATGAACTTGAAGAAAGCCAGTGCTTATCCCGGGGGTTAAGTAGCTTGGAATCTTGCTACGTTTTGGGATTCAGCCAGATGCTTGTTTACCCGGATTGGCCACCGTTAGAAGCAGGATACGGTGCTCAGGTGAGGCTCTGGCCCAGGGCACTGGCATTAAAGGGTGCCAAACTCATCAGAACATAAGAATTGCCATACTGGGACAGACATTTTAGGCTGCTTATCGTAGGAATAAGCAGCGGATTTCCCTAAGCCATCTCAATAATGGCCTGTGGACTTCTTTTTTAGGAAATTATCCAAACCTTTTTTTTTTTTTAACCCCGCTAAGCTAAATGATTTTACCACATTCTCCAGCAACGAAAAAAAAGAGGACACCTGGTCCTGCCCCATTCCACCTCCAGCTCCACCCTGCCTCCGTTACGAACCTCCTTGAGCTTGGGACTGTCGGCACAATGATTTGTATGATGTCATCGCATGCACAGACACCTTCCAGATGCAGCCCTGAGGTCAGGGACTTCCAAAACCCAGACAAACTGCTGGGTTTTAGAATTCCCTCTGGGCACCCGGACAGTCCTCTAAAAAGAGGACATGTCTGGGTTTTTCCAGACGTCTGGTAGATGTCACCGACCCATAGGTTAAACTGAAGCCAGGCAAAAAGGAAATGGCTCAGCTTGCTTACCATCCCTTACAGTGTGCATCCCAAAATGCACTTTTCTCATATGAAACCAGTAAGATTGTCTGTTTCAATTTCAGGCTTATAATTTCTTTTTTTATTTTGTTTTTTGTTCACTTAAGGACAATCCAAAGCGGTCTGAACAATTTCCAAAGTAACCTGCAGTTCAATGCAGAATGCATCTTAACGTGTGTATATATTTCCTGGGTGGTCTTGAGAGGGGGATTTATTTGAAAGGTTGGGAAGGCTAATGATTGTTTGCTTATGAGAGCAAAAGGAAACCTGTTCTCCTTTCATAGGCCTACTGCTGGGTCTGATGCTAGCTGGGTCTCGGCTCCTGGGGTGCTTTAAGCAGACTTAGGTTCCTGAGCGTCCCCCCCACTGAGTGAAGCGAGAGTGAGGAATGCTACTTCTGAAACTTTTGACACGGAGCTGCTATTACTGTTTAGACAAGTGTGTCATCCTCCTGACTGCTAAGGGTTTACTGTGGAGCCTGTGACTGACGGTTTGAAAACCACTTTAGAAATCCTTAGAGAGCAATACTGAATATTTTTTTTTCTAAGCTTGAGCCCCCTGTGGAGTTGTATGTAAAGAGGGTACTGAAATTCATTCCCTTGCTCAGATTCCAGGAGAGCAATGTTTTCTCATAATGTTAGTTCGAGTGCAATGTGCACTCCTGGGCGGAATTCTGCGCAAACCTTCAGTTCTGCCCCTGTCCCCTCTTTCTCCCCCCGCACGGGTCTGGCCTCTCTCCCTCCCTCTGACCGACCCCACCCCACCCCCCACCCCCTGTGAGATCAGACATAGCTATTAGAGAATGACACGGTGACAAAATTCATCACCGTTCCTGTCCCCATGGATAACCGCGGGAAACCATCTTCACGTCATTCTTTAAGGAGAGAGGAAAGAATCAGAGTATAATTGGGCACAACCACTGACCCGCAAGCTTTGCTTTGAAGAATGCTGGTGTAGAAGGACCGAGGCTGAAACAGACACTACAGAATGACAGTCTCTGGTATCCAGAGCAGATATTGTGATGTCACAATGCCTCATTCCACCAGTGCCTAAGAGCCAATCACATCAGTGATGTCACAATGGCTTCATTATCCTTGGCTCACATAAGAATCAGAGTATAATTGGGCACAACCACTGACCCGCAAGCTTTGCTTTGAAGAATGCTGGTGTAGAAGGACTGAGGTTGAGATAGACACTACAGAATGACAGTCTCTGGTCTCCAGAGCAGATATTGTGATGTCATAATGCCTCATTCCACCAGTGCCTAAGAGCCAATCACATCAGTGATGTCACAATGGCTTCATTATCCTTGGCTCACATAAGAATCAGAGTATAATTGGGCACATCCACTGACCCGCAAGCTTTGCTTTGAAGAATGCTGGTGTAGAAGGACCGAGGCTGAAACAGACACTACAGAATGACAGTCTCTGGTATCCAGAGCAGATATTGTGATGTCATAATGCCTCATTCCACCAGTGCCTAAGAGCCAATCACATCAGTGATGTCACAATGGCTTCATTATCCTTGGCTCACATAAGAATCAGAGTATAAATGGCTACAACCACTGATCCGCAAGCTTTGCTTTGAAGAATGCTGGTGTAGAAGGACCGAGGTTGAAATAGACACTAGAAAATGACATGGGATTATTTCCCGCGGTTATCCGTGGGGACGGGAACGGTGATGAATTTTGTCACCGTGTCATTCTCTAATAGCTATGGACCTCTCAGAGCAGCAGCGGTGGTGGCAGCTGGCTGGCAGAAGCACGGGCGCGTGAAGTTGCGCTGATGTGCGGATGCCCCCTCCAGGTGCGATTTCTTTTGAAAACCCAAGACAAAGCGCCAGATTTTGAAAAGCCGTCCGGACCGCTGGATGTGTCCTCAAAAGGAGGACCTGTCTGGGGCAATCCAGATGTATGGTAACCTTATTCTCAAGGATCTAAGAGGCGTGCAATGTTTCAACATTTGAGTTAGATACCAGGGAGTTACCCCGCAGATCACCTGGTGCACAATCGTCAAGACCTTATACTCAATCCTCATTTCAATTGGTAACCAATGCGGCAGCAGGTTCAGGACAAATGTCAGGAAGTTCTGTTTCACGCAGCGGGTGGTGGGTGCTTGGAATGCACTCCCGGAGGAGGTTGTGGCGGAGACTACTGTACTGGGATTCAAGCGCAGATTGGATGCACGCCTTCTTGCATATCATATTGAAGGATACTGTAAAGTCGGGTCTCCAGAAAGGAATACCTAAATGGGCCGCCGCGTGAGCGGAGCACCGGACTAGATGGACCTCGGTCTGATCCGGTGAAACATAGAAACATAGAAACATAGAAAAAAGCGGCAGAAAAGGGCTATAGCCCACCAAGTCTGCCCATTCCAAGTATCCCTCCCCCCTGAGTTTACTCCCTTAACGATCCCACATGAGTATCCCATTTTCTCTTAAAATCCGTCACGTTGCTGGCCTCTATCACTTGGTGTGGGAGTCTGTTCCAATGATCCACCACTCTTTCGGTGAAGAAGTACTTCCTGGAGTCACCATGAAACTTCCCTCCCCTGACTTTCAGTGGATGCCCTCTGGTGGTCGAGGGTCCCATGAGCCAGAAGATATCCTCTTCTGTCTCGATGCGTCCCATGATGTACTTATACGTTTCAATCATATCTCCCCGTTCTCTTCTTTCCTCAAGTGAGTACAGCCACAATTTCTTTAGTCTTTCTTCATACGTGAGATCCCTGAGCCCCAAGACCATCCTGGTGACCGTTCGCTGCACCGACTCGATCCTCAGCACGTCCTTTCGGCATTTCTTATGTTCTTATAATGCAATCGTTTCAATAACTGGACTGATGCTCACATATAAGAAGAGCGCGGCAGCAGCGTAACCTTGTATGGTCTGGTAGGACAATACATAACTGTGAATGATAATATATGCTGGGTATGGTGTAGCATGGAATGTCTGACAAAGTGTGGACGTGTCGGCAATGACAGTACGTGGTATGGTAAGATATAATATAACAGTGTGCAATAATATGTCTTAGGTATGATATGGTATGGAATGTATAGCAGGGCACGGTAGTATTAGTGATGGTTGATATTGTTGCATAGAAGCTGAATGAGCCCAAAACAAAACTACACTGGCGTGGCCCAAAATTGGATCAGTTACCCACGCTCACTCCAGTACCTTCTGGTCCCACACTGCAGATCGAATTCTCAAGCAAAGTTTTGGGCGTCATTGTTGACTCTACATTTTCCTTTAATGACTATCTTAATAATTCTGGTAAAAAAAAAAAAAAAAAAATGTTTTTTTAGTCTTCACATGTTGAGGAAAGTGAGATCCTGCTTCCGCCAACAACATTTTGCTGTCCTCGTACAATCAATCGTTCTTTCCAGACTGGACTATTGTAATTCCATCTATCTAAGTCTAACCAAGAAAAATCTTCAAAGACTTCAGCGGATCCAGAACACTGCGGCTAGGTTGATCTTCGCAAAAAGCAAATTCGATCATGTTTCCCCGCTTCTGTCAAAAATTCACTGGCTTCCGGTGTACCTGCCTAATTTTCAAGATCCTACATGGCATTCTTCCTCCCCTAATCCCACTGTCCTGGAATTCTTTGAGACCTGACACTACCAGATCCACCCACATACTCAAACTATCTTTCCCCTCGTTAAAAGGTGTCATGTATTCAGGTAAATTAGGGAAACCCCTTGTCTTCAAATTCACTGAGCTTTGGAACAACCTCCCTGTCCCGCTGCTGAACATAGGCTCATCCCAATTATTCCGAAAGCATCTGAATACCTGGCTTTTCTCCAAAACGTAAAGCTATCTATTGAAAATGTAAAGCTAGCTATCCTCTTCATAACCTCCAGTTTCTTATTATGTCCTTCCTTCATTTATTGAATTACCTGTAAACCGTGCCGAGCTCTATCTTTATGGAGATGATGCGCTATACAAACTTAAGCTTTAGTTTAGTTTCTCTTCCTCTCTTTTTTTTTTCTCTCTCTTCCTCTTTTTTTTTCTCTCTCTTCCTCTTTTTTTTTCTCTCTCTTCCTCTTTTTTTCTCTCTCTATTCTTCTCTCTCTTCCTCTCTCTCTCTCTCTTTTTCTCTCTCTATTCCTCTCTTTTTTTCTTTCTCTCTTCCTTTCATTTTTCCTCTCTTTCTTCCTCTCTCTCTCTTTTTTCTCTCTTCCTCTCTCTTCTTTTTTTCTCTCTTTCTCTTTCTCATTCTCATTAAAAGGCATCATGTATGCAGGTAAATTATGGAAATCCCTTTTCTTCAAATTCACTGAGCTTTGGAACAACCTCCCTGTCCCGCTGTTAAACCTAGGCTCATCCCAATTATTCCGAAAGCATCTGAAAACCTGGCTTTTCTCTGAAACGTAAAGCTATCTATTGAAAATGTAAAGCTATCTATCCTCTTCATAACCTCCAATTTCTTATGTCCTTCCCTCATTTATTGAATTACCTGTAAACTGTGCCGAGCTCTATCTTTATGGAGATGATGCGCTATACAAACTTAAGCTTTAGTTTAGTTTCTCTTCCTCTCTTTTTTTTTTTCTCTCTCTCTTTCTCTTTTTTTCTTTCTCTCTTCCTCTCTTTTTTTCTTTCTCTCTTCCTCTCTTTTTTTCTCTCTCTCTTCCTCTTTTTTTCTCTCTATTCTTCTCTCTCTCTTTTTCTCTCTCTTCCTCTCTAATTTTTTTTTCTCTCTCTCTTCCTCTCTCTACTTTTTTTTCTCTCTTTCTCATTCTCATTAAAAGGCATCATGTATGCAGGTAAATTAGGGAAATCCCTTGTCTTCAAATTCACTGAGCTTTGGAATAATCTCCCTGTCCTGCTGCTGAACCTAGGCTCATCCCAATTATTCCGAAAGCATCTGAAAACCTGGCTTTTCTCCAAAACGTAAAGCTATCTATTGAAAATGTAAAGCTAGCTATCCTCTTCATAACCTCTAATTTCTTATTATGTCCTTCCTTCATTTATTGAATTACCTGTAAACCGTGCCGAGCTCTATCTTTATGGAGATGATGCGCTATACAAACTTAAGGTTTAGTTTAGTATTTAAACTGGAGCTATTTTATGGAAGGTTAGAGCAAGCATGTCAGACTCAAAGGCTGACATGGGCCAAATAAACAAGGTTTAAGTTTATGTGGGCCAAAAAAAAAAGGAAAAGCATCATTTTTCATAGAAACTTGGGGCCTCTTTTAAGAAGCCATTTAGTGCGGGCTGCGGCCCCGAAGCCCATATAGATTTAAAGGCCTTCGGGGCTGTTTCTGCGCGGTAAAAGAGGCCCTTAGGTTTATTTCAAAAAGTACAGTATAAAAAAATAACAAGAGCAACGATAAAATTAATATTTTCTTCCCGACACTTTTATCTTTTACTTCACAGCAAAAATACTCCAATTAACAGGTCCACCAGTTATAAATCTAGTCTTTTCTGATAAATTTTGCGTTATTTCCTGTCTTTTCAACATCTTGCCTCAGTCCTCTTAAATGATTTCCTTTATGATGAGGTTTAATAGAGTTACTAAATTTGGTGGATATTGATTATTTCTATAATTTGTTTCAGTTTCTATTCTATTCTATTCTATTCTATTTCTCTTCTATTTCTTTGTCGAGATATATGCTTGTAAAAATTGAAAATTTCGATAAATAAAATTTTTTTTAAAAAAACAAGACAAAAATACTCCAATTCCTACTTTTCTTGGAAACGTCGATGCTCATCAGCAATATTTCATTTAGTTTTGCTACCACTTGGTTTCGACAAAGACACACTGAATACAAAGAGCTGAAATAAATGAGTACTTCCCCCTCCCCATTCGCAGTTTCGGCATTCGCAATTTCACATATTCGCAATTTTTGGGGGCGGGGGAAAAAAAGAAAAAAAACCCACAGTTTAGCCTTGCCCCCGGCGTCCCGGCCTTACCTGGTGGTCTAGCGGGCTTTCGGGGCAGGAGCGATCTACCTACACTCCTGCCCCGTGTAGATCGCCAATAGGAAATGGCTGTGGGGAGTTCCCGTCGTAGTCTCGAGAGACTACGGGAACTCAAGGCAGCCATTTCCTATTGGCGATCTGCACGGAGCAGGAGCGTAGGAAGATCGCTCCTGCCCCGAAAGCCCGCTAGACCACCAGGTAAGGCCGGGATGCCGGGGGGGGGAAGGCAGGACGGAGGCGAGGGTGGGTCAGAGCCGGACCAGAAGATATTCGCGGTATTTCACCATTCGCGGTCCGGCTCTGCCCCTATCCCCCGCGAATCCGGAGGGAGAAGTGTAATCGCTAACACACAAAAAAAATAAAACATTTCAACAAAAATCAATATCTTTTCTTAAATATTAACTTACCAGGCACAGAATAAGTGCACAAATTAATAAGTGTAATGAAAATCAACCTATATACATGTATTTTTATTGTACTCCGAAGGCAAAATATTTCTTGATAGGTGCATCAAGCTGGGCTGCAAAGATGTTTGCTGTGGGCCACAAGTTTGACATGCTTGGGTTCGAGGAAGAGGTGAGTTTTTATTGCCTTTAAAATTCCAGGGCTGAAACCACTCCTGTTCCTTCTGCCTGTGCACCTCAGCCCAGCCCTGCCCTGCCCCTGCTGTGCTGGTACTGAGAAACCCATGCACTAACCTACCCATGCACTTTAATCCTGCCCTGCCCCACCCCCGCTGTGCCAGAGCTGAGAACCCCATGCCCAGCTGTACCAGTGCACCTCAGCCCTGAAGTGCCCTGTTCCTATTAACTTTCACTTCTCATCAAGGTCAGCCGGGCACGCTGCAATATGCAGTAAAATTGTTAAGAGAAATCACAGCGGACTTTATCTTCTTGAGTCGGTATCAGATTTGAATTTGCATTTGTCCTTTCTGGGTTTAAAAAAAAATATATTTTTATTCTTTAGAAAGGGACACATTTTGGATTCCACGGTAAAGGAGACAAGAAGGTTACACAAAGATGAAATCTTCTTTATTCACTTATAAAAACAAAGGAGGAAAAAAAACTTCATACACAATATCAAAGATATAAAGGAGCAGAGATGACAAACAAAATACCTACGCTACTATAGTGGGGCATAGGGTATAAACAGGCGGAGGAAAAGGATCTCAGAAACCTGCTTGGTGACAGGGAATAAACCTCAGCCAAGTCTGACAAGGTTCAGCGTTTCATTCATTGATCCTGAAAAACCTCCTCCTTCCTATTTTCTTAATTTTTTTTACTTATAGTAATTTTTAATCATTTTATTAATGATTTATCTTAAAATCTTCTCCATTAAATCTTCATTAAAACCATATTAATGTGAGTGGGGTTCAAGATATCTTGAAGGCAATTCTCTTCAATGTTGCAGGCAGCCACAGTCCGACGGGACCTGTTTCGCCACAATTACAGGCTTTCACAAGGGTTCACGTAAGCTTCATAATTATTCAGCAATAGCATTCAGTCTCTGGGCTTCCTACTGAGCAGCGTGTTAAAGCTACAGCCTCAGCACCCTGAGGTTGTGGGTTCAAACCCACGCTGCTCCTTGTGACCCTTGGCAAGTCACTTAATCCCCCCCATTGTGCCAGGTACATTAGATCAATTCTGTGTAAACCATTCTGAGCTCCCCTGGGAGAATAGTATAGAAAATTGAAGAAATAAATAGTGTGAAGAGTTTCAGCCTCTGATGACCAGAGCTGGTATTGTGACATCATAATGCCTCATTCCACCAATGCCTAAGAGCCATCCTCATCAGTGATGTCACAATGGCTTGATTGGCCCACGTTTACTACATTTTGATTTCTAGAGTGGCACAGTGGTTAAAGCTACAGCCTCGGCACCCCCGAGGTTGTGGGTTCAAACCCACGCTGCTCTTTGTGACCCTGGGCAAGTCCTTTAATTCCCCACTGCCGTAGGTACATTACATAGATTGTGAGCCCGCCCGGACAGATAGGAAAAACTCCTGAGTACTTGATTTGTAACCCATTCTGAGCTCCTTTGGGAGAATGGACAAAAAAGTCAAATAAATGAAAGGGAGCCAGCACAGGCTGTGTTTTGATGTGTCTGCCTTCATCAGGGGTCCAAAAATCAACTGAATGTACATGTATGAGGATATTTCCAAAAAGTAACAAAAAATGTAATATTTTGAGATATATAATTCAATTAGAGATACATTGGCTGCCAGTTGTTTTCAGAATTCAGTGTAAAGTAATAATTTGTCCTCAACTCTTGTATGGCATTATACCTGAATTATTTAAAAGTAAGATGTCTAATTATTTGCCAAATAGATCTCTGCGTTCTGAAAACTCAGCTTTACTAAAAGCAAATGTTAATCCAAAATACGTTGAGATCGGCGCAATGACAGGGAGCGCATTGGCATCCGGTATCCCATCGCATTCTATACAAATTATCTTTACTTACATTCAAATCGCTATTATATAAAACTCCTGCTTTTATTTATAAAGCATTGATACCTTACAATTCTCCCAAATTTTTAAGATCAAACATAGAAACATAGAAATAGACGGCAGATAAGGGCCCACGGCCCATCTAGTCTGCCCACCTTAATGTCCCTCCCCTACCTTTGCCCTGTGAATAGATCCCATGTGCCGATCCCATTTGGCCTTAAAATCAGGCACGCTGCTGGCCTCAATCACCTGTAGTGGAAGACTATTCCAGCGATCAATCACTCTTTCAGTGAAAAAGAATTTCCTGGTGTCACCTCGTAGTTTCCCGCCCCTGATTTTCAACGGATGCCCTCTTGTTGTCGTGGGACCCTTGAAAAAAGAAGATATCTTCCTCCGCCTCGATGCGGCCCGTAAGATACTTGAACGTCTCGATCATGTCCCCCCTCTCTCTGCGCTCCTTGAGCGAGTATAGCTGTAATTTGTCAAGCCGTTTTTCGTATGGTAGATCCTTGAGTCCCGAGACCATCCAGGTGGCCATTCTTTGCACCGACTCCAGTCTCAGCACATCCTTGCGATAATGCGGCCTCCAGAATTGCACACAGTACTCCAGGTGGGGCCTCACCATGGATCTATACAACTTTTGTTGGTCATCCCCACTCTCAAAATTATCAATACTCGAAGGCAATTTATTTTTACTGTTAAGGCGCCTCTGACCTGGAATTCACTCCCGCTATACCTAAGAGAGGAGAAGAATTTGGAAAAATTTAAGAGCCAACTTAAGAGCTTTCTTTTAAAAGATGCGTTCAATACTTAATTGAAATGTTAATTTGCTCTTTCGTCAATTGCTCTGTTCTCTACTTTTATTTTTACCTATTTATTTGTCCTTCTATTCCTGTTGTGTTTTACCTTTAATTGTTGATTCTTTCCTATCTAAGATTGTATTTCTATCCCACCTGTCCTATTGTATTCCTGTCTTATTTTAATTATTTCGTTTTGTGACTTATCCCCTTGTTAATTATATGGTCTATTTATGTTTATTTTAGATAATTTATTTTACCAATTTGTACATCGCCTAGAATTTGGAATAGGCGATTAATCAAATAATAAATAAACTTGAGCTTGAACTACTAAGGTGCGCTAGCGTTTTTAGCGCATGTACAAGATTAGCGCACGCTAGCTGAAAAATTAGCGCGTGGCATATTGGCGCACGGTAAGCACGCGCTAAAAACGCTAGCGCACCTTTGTAAAAGGAGCCCTTTCTGTGTTAAACTCTGGAATTCACTTGTGAGTCAATTACGAAGATGTTGTGATAAGGGCAGCTTCGGGAAATGACTTAAAATGCAGTTATTCGTAATTGCATTTTTTCAGATATCGATTCTCCGTGCTGATTTTTGGAAAACTTTTGTATGACTCTCTGTATAAGCCTTTTCTGGCTCTCCTTTCTTCACTGCTGACCTGAGGATTATTTGTCCATGTTTGCTTTTATTCATTTTATAGAATTATGTTAGGTTTAAACGGTATAGAAATTTTTAAAATAATAAATTAGATGTCATTGAGCTACTCGGACTGGAGGAGGGTCACGAGTGCTCGGTGCTCGGGCCGCTGCTATTTAATATATTCATAAATGATCTAGAAACGGGGACGAAGTGTGTGATAATAAAATTTGCGGACAACACCAAACTACTTAGTGGAGCTCGGACGAAAGAGGACTGCGAAGAATTGCAAAGGGACCTGAACAAACTAGGGGAATGGGCGACGAGATGGCAGATGAAGCTCAACGCTGAGAAATGTAAAGTATTACATGTGGGAAGCAGAAACTCGAGGTACAACTATACGATGGGAGGGATGTTATTGAATGAGAGTACCCAAGAAAGGGACTTGGGGGTAATGGTGGACATGACAATGAAGCCGATGGCACAGTGCGCAGCAGCCGCTAAGAAAGCAAATAGAATGCTAGGTATAATCAAGAAGGGTATTACTACCAGAACGAAAGACGTTTACCTGCCGTTGTATCGGGAGATGATGCGTCCGCATCTGGAGTACTGCATCCGATATTATTCACCATACCTTAAGGAGGATATGGCGTTACTCAAGAGGGTACAGAGGAGAGCGACACGTCTGATAAAGGGGATGGAAAACCTTTCATACGCTGAGAGATTGGAGAAACTGGGTCTCTTTTCCCTGGAGAAGAGGAGGCTTAGAGGGGATATGATAGAGACTTACAAGATCATGAAGGGCATAGAGAAAGTAGAGAGGGACAGAAAGAGAGAGAGAAAGGGAGACAGAGAGAAATAGGGAGAGAGAGAGAGAGAGAGAGAGATAGAAAGAGAGAGAGAAAGGGAGACAGAGAGAAAGGGAGAGAGATAGAAATAGAGAGAGATAGAGAAAGATTGGAGAAACTGGGACTCTTTTCCCTGGAGAAGAGGAGACTTAGAAGGGATATGATAGAGACATACAAGATCATGAAGGGCATAGAGAGAGTAGAGAGGGACAGATTTTTCAAACTTTCGAAAAATAAAAGAACAAGAGGGCATTCGGAAAAGTTGAAAGGGTCAGATTCAAAACAAATGCTAGGAAGTTCTTCTTTACCCAACGTGTGGTGGACACCTGGAATGCGCTTCCAGAGAGCGTAATAGGGCAGAGTACGGTACTGGGGTTCAAGAAAGGATTGGACAATTTCCTGCTGGAAAAGGGGATAGAAGGGTATAGATAGAGGATTACTGCACAGGTCCTGGACCTGTTGGGCCACCGCGTGAGCAGGCTGCTGGGCACGATGGACCTGAGGTCTGACCCAGCGGAGGCATTGCTTATGTTCTTATTTTTCTACATAATCACTTGCCTTTTCAACACACTTCTCATACCGTTGCATTAGCTTCTTATTGCCGTTGGAAATATATGTTTTCGGTTGTGCCTTCAGCCAGGAATGCACCGCTTCTTTGACCTCATCATCGCTTCCAAATCTTCATCCTCTCAAAGCGTCCTTCAAGGGTCCAAACACATGATAAATCAGAGGGAGCAAGATCAGGGCTGTATGGAGGAAGGTGTAAGATCTGAAATCTCAGTCTCCGAATGGTGTCAAGAGTTGCAGTGGCATTGTGACTGCCTGCGTTATCACGAAGCAGAAGAACGCTTAGACAAAAGTCCGTATTTGTGGCTTCAGCTCCTCCTCCAACATTGAACTATTCACTGTTTCACCCTTTTCCTGATAGTGCTCCAAAATTGGCATCAAGAAAGAGCGGGAAAACAAAGGGGGGGGATCTTTATTGGAAGCAAGAGCTCTGAATTGTAACCGAAGCCAAGACTCAACGCTTTAGGCGTTTCGGTACAAAAAGTGCTTTTTTTAAGAGTCTGTGAAACTCTGAAGCTTAAAAGAAATAGCTCACTCTGAGATCTCCCGGTCTGTTTTGAAAAAAAAAAACCCCCGTCAACTGAAATATGACGTCAATATTGTGTCTAGAAAGATCCGCATGTGTAGCAAGTGCATTTGAAGTCCCACCGTTTCTTGTTGCCTGCTTGTTCTGTGGGGATTTCGTACCGCTTTTGTGGTTTTGACTTTCCTCTGCTCCAAAATTAAGAACATAAGAATTCCATGAGCCGTGCTTCATGCTGTCTCTACTTGTTCATTTCTGTATTGCACTTTCCATACTCATAAAAGGTGTCATTATACTCCATATATACAATTGTCTGTATTTTAAAAATTACAGCATACATACAAGGAGGCAGGGCTTCTGTGCACGTATGTTTCAGTTCTTGTGGGGAAGAAGGAAAAGATATTACTGGGGTCACGGGTGGACTAATATAGCCCACATTGATAAAGACAAGGGAAGGGAGATGACTGGACATCACGTAGGGGTTTTGATGACACAATAGAGAGGGGCCAGCCGGGGAACTGTATCCGATACCGGTAAATGTGTAGACAGCCGTTTATCCTCAAGAATTACTATCGACCGAGCAGGAGCAGGATTTGAACCCAGGTCTCCCGGTGTGTTCGCTATCTACGCCTCCTGCGGTGCCCAGTTCATCAGCTAATGCTGCTTTTCTCTGCCAAGTCTGGGTTTCCTTGTTACACTGTCTTTGAATTCTTCATGCGTTTACAGAAGGTCACACAAAGATGTATTGTATTGAAATTTTGCCTACCATCTGCTGTAAATGAGGGAGATTGAAATCTGGCAACTTCTTAAATCCCCCCCCCACCCCAAGATTCACGCAGAACACCAATCAAGTAATAATAACAACATTTCCCCTTCCAGGAGAACTGAAACTTCTATCAAATACAGATATAAACGGTTCTAACACTATATAAACACATAAATAGGCTACGAAGGCGTTCAGAACAAAAGCAGGTGGTGGCTATATATTACCGGAGCAATCAACACTCTTCACTCAAGACGCTGGACAGATTGACGTGCTTTCTACACAAATTCTTCTCTTCTTTACTAAACTAAACTAAACTAAACCTTGGGTTTATATACCGCACCATCTCCACAAATGCGGAGCTCGGCACGGTTTACAGGAAGAAGGATGAGAGAGGAACTACAGTGGAGAGATTAAAGAGTTAGGTGTAAAGGGGGAAGGTGAGAGGCCTAAGAGGGGGGAAGTGTTACAGTTTTGAGAATAGCCAGGTTTTTAGGTTTTTACCCCTTTGAAACGGAGAGAATAACGCTTAAGAGACGCTCATTGCAGTTTGGCTGAAAGTTTTGGGCATTGGCCCACGTCTAAAGTAGAACCCAGAGCTGCCTGAACACCGGCCCTGGGTTTTGGCCTTTAGTCCTAGCCCATTGTGGGATTTTCCATCAGCAGTGAGGCTCCTAGCGGCATCAAGGATCAAGTCTCCTACCACCCGGAGTACCTTACAGCAGTGATCCCCCAACCCTGTCCTGGAGAGCCACCAGCCAGTCGGGTTTTCAAGACAACCTTCATGAATACGCATGAGAGAGATTTGCTTATAATGAAGATGACAGGCATGCAAATCTACCCTATGCATATTCATTAGGGCTTTCCTGAAAACCTGACTGGCTGGTGGTCCTCCAGGACAGGGTTGGGGACCACCGCACAGAACTGTGATACCTTGCACTGGACCAATATGAGAAGAATTCACAGGCGTTGCATAGGAGCTCTGAAGGCCACATCAGCACCTTAAGAGGGTGGATGAATCATGCCACTGACTCATGGCCACACACACACAGTGAGAAACCCACCCTGTGATGTTTCATTTGCAGAGTATAGGAGTGGTTTACCATTGTCTTCCGTGTGGCTGTACTATGTCACTGCTTCCCTCAGCCTATGGCACCTGGTATTCCCAGGTGGTCTCCCATCCAGGTAATAGCCAAGCCTGACACTGCTTAGCTTCCCAAAAAAAGACCAGGCCTACTCAGGGGAGCCAGACCATAGGCTACTCTTAAGATGATACCTTGTCTCAAACTCACATGCATTGATCTCCTTGGGCTATTTCTCACCTAGGAAAGATTGAAATATATTGATGCATCTAGCTAATCAATTACATGGACAGAGCCTCACATGTTACACAGGTGGCAAAGATTCTGGTTGTTCTCCAGAACCAGGATGTTATATGGAACCCAGTAACTGCCAGACCGTATGCAAAATGGCAACCTGATCAAAGTTGAGTGGGCGCAAACCTTGCAGGGTACCCCTCATGCACCTGTACGAACGGCTGCAGAACAGAGAGCGGTGCAGGAGTGGGGAACTGCGGGAATCCCGCAGGAGTGGAAGAACTTGTCGAGGGATTTCTGTGGGACCGTAGTCCAAAATCTCTGGCGATGCCAGAATGAGGTTTGGAATGCGCTGAGAGGCATCTGGAACACCAGACTGAGGCTTGGAACATTCATTGGTTGAATAGTGACTAGTACCCCTCCCCCCCAAAACCTAGAAGAACAGAGGGTTGCGAGAGAGTGGGACGGAGGCAGTGGCCTAGCGAGGGAGAGAGGCGCCCAGGGTGGTGGCACCCTCCCCCAACCTCTTCTCTGCCCCTCCCCCCACCTCCACACGCTCTTTTCTCGCCCCCTCCTGCCGCACACGTGCCGCTTCCCTTCCCCTGTACCTCTGGAATGTTCCTGGCACGAGCAGCAACCCCCAACCCGCTGTTGCACCAGCGTCGGCTCTTCCTCTGATGTCACTTCTTAGGCACGGGCCTCGGAAGTGATGTCAGAGGAAGAGACGACCCTGGCGCAACAGCGGATTTGGGGGGTTGCTTCTCGTGCCAGGAATGTTACAGAGGTACAGGGGAAGGTTAAACAGCATGTATATATAGCAGTGTGGGGGAGGGGGAAAGGAACAGTGGGGCGGAGAGGAGAACAGGTACCTTCGCCCTCACCGACAGCGCCCGGGGCGGATTGCCTCTCCTTACTACACCACTAGATGGAGGAGATTAATTGTGGGGATGGATTAGATTACAGCGGGGATGGGTGAAATTTTCTATCCCTCTGCAACTCTTTACAATGCAGAAAGCTACGTGCGGCTGTTCCGGAGGTGGGAGCTGCGAGCGCTGCTCAGGGACTGCTGGGTCTGTTGACGTGTTTGTTTGGGGTTTTTTTTCTCTCTCTCTCATATTCTTGCCTTGCAAATGTTTAAGGTTATCCAGGATAAGTAACTTATTAAGTAGATCTTCTAATAGCGGGTTGTTTACCCACAGGGATACGTCTGGGGAGCGTTCAGCCAGCTTGTGTTGTTTACGCAGTATCTTTCTGGATAACAGATGAGCCCTTTCCAGCCACCAGTCGATGCGCCTCGCAGCTGGGCAAATTATTTTTCTATTACATGCAATAATAAAGGTCGTCGGGGAAAACAGTTTGAGAGTTTTCTCACCCGTGGCTCAGGATTCTTTCGGAGCTTAAGCTTTCGTTGGATCTTTCTCACAGTAATAGGGAAACAGGAGTTATATTCAGACTGGGTTAATAAGCATGCTATGTAATTCTTTTAACTTTGCTTACCTTAACTCTCTTCTGAAGAAACATACGAGGGTAAATCAAAAAGTAAAGGCAAACTAGAACATAACATAAGAACGTGAGAATTGCCGCTGCTGGGTCAGACCAGTGGTCCATCGTGCCCACTCACGCGGAGGCCCTCTGGTCAAAGACCAACGCCCTAACTGAGACCAGCCCTACCTGAGTACGTTCCGGTTCAGCAGGAACTTGTCTAACTTTGTCTTGAATCCCTGGAGGGTGTTTTCCCCTATTACAGACTTCGGAAGAGCGTTCCGGTTTTCTGCCACTCTCTGGGTGAAGAAGAACTTCCTTACGTTCGTACAGAAACTATCCCCTTTCAATTTACATTTAATGGCTTTAATAGAAATAACTGTGATCAGTTGCACCTATCACTTTTCCACATGGTTCCCCCCCATAGCTTTTTGGCTGCTTCCGAAGCTAGGTGAACACCCCTTCCTGTACGTCATCATGCTTTGTCTTTTGCTCTCCGGGTCGCAGTGATGCGCCCATGTCTCGTTGCCGGTGACAATTCTCTCCGGAATACTCGGATCTTCTTCATACCAAGTTTCCAAGTTTATTAAATAGCTTGATTTATCGCCTATTCAAAATTCTAGGCGATGTACAAATTGTTCAAAAATATAGGTAACATATCATTCAGACATACGATAATTTGGGTGAGAAAAGTAAACTTACTTATACAGATATCAATACATTTAGGTTGAAAATTTCTACGTATAATAGTAAAACAAAAGGGAAGTTATTTAATGGTTACATTCATTGTTAAATTCAATAATTCGAGGGAAGTACATTAGGAAGGGAGACAATGACGATTGACGAAGAAAATTAGATTGGCAGTGAAGAGGATTTTAATCACTAAAAGCATCTGTAAATAAAAAACTTTTAAGTTTGGTCTTAAATTTGTCTAAGTTTTTTTCTTGTCTTAAATAGAGTGGGAGATCATTCCAGGACTGAGGAGCTGTTATTGAAAAGATTGTATTGCGCCTTGTGTTAATAACTTTTAAAGAGGGGATAGCCAATAAATGTTGATCTTGTGATCTAAGAGATCTAGAGGTAGTATAAGGTATTAAGACTCTAAAAATAAAGGCAGGAGTTTTGAATTCTAAAGCTTTAAAGGTAAGCAAGCATTGTTTATATATAATGCGATGTGCTACTGGGAGCCAGTGTGCCTCCTTGAGTAATGGTGAAACATGATCAAATTTTTTGGCTTTATAAATGATTTTAATGGAGGCGTTCTGAATTATTTGTAAACGCCTAAGCTCTTTTTGTGGCAAACCTATAAATAACGTATAAATCAAAGACCTAAGCTGTATATACATTCCACAAGCTGTTTTTTCAATAGCCTCAGCCCCACCACTCCACCGCTTTGTTAATTTACCATTGCGGGAAGAATTACGTGAGAGCTCATCATTGGCTGATTGTACTAATATTTTAATGAAATTTACTTGTTTTTTAAAAAAACTTTCTTAATTTTTAAATAAATATTTTACTATACTAATGTACTTAGCTTTTTTTACTGCTGAGCCAACGTCCGGGAGTCAAACCCGACATGCCATGTTTCGCACTAAAAAGTGCTTTATCAAGGGTCTCCCTAAAATAATAAGAGGAAAACGGGCTGTTACAGACTGCTCAAAACCGCCCCCTCTCTCCCTCTTCAAAAAACTTCTCAACTCGCAATATCTTAAGTACTCACCATGACCGCCCGTGTCATCCGACTATTCAAGTGTAAGAATGCAAGATGGCCGCGGCGTCTCAGTCTTAAAATTTAAATATCCCTCCTACCAATCAAAATCGCCTCCCCCTGAATCCCATTGGCCCAACCTCATCCAATGAGTGAAGTCCACTCAATTTCTGCATCCGCAATGGTAAATTAACATAGCGGCGGAGTGGTGGGGCTGAGGCTATTGAAAAAACAGCTTGTGGAATGTATATACAGCTTAGGTCTTTGATTTATACGTGTTGTATTGACCAAAGCTAAAACAACTAAAAAAATAAGCCATATTTTGAAACCTATAAATAAGGCATTACAGTAATCAATTTTAGAGATTACAAGGGAATGAAGTAAGATGTTCAAAGATTGTGCGCATAAAAATTTTGACACAGATCGGATTTGGCGGAGTCTGTAAAAAGTAGATTTAACCACTTGGCTTATATGATCGTGGAATGATAATTTATTATCAAATATTACTCCTAGAATCAAATATTACTCCTAGAACCGTCTCAGGAACTGGGTCGCAACCTTCACACGCTGTTGCTTGTGCAGATCAGTAAGCCTTTTGGGACTCTCCTGTATCCCAAGCCGTCATGCACGATGGCAGATGCAGTTCCATAGCCAATCTCCGAATTTGCAGCCGTTTGAGACACCGCTATCCGTCGGTGTTCTCTAATCAAGGCATCCGCCTTGTCAATGTGCTCTCGTGTGCGTGATGTTGATGGGCGACCAGAAAGACCTTTGTCGGTTACACTTGTTCTTCCCGCTTTAAACCTTTGTACCCACTCATAAACCTTTCGTTGATTTGTGGTGCTATGTCCATACTGAGTCAATATCCGACGGTGAATTTCCACTGGTTTCACTCCCTCTGCCCGAAGAAAACGCACTACTGCGCGTTGGTCTTCGAGGGTGCAATCTTGCAGTGGAGCGTCCATGTTTCTGACCTCGTGGCTGCCACATGACTAAAGGCCGAGCGCTGCACTGTGCATGGACGAACAATTGCATTTCGCTAGCTCTGTTCCGGTTATCGTGTAATTTAACAATTGCCTTTACTTTCTGATTCGCCCTCGTAGTTAACATTTTTTTTAAATGTTCTTAGGGATTTAAGGATGGTGAGGGTAATGATTGCCTTATATACTGCCACTTTGCATTTCCAGTGGGTGGAAAAGGCAGGTCATAAGTGTTTGAATTGAATGAAATGATCTGCAGGTTATGACAAGTAATGATACTCAGCTTCTCAATTTCAAGTGACTTTGAAGCCGTTGCCCTGAGCCCCTGGGAGCGGCTGTGTAATGACCATTAGCAACGAACGGCCTCACGCATGCCAGAACAGCTTAGTTTGCGTTGGCCAGGGGGGGTCTTGTGTGAGCCCTTCCTGCGTGATAGGACTTGTGATGGTGACCTAAGCATGGTTTCACTCGGAGCTTCTGGGAAATTGCAAGGTAGTGATGTAAGATCATGAAGGGCGTAGAAAAAATAGACAGGGACAGATTTTTCAAATTAAGGGGATCAATAAGTACAAGGGGGCACTCAGAGAAATTGAAAGGGGAGAAGTTTAGAACGAACGCCAGGAAGTTCTTTTTCACACAGAGGGTGGTGGATACATGGAACGCGCTACCAGAGGATGTGATAAGCAGGAGCACGCTACAGGGGTTCAAAGAAGCTTTGGATAGGTACTTGGAAGACAAAGGGATTGAGGGGTACAGATAAGAGTAGAGGTAGATTATAGGGATGGGATTAGAGGTAAGTTACAAAATTAATCAGGGACCACTGTTCAGGCACTAGGCCTGATGGGCCACCGCGGGGGCGGACCGCTGAGCAAGATGGACCACTGGTCTGACTCAGCAAGGGCAACTTCTTATGTTCTTATGTTCTTTCCCTCTCCACCTCCCTATTCCTACCCGACCCCTGATGTCAAATGTTTTACAGCTTCCAGGGAACTCTGATGCCCGTCAGGTCCTCAGCCTACATTTTCAAAGGTTTCAGGATTAGTTGAATCTAATCTAATTTAATCTTTGGTTTATATACCGGGTCATCTCCCAGTGGAGCTCGACTCGGTTCATATATAATTAAGACTAGAGTACATTGAAGAAACACATAAGAGACGAAAGAACTAATTAAAAACTAAAGTACATAAGAAAAATAACTATAATATTATCATTTTGTTGAGGCTGTAGTTAAACCATTTAAAAATTGCAGGAACATCGAAGGGGGCAAATTCAGAGTTCGTGACAATTTCGTGTTTACCTTGTAACCCTGCCTTGAATCTCCGACATACCCCCGGATCCCCTGACCACTCCCTACTCGCTAAGCTATGCTGACTGACTTATTTGTAACATCACTTTATATGTACAGTCTCTTACTCTGTTAACCGCTCTGAACTGTTATGTTACTGCGGTATACAAAAATAAAGTTATTATTATTATTAAGCATTTATGCATTTACTAGTCTTTAAGCCCGTTACATTAACGGGTGCTAGAAAGCAGCCCCCTTTCCCTCTCCCCCTCCAGTTCCTCCCTAACTGTCTCTCCGTGGCCCCCCTTCTGTCTTCCCCCCCCAAGCAAAATGATCTGCCTCCCAGCACACCCCTCCCCCCGAAGCAGCCCCCTTTCCCTCTACCCTCCAATTCCTCCCTGACAGTATCTCCGTGGCCCCCCTTCTGTCTCCTCTCCCAAGCAAAGCTGTCTGCCTCCCAGCACACCCCTCCCCCCAAAGCAGACCCCTTTCCCTCTACCCTCCAATTCCTCCCTGACAGTATCTCCGTTGCCCCCCTTCTGTCTCCCCTCCCAAGCAAAGCTGTCTGCCTCCCAGCACACCCCTCCCCCCAAAGCAGACCCCTTTCCCTCTACCCCTCCAATTCCTCCCTGACTGTCTCTCCGTGGCCCCCCATTTTGGCAGAGGAATGTTTTTTTGTTTGGGGGGGGATGCGCCCAAAAGCTCCACCCTAGCCCCGGCAGAATCCTGAAACCTCACGCAAGCGCTTTCCTGCGTCTGTACGCGATTGTCCTCCCCTCCACCTCACACTCGCGTAAAGACGCAGGAAAGCGTTGGCATGCGGCTACAGCAGTGAGTCGGGCAACGTTCCAGAACGTAAGGCAACCCTTGGAGGCGGTGCAGCTCTTGCGCGTGTGTACGTCGTCTCGTGCTGGAGGTGAGAGCTGAAGGCGGTTGCGGACGCGACCGCCGGACACTTAAGGCACAAGTTTCCCATAAAGAATCATTCTTTATAATACCGAGGCCCTCAAAATAGTACCTGGCGGGCCGTGAGTTTGAGACCACTGCTTTAGGAGGGTGCTTTTCATGATGGAGGGACGGACCCCCGATTTCACCTTCCCTTTTCCCTCTGTCCTATCAAATTTTGTAGGTCCCTCTTTTGGCCTCATTTCTTCCCCATTCTTTCTGTTTTATATTGATTGTTGTAAACTGCCTGGACACTTCTCAGTGGAAATGATAATTAAACTTGGAAATTTAGACCTGGTAGTGGATTTCTCAAGTGGTAAACAACAGCACACAAGTTACAAGCCTCTCTGCATTGCTGTAGATTAGCTAATAAGCTGTTGACCATGCATTTTAATACACTTCACTCTGTCTGCTGTCTGAGAAATCTACAGCATCTTGTGGTCTGTAATGAGCTTATTAACTGTGCACTGAAACCCACGTTCGCTTTCGGCATTGGCTGCTCAGACCCCGTATCTGAAATCTAAATGGGAGTTGTAGACATTTATTTAAAAAAAAAATTCTACCCCACACCATCTACCATTCTGGACACTTTGCAGCTCACATACATTGTAAAAACACACAAGTGGAGAGGCCTAATCAAAAACAACGTCTAAGTCCCCTTGTGGCCTAAGGCCCTAGTCCAGGGATAGGCAATTCCGGTCCTCGAGAGCCAGAGCCAGGTCAGGTTTTCAGGATCTCCACCATGAATATGTATGAGATGGATTTGCATGCACTGCCTCCTTGAGATACAAATCTATCTCATGCATATTTATTGTGGATATCCTGAAAACCTGACCTGGCTCCGGCTCTCGAGGACCGGAATTGCCTACCCTTGCCCTAGGCGTACAAAGTAGGTAGCAGGGAAATGTCCATTCTCAAAAAAACCGTCCAAAATGTGGTGTTTTTTTTTCCCCGAGAATGGCCTACCTGTACGTTCAGCAGTTTAATCGCCCAGACCGCCACTACGTGTATGCTTACAACACATTCCCGACCAAAACCCCCCCAAATCCCCCAAAACAAGACCTCGTATTGAAAATGCCCCTCCACATTACTATGTAGGTAACCTTGACAGTATCATGATGGCATATGAAGACGGCAGAGCTCACTCAGCCTCAGTTCTGCAGTAAAAGTACAGCCCCTGCTAAGGTCTCCGACTTTACCGAGTTTCTAGGTTTATTCTATATTTATTTGATATACCGACCATCGACAAGTATCTGGTCGGTTTACAATACTAAAATGAAGGTACAATTATAAAAGAAAAGGGGGTCATTTTATAAATATAAGTGATTTCCTTCGTTCGACGGCAGTGATTGCTATCAGATGCATTTTGCTTAAGTGGATGGAACCCGGTGCTCCTGACTATTCCCTTTGGCGTAGTCACATGATTACGTTGCTCTCTTAGGAACGGAGAGGAGTTCAAGTCATTTCTTCCTTGCCTGGACGGGCAACCCAACGGGTTTGGGAGCCCTTTTGGTCAACACTTCCTCCGGTGGCTCGTAGCCGCCTGCTGAACTGCTAGGGTCTTGGTATTATCCCTTTCTTTGCCTCATTTTATTTGGCATCAGTGAAAGTGGGGGTGGGGGGGTGGGGGGGATGGGATGGGAGGGGTTGGGTTGGTGGGGTGAGTTTTCTGGATTTTGTGTGTAAATTCGAGTTCCATTGCTGTTTTCTGTTTTTGCTACTGAGTGTTCATTTTCTTGGTGCTCAATAAAATATATTTGACGATAAATATAAGTGATTGACGAGACAGAGACAAATTTGGTATGAAAGGAACTGGGGTTGGGGGCAATAAAAATACATCGAAGTAGAAATAAAATTTAAAAGGAAGGTAAGAGGGGGAGGGGGAGTCGCGTCTTAAAAGCGGTTCTCTTTCTTCCTTGACCTTGGGTGCGATCCTGTCTCATATTTGATATGCGACTAACAAACGAAACGGATCATTTCCCAATTTATCCAACCCACCAAAATTATCGATCAAGAAAGAAGAGGTGTAGAGGATAATTCATACAAAATCTAATTTGAAAATTTTTTTTTATTGTTAATATCTAACTTCTTTTTTATAAAAAATTACTATTCTTACTAATAACCCAAATTTTATTGTGTGAAAAAGCTTTTTTTGAGCACACAACGTTGGTCTCCCAACCTTAAGAAGGATATAAAACTGCTGGAGAGGGTGCAGAGACG
Source organism: Geotrypetes seraphini (assembly GCF_902459505.1). Classification (NCBI taxonomy): domain Eukaryota; kingdom Metazoa; phylum Chordata; class Amphibia; order Gymnophiona; family Dermophiidae; genus Geotrypetes; species Geotrypetes seraphini. The sequence goes on from NC_047091.1 coordinate 9,568,466, forward strand.
AGCAACGAAGCTAATAAGAGGTATGGAGAAACTGGAATACGAGGATCTATTTAAGAAAAGGAGACTGCGAGGGGATATGATCAAGACCTTCAAAATACTGAAAGGAATCGACAAAATAGAGAAGGAAGAAAAATTATTTACAATGTCCAATGTGACACGGAGAAGAGGACACGGACTGAAGCTGAGGGGGGACAAGTCCAGGTCAAATATCAGGAAATTCTGCTTCACGCAGAGAGTGGTTGACACCTGGAATGCTCTCCCAGAGGAGGTTATTGTGGAATCGACCGTCCTAGGATTCAAAAGCAAACTAGATGCACATCTCCTTACGAGAGGCATAGAGGGATATGGGTGACTAAAATTACGCCAGGTGTACACCTGGCTGGGCCTCTACGTATGCGGATTGCCGGACTTGATGGACCGAAGGTCTAATTCGGAGATGGTAGTTCTTATGTTCACACACTTACCTCAGTGTATGAATAATGTAAGAGGCTGAAGTATCATAAAGGATGCATTGTTCTCAGTAAAGAGACCTCTTATAACCTGGATGTTATTTCAAGTCTTCATCCTGAATGCATGAGATATAATCATTTACTTCAAGCTTCCTTCCTACCTCAAAAATATTTATTAAATCAATTAAAAAAACTATCAACTAACTGACTAAGAGTGCAAACCTATCTTTTATTTAATTCATCAGCAATAGTAAATTATTAATGTAATTTAATATCTTAACTTAAAATAACTTTATTTGACTTATCAGTATTAAAGTTAATTTACTTTTATATCTAAAATTAAAATCAGTTTATCCAATTCATCAGAAATATTTTGCTATATATATATCTTAATGGCTTCCCAGCCAGAACCAACGTTGGTGGGTTGTATGAATTATCCTTTACACCCCCTTCTTTCTTCATCATATTTGATATGCGTCCCGAAATCCCCTCTCCTGCCTTCTGCATTTGTTCCAAATTTTCGTAAGTATGAGTGGTGGGGGATTTGTCCCCCCCCACTACCGTGTTTCCCCGAAAATAAGCCCTCGCATGATTTTTAGGGTAGCCCTATATAAGCCCTACCCCTGAAAATAAGCCCTAGTCACCGGCACCGGCAGCAGCAGCGCTTTGCCCCGCCGCGCACACTCCCCCCTCCCCATCTCTCCCTCCCATCCGAACTGCGAGACAGGAATACCTTATAACAAACCGGCAGCGTCGGCACTCAGCAGCAGTCTACACAGGCTGCTTCATGGCCTTCTATCTCCTGGGTGTTCCTCTGCTGATGATGTCATCAGCATGCCGAGTGCTGATGCTGCCGGTTTGTTATAAGGTGTTCCTGTCTCGCGGTTCGGATGGGAGGGAGAGATGGGGAGGAGGGAGTGTGCGCGGCGGGGGGAAGCGCTGTTGCTGCCGGTGACCAGGGCTTATTTTCGGGGGTAGGGCTTATAAGGTATTCCTGTCTCGTGGTTCAGTTGTGAGGGGGAGATGGGTCAGTGGGTGGAGGGGGGAGGTGCGCTGTGGCGGTGGGGAGATAGAAAAATGTTACACGGGGGGATGGGAGGAAGGGAGGGATAGAAGCTGCAAGGGTTCTGCTGCACAAGGGATGGGAGGGAGGGCTAGAAAAATACTGCGCAAAGGGATGGGTGAGAGGGGAGGAAAGATGCTGCACATGTGGGGAAGAGAAAGGAAAGAGGAAGAATTGGGGTGGAGGAGAGGAAGAGAGAGATGATTATTACATGAAAAAAATAAGACATCCCCTGAAATAAGACCTAGTGTCTTTTTTGGACCCAAATTAATATGACAGTGTCTATTTTTGGGGAAACACAGTAGTTCCATGAGCAGTGAGGCTGCATGCATTCACCATCTTTGCTCCATATAAAAGTATCAGCCAACCACCTTCATAACCTTTGCATGTGCAACCCTCCAATAATTCTGCGAGAGTGGGGAGGGTCTCCTGTAATTATGTGAGAAATGGAAGGAAGCCATGGGCAGGTTTGGACGCGTACTTGGGCAAGCAGCGGGGAGCTTGCTTGATCTCGCTGGAATGTGAATAGACGTGCCTGAGCAAGATTACGGCTGTGCCCGCTGTGTTTATCCTCCGCTTTCTTACGTCCAGTGCCGGAGTATTAGGCACCTTAAATAAGCTTTTCAGCATTGTTGTCCTTAACCCCCCTCTCCTCCTGACATTTTGTGAACTAAACTCATGATCATATCACCCAGAACATCAAGCGTTATTTGCTCTTTATTTATTATTAAATGAGGATATTTTCCAAAGCTGTTTAGGCAGGCAAATAAGCTGTTTGAAAATGTCCCACCCTCCCTGTGGGTAAAAGTGCTGGCTGATGGTTTTGTTGTATATGTGGTTGTCGGGACCTATTTTGCCTTGAATGCAGCTGCCGTTTGCTGCTCCTCAGAAACTGCTGCTCTAGGCTCCTGCCTGGTTCTCCTTCTGGTTAAGCTGGCCCTATTTCCAGGAAGATCAAATAATTCTCTTTGAAGGGGAGATAACCTTGTTCGCCTCATCCGATGAATGGGGACAGATTCAGAACCAATGGTAGGAAGTTCTTATTCACCCAACAGGTGGTGGACACCTGGAATGCGCTTTCAGAGGGCGTGATAGGACAGGGTACGGTATTGGAGTTCAAGAAGAGATTGGACAATTTTCTGAAGGAAAAGGGGATAGAAGGGCATAGATAGAGGGTTACTATACAGGCCCTGGACCTGATGGGCTGTCGCATGAGCGGACTGCTGGGCATGATGGACCTCTGGTCTGACCCAGCAGAGGCACGGCTTATGTTCTTATGCTCTCTCCAAATAGCAGTGTTAAGATAAATCATATGGGGGTCTAATTTTCAAACCACTGGTAGAGATGTAAAAGCCATGGATATATATATTTTAATGTGGGCTTTGTACCAGTCCTTGAAGGAAAAATGCAATATGTGTATCCTTTGCCTTTGTAATCTGCACTGTGGATTACCTCATAAGAACATAAGAGTTGCCATACTGGGACAGATCGAAGGTCTATCAAACCCAGTTTCCTGTTTACAACAGTGGACAACCCAGGTCCCAAGTACCTGGCAGAAACCCAAAGAGTAGCTCATATTGTGATGTCATAATGCCTCATTCCACCAATGCCTAAGAGCCAACCTCATCAGTGATGTCACAATGGCTCGACTGTCCTATACCTGGCTCACATAAGAACATAAGAGCTGCCATACTGGGACAGACAGATGGTCCAGCAAGCTCAGACTCCTGTTTCTAACAGTGGCCAACTCAGGTCCCAAGTAGCAAAACAGATTCTACACTGCTTATCCTGGGAATAAGCGGTGGATTTCCCCAAGCCATCTCAATAATGGCCTATGGACTTCACTTTTAGGAAATTATCCAAGCCTTTTTTAAACCCCGCTAAGCTAACTGATTTCACCACATTCTCTGGCAACAAATTCCAGAGTTTAATTCCACGTTGTGTGAAGAAATATTTTCTCCAGTTTGTTTTAAATCTAATAGTAGCTTCATCGCATGCCCCCTAGTCCTAGTATTTTTGGAAAGAGTGAACAAGCGATTCACATCTACCCTTTCCACTCAACTCAGTATTTTATAGACCTCTCATCATATCACCCCTGAGCTGTCTCTTCTCCAGGTTGAAGAGCTCTAGCCACTTTAGCCTTTGTGCCTGAGGCAATGGGGGTTAAGTGACTTGCCCGGAATCACAAGGAGCTGCGGCGGGTTTTGAACTGGGCTTCCCTGATTGTCGGCCTGGCGCTCTAACTGCTAGGCTACTCCTCTGCTCATAAATTCAACTGACTGCTGTCCTAGGGTAAGTACCCTCTGGAACAAAAATAAAGGAGCTTTGACATCCGCCTTCATTCTTCATTTCTCTGGTGCAAAATATAATATAATTCAACAATTGCTTGTTTTGTACCAGCGAAATGAAGAATGTATTATGTAAATTGCAGTCATTTAAGGGTAGAAAAAAAATGTCCTGTACCCTCTAATAGCTAAAAACATGCTTTATTATGCAAAATGGTCTGTGTCTGTTGGAGCAAGGCAGTCGAAGCTAGGACTTAAATGCCGATGAGCAGTAAGGTTTATAATTTAATTTCCCTGGTTGTGCCGGGTTCCTTCCCGCTCCAAGGAGTGAAAAAGCAAATCTAGCTGGGGAGTCGTTTTCTATTGATTCCCCTGTTTCTTTGCTCTCTGGCGCTTTTGAGCCACGCACAATTTGGTGTCTTGTTTCGTGCTGTCGTATGTTAAGTTGTAGCAGTCAGTGTCATCGATTACTCATAAGAGCTGCTCTTTGAGGTTAAAGGAGCTGGATTTGGCTTTTCCAAACCCGAGCTTAAGGTGAAGTTACATCCAGGTTCAGTAGGGGTGGAGTGGGATGGGTGAACTTACAGTCTAAGGAAGTCCTTTTACTAAGCTATGGGAAGCACTAATGAGTGTTTATCACAGCAAAATAAAAAGGCCTTACCATGGAGCAAGCTCGGGCATCCCGTAGTATTTTTATGGGCATCGTGGGCTTCTCTTGCTGGAGACAGGTCTGGGGATGGAGAGTAGGCATGTTTTATGAAATTTGGCTAATCGAGTACCGTGTGATTAGTGCAAAATAGGTACCAGTAAGTTCTGACATGCTAATGGGCATACGCTAATGGGAGAATCAGCGTGTGGCCATTTAGGGCCTGATTCTAAAAACTTCGCCCTAAGTTAGGCGGTGGTCGGCGCCCTACCATCGCCCTAACTTAATTGGGTTTAATCGGCGATCTAATTGGCTGTGCTGATTAAAAGAAACAATTAAAATGTCATAAAAAATGGAGTCTTCTAGGGGCGCCTTCAAAAAGAGTACCGTTATCATGCCTATGGGAGTGCTTTACGATTCCTAGCACCACTGTAGACATGGTTAACGCAGGACGCATCGAGTCAGAAGATGATATCTTCTGGCTCATGGGACCCTCGACCACCAGAGGGCATCCGCTGAAAATCAGGGGAGGGAAGTTTCATGGCGACTCCAGGAAGTACTTCTTCACCGAAAGAGTAGTGGATCATTGGAACAGACTCCCACTCCAGGTGATAAAGGCCAGCAGCGTGACGGATTTTAAGAGAAAATGGGATACTCACGTGGGATCTTTAAGGGAGTAAATTCAGGGGAGGGGATACTTGGAATGGGCAGACTTGGTGCCTTTGCTGCTTTTTTCTATGTTTCTATGATGGCAGATAAAGGCCAAATGGCCACAGCATCCACTATCTCCTCCTCTCCCTATTGGCTAAGGCTCTTAACATTTGCATCTCCTCTTCCTATTGGCTAAAGCTCTTTACATCTGCATTGTGAGGTCATAGGGCTTTATGGTTATAGAAACAGACTCCCACTCCAGGTGATAAAGGCCAGCAGCGTGACGGATTTTAAGAGAAAATGGGATACTCACGTGGGATCTTTAAGGGAGTAAATTCAGGGGAGGGGATGCTTGGAATGGGCAGACTTGGTGGGCTATAGCCCTTTTCTGATGCTTTTTTCTATGTTTCTATGAAGTGACGTTAGGCGTTGTAAGGCATCTCCATGGACGCAATTCTTTTGAAAGGTAGGTGCCAGACATGTAGGCCTTGAAAGTCCTGGCCTACGCTCCAGATGCCGGCCTTCCACGTAGCCGCAATTCTGTAAACGGCATTCATGGACTTGACACGTGACTGGTGACTGTTATTAAGGCGGCTGTTGATAACGGCGCCATTTACAGAATCCAGGCCTTATTGCCTATCGCTTATGTTTGACTTATTCTTGCCTTGAGTGAAGGCAGTAAATAAATCTTAATAAATAAATAAATGAAATTCATAAAATAGAAAAAGTGGCCCTTTCACCAATGCAGTTAAAATGGCCAAAGTGCATGGGAAGGACCTGCGTAACCGTGTGATAAGGCCATTTTTTTTTTTAACCACAGTTTGGTAAAAAGGCTCCTAAGTTTGTATCTGAGGTAGGAGTGGTGTCTTGCCTAAGGTCACAAAGAGGGGGGATATGGACTTCTATAAGTGGTGCTCATAGTTATGTACTGGGAAGATCCACACTAATATAGTGTTCTGCAAAGGGCGCACAGGAGGGAGGGAAGGAGAGAGATGTCAGACCATGGAAACAGGGAAGGAAGGAGAGAGAGATGCCAGACTGTGGGAGAGGAGAGAGATAGGAAGGGAAGGAAGCAGAAAAATGGAAAAAAGTTGAATGTTAATGCCAAAATACTGTAGATGCAGAGCAGAAAGTGAAGAAGGAGAGAAAAACAGTGAATGGATAAGAAGGTCCTGGAAACACAGTTAAGTGCATAGTCAGAAGGAAGTGCAAACGTAGACTGGTAAAGGATGATAAGAAAAATAAAATCAACAGACAACAAAGGTGGGGGGACAATGATTTTATTTTCAATTTAGTGATCGAAATGTGCCTGTTTTGCGAATTTATATCTGCTGTCTATATTTTGCACTACGTTTGACTATTTTTCTGTAGCTGTTACTGAGGTGACATTGCATATTTTAAAGTGCCTTGACCTCTTTGATAAAGACAGAATATAAATGACAATTAACATTTTCTCTGCGAACAGAGTGCTTTGTGAAGTTTAATTTTGTGGTTACCATTATGCATTGTTAATAAAATTATAAAGTGTGTATATGAAAAATGAATAGAAGAAATCGCATTACAGTTCTATTATTATGGGGTTATGGGGGCAGGGTCAGGGGTGGAGCTTGGGCCGTTCTGGTGTGGAACTTGGGCGGGGGTACTCGGTTGATATTTGTTAGACTTAGGGGGTACTTGGTTTGAAAAAGTTGAGAAACGCTGTATTAGAGGATACTGGACATTTTTTTTTCTACCCTTAAATGACTGAAATTTGCATAATATAATTCAAAAATTGGTTCTTGCACAGAGTGCTGTGGCATGTGTAACCTCAGGTCAGTCTAGTTATGAGCATGTTACAACCACGTCACAAGCTTTCCATTGGTTACCCATTGACTTTAGAATTTGCTATAAGGTGGTAATGCTGGTGATAAGTAAGATTTCTCCGGTAATTATTTCCACTCTACATTTACATCAGCCTTTCCGAGCATTACGATCAGTGACACCTACATTGATGGATGTGCCTTCTTTTCAACGTGATTTATCATGATAATGATTGATCTATATTTTATACAACTGGTCTGATCTTCTGGAATGCATTGCCCATGGTTATACATGCAGTGAGAAATATAAACAAATTTAAGATAAAGCTAAAAATTGTATTGTTTCAGCAGTCTTGTTTTTTTTGACATCCTAAATAGTATTAATGATGTGATCCAGGAACAGTAATGAATTTGACTCAGTATTAAGTAGCAGTCTAGTTTACAACGGAATTCTCCAAAAAGAACTCCGACGACTACAATTAATCCAAAACACGGCGATAAAACTTATACACAAGTTAGGGAAATATGATCATGTCACCCCTCTTCTGAAAGAAGCGCACTGGCTGCCCATCACACACCGCGTTACTTACAAAACTATCATGCTGACATTCAAAATCAAACTCTCCCATCAACCTTCCTTCCTGGATAAGCTCCTCATTCCACTGCGCCCTACACGGACGCTTAGATCAGCAGACCAGAATTTACTCTCCATTCCTTCTATAAAGGACTTTTTCTATACAAGGAAATCAAATTTTTCTGTAGTAGCCCCAACTCAATGGAACGCCCTACCATCTCATCTCCGCCATGAAAAACTAATCAATAAATTTAAGATTAACTTGAAAACTTTCCTATTTCAAGATGCTTTCAACTGCTCTTGAATTCAAGCGCAAGTTGGATGCATACCTTCTTGCATATCATATTGAGGGATACGGTAAATCCGGGTCTCCATAAAGGAGTACCTAAATGGGCCGCCGCGTGTGCGGATCGCCGGACTAGATGGACCTCGGTCTGATCCGGTGAAGGCGTTTCTTATGTTCTTATGTTCTTATTCAACCAACCGCTTTTAAGAAGAGATCCCATCCTCATGTTTCACTCCTCTCCCTCCATTTCCTTTCAACTCTTGTTTTTTTCCCCCCTCTCTTCTTTCCCTCTCCTTTCTAATAATGTAACTTTACCCCTCTCCCTCTTCCGTATCCTCACTTTCAAGTTTGTCCTGTCTATGTCCTTAATGTACACCCCCTTTTCTTCCTCACATAATTTTACTTTTATAAGCTTAACCTTTTATCTCAATTTTAAAATTTTATTGTAAACCGGCTAGATACCCATTGATGGTCGGTATATTAAAAATTAATAAAACTTGAAAACTTGAAACTATGAATTTTACACTTGTATAGTTTTTTTTAATCTGATTTTGTGTTTTTATTATTTTTATAATGGTGCTTGGGTGAGTAAATGAATCCTGTGTTCTCTTAGGCTTCCGTGGCTGGCGTTATGATTGTAGCAGGTTTCTGGGTCTTGCCGCGTCTGTGTAGAAGGAACCGACGTTCCAGCCATCATGACGGTTCCTGCTACAATAAATGATCCTATTTTATAATACTATTCCTCTATTTTACAAAGCCGTAGCGTGGTTTCTAGCACCAGCCACAGAGGTGACAGCTCCGATGCTCATAGGAATAATATGAGCGTCGCTGTTACCGCCTTGGCTGGTGCGGTTTTGTAAAAAGGGTGTATATCTAATTTCTGGGCATGCTCTTCATCCGTATAGGCCCGTCCCAAGTCTACACCCCCTTTTGAGTTATATGCTGTAAAATTTAGGCACGCATGTAATAGAATATTGTACACTTCTCCCTCTCTATTCGCGGGGGTTAGGGGCAGAGCCGGCCCGCGAATAAGGAAAATTCGCGAATAACTTTTGGGCCAGCTCTGACCCACCCCTGGACCTTACCTGGTGGTCTAGCGGTGACGCGGGGCAGGAGCAATCTTCCTACACTCCTGCCCCGTGCAGAGGTGTGCTGTGAGTTCCCGTGGTCTCACGAGACTACAGCAGGAACTCCCTGTTGTAGTCTTGTGAGACCACAGGAACTCGCAGCATGGCTCTGCACGGGGCAGGAGTGTAAGAAGATCGCTCCTGCCCCGTGTCACTGCTAGACCACCAGGTAAGGTCCGTGCTCCTGGGGCGGCTGCTCGCCTCCTCCTCCTCCTCCTCCAATCGCCCCCTCCTCTTCCGATCGCCTTCCTCTTCCTCTAATCACCTCCTCCTCCTCTGATCTCCTCTTCCTCCTCCTCTGATTGCCTCCCTCCTCCTCCGATTACCTCCCTCCTTGCCCTGATCCAAGTTCCGGGGCTGAGTTTTTCAATGCGGGCTGCCAACGAGCGAATTCTCGGGGGGAGGGGAGGGGGCCAGGGGAAAAAAAAAATCACAAATAATCGAAACTGCGAACGTCAAAACCGCAAATAGGGAGGGGAAAGTGTATAGGGCAGATTCCTTCATAAACTCAAATGGGCACCAGTTAACACCAATTATTGATTAACGACTCATTAACCCCCCCTTTTTTTTTTTTACAAAACTGCGCAAGAGGCTTTTAGCACCGGCCAGCACACCGAATGCTCTGCGCTACTCCAACAGTCATAGAGTGTCGGAGTAGCTCAGAGCATTCAGAGCACCGGCCGGCACTAAAAACCTTTTTGTGCGGTTTTGTAAAAAGGTGTGTGTGTGTGGGGGGTGATAAATAATTCATTTATGCATGCATCTGGGATCCACTGGAACATGGCCTTGAATTATCTTTCAATGAGAATTCAAGTCCATTCTAAAATCTCAGCTGTTTGCTCAGGCTTCTCTTTAATTCAGACTTGATCTGATTTTTAAATCAGCTGTGGTTGTTTACAATCAGCAGCTTATCACTTATCTCTGTATTTTCTTGTCACATTCTCCTTTCCTTATGCGCCTTAGAGAAACTGTGAGCTCCCTCGTTCCCTATTATATTTTTATTCCAATATGTAGAGTGCTTAGGTAATTTATTTTCTAGGTAGTATATTAAATAAAATTGAAAGGTGCCTTTGCGATTTGATTAATGCGACGCTATGAATTTCCCTGTACAGCCCCCTCTGCCAGCCACTTTGCCAGCATTTGCGTATCATCCAAGGCCCTTTGGTGTTTACCTTTGCTTTTTCTTTCCTTGTTAGCAGCATCTCCAGTATTTTCAAACTCTGCTTTACAAAGGGACTAGATTCAGCCAATGGCACTCAAAATTTGCACAGAAAAAAAAAAATCAAACCTAGCATGGAATGGTATTCTATAAATGCTTATATAATGCTATATAATGCTTTTAATTGAAGTTATTATTTCATTATTATTATTTTTTTTTTTTCTTTCTCTTCTTTTCTTTTCTCTTTTCTCTCCTTCTTTTTTCTCCATTAAGTCCTGCCCTTTTGTTTTTTTCCCTTAATGTCTCTCTCATTTACTATAATTATTGTATTTCCTCCCTTTTTCCTTCATGTATCGTTTGTTAGTGCGTCCTTATTTAACCTAGTACGTGTTGTAGTTCGTCTAATAATTTTGTATTTTTGTTTTTTTAAAAAAAGTTTGTTTTAATGGTAATTCTGTTTGTTACAATGTTATTTTATCAAGTGCTTTGTACAACGCTTTGCAGAATCGATAAAGCGTTTAATCAAGAAACTAATTAAACAATAAACAATAAAGGGTGCTATGGGATGGGTGCCCTTAAATAGAAGAGCGTTCGACTCCGGGATCCGCTCTTAAGTATGGGAGCAAAAATGTACACCAACCAAAACCAGGTCTAAATGCTAGCGCATATGTTAGGTGCAAATCCCCCCCCCCACAAAGTCTATAACACTACAAACATCTTTAGTGAATGCGCCTGATCCACCCGGGCCCCCTCCCTTGGCCATGCTCCTCTTTTGAGTTGTGCGCTAAAACATTTGTGTGTGGATCTTTATAGAATAGTGCTTGGCAAGACGCATGCCCAAATCTTAATTGGAGCCGATTAACTGCAATAATTGGTTGTTCCCAATCATTGCTAGTTGACGGTTCGTTACTCATTTAAGATGATAATGCAATTTTGGGTGCCATAAATAGGAACCGAGGGATAGGAACATAAGAATAGCTTTACTGGGTCAGAGCATAGGCCTATCAAGCCCAGTAGCCCGTTCTCACAGTGGTCCAGTCAGGTCACTAGTACTTGGCCAAAACCCAAAGAGTAGCAACATTCCAGAATCCCAAAGAGTAGCAACATTCTAGAACCCCAAAGAGTAGCAACATTCTAGAACCCCAAAGAGTAGCAACATTCTAGAACCCCAAAGAGTAGCAACATTCCAGAACCCCAAAGAGTAGCAACATTCCAGAATCCCAAAGAGTAGCAACATTCTAGAACCCCAAAGAGTAGCAACATTCCAGAACCCCAAAGAGTAGCAACATTCTACAACCCCAAAGAGTAGCAACATTCCAGAATCCCAAAGAGTAGCAACATTCCAGAACCCCAAAGAGTAGCAACATTCTAGAATCCCAAAGAGTAGCAACATTCTACAACCCCAAAGAGTAGCAACATCCCATGCTAACGATCCAGGGCAAGCAGTGGCTTTCCCCATGTCTATCTCAATAATAGACTATGGACTTTTCCTCCAGGAAATTGTCCAAACCCAGCTACGCTATCCGCTCTTACCACAACCTCTGGCAACGCGTTCCAGAGCTTAACTATTGTCTGAATGAAAAAATATTTCCTCTTATTGGTTTTAAAACTATCTCCCTGCAACTTCGAGTGTCCCCTAGTCTTTATAATTTTTGATGGAGTGAAAAATCAATCCACTTTTAGAACTGTGTATAACTATGGAATGAGTGGAGGGTTGGCCTAGTGGTTAGAGCTGCTGCCTCAACACCCTGAGGTTGTGAATTCGATCCCGGCCTATTCCTTGTGCCTCTGGGCAAGTCACGTAAGAACATAAGAATTGCCGCTGCTGGGTCAGACCAGTGGTCCATCGTGCCCACCAGTCCGCTCACGTGGCGGCTCCCAGGTCAAAGACCGGTGCTCTAAATGAGTCCAGCCTCACCTGCGTACGTTCCAGTTTAGCAGGAACTTGTCAAACTTTGTCTTGAATCCCTGGAGGGTGTTTTCCCCTATAACAGACCCGCATGTGCGGATCGGATCGCAGATTGATCGCACAGCTGTTTAGTGAATCGGGTCGGGAAACGATCGCAAAATCATCAGTATACGATCGGTAAGTTTAGTGAATGTAGCCCTATGTATCTTTGATTCCTATGAAATGTCAGAATCCACTGGGATTCCTAAAAAACTTCTGACATGTCTCTGAATTTGAAGGGGTGAAAAGAGTAATGAATTTGATATATTTTCTTTCTGTGTTACAACCAAAGCAGTTTACCTGAAAGTATTTGGATACCATGCATCTGCCTTATAGCAGAGTTAGCCCCGAGCTGACTGCCTAGGTGGCACACAACCCATTTCCGATATTTTATGAAGTGGGGGAGGGATGTAAAGAGCGCCCCAGATCTGTGTAGGCCCCGATGACTGATGGATGCCTATGCCATGCTTTCACAGCCTGTGAGGCGATTATAATTTCACACCTCATAAGCTCATTCTTCTCTTTGTGGGGAGCTGTTTGATTTTTCTGTTGGAGCGCCTGAGTCATACCCAAGCAGGCTTCAGTCTTATTGTTCTCATGTTCATGTATCTCTCACCTATTTTTTTTTTAATCCTTTTTTTGCCCTTTAAATAAAGCCATACAATTGGGCTTTTTGCGCAGCTACAGAAATAGGTTTCAAACTTTAATTTTTTTACATCTAAATTGAAAAGTCAGGCTTGGTTCCATGCACAGGCCTCTCGGATCCTAGCGAAGGGGAGGTGGCAGACAACATGTCTGCTGGTTGCCGTGGAAACGGGAGAGCCGCCAAATTAGATGTTGGGAAGTGATGGGAACTTTTCTTTTTTTTGAGATGATGCTTCTGCTGCTGACCTATTTCTGTGGAGGATGTTTAATTACTCTGTTATACTTCTCACCTTCGAAAAGAAATTTCAGTAAGATTATGTTTCATTTTGTCTTTGTGGGTGTGTATATGTATGGTGAGTTGGCTAGGTATCAAAATAGGTTGTCCCTTTTATATGCTCCTTTATTGGTCTGGGAAATTCTTTTCTATCCTTTTTTGGGGAATGTTAATATAAATTAGGAGGGCAGGGTGCTGTTATTTAATGCATGCATTCATTTTCAATTATGTGTGGTTAGCTATATTTCTGTGCCAATTTTTATGCTGCAGTCTGTGTTTTTTGAACTATAAGATAGAGAAGGACATGGTGAAAAAATTAATCACCATTCCCGTCCCTATGGATAACCGCGAGAAACCATCAAATGTCATTCTTTAGTATCTATCTCAACCTCAGTCCTTCTACACCAGCGTTCTTCAATGCAAGGCTTGAGGGTCAGTGGCTGAGCCCATTCGTACTCTGATTCTTATGTGAGCCAAGTATAAGATAATGAAGCCATTGTGACATCACTGATGAGGTTGGCTCTTATTGGTAGAATGAAGCGTTATGACATCAGAGTATCAGCTCTGGATACCAGAGACTGTCATTCTTTAGCGTCTATTTCAACCTCAGTCCTTCTACACCAGCGTTCTTCAATGCAAGGTTTGAGGGTCATTGGTAGATAAAGGCCAAATGGCCCATCCAGTCTCTCATCTGGAGCATCCACTATCTCCTCCACTCCCTATAGGCTAAGCCTCTTTACACCTGCATTGTGAGGTCCAAGAGCTTTATGGTTATAGGCTAAAGCTCTTAACACTTGCATTGTGATGTCATAGAAACATGATGGCAGATAAAGGCCAAATGGCCCATCCAGTCTTCATCTGGAGCATCCACTATCTCCTCCACTCCCTATAGGCTAAGGCTCTTAACACCTGTATTGTGAGGTCCAAGAGCTTTATGGTTATAGGCTAAAGCTCTTAACACTTGCATTGTGATGTCATAGAAACATGATGGTAGATAAAGGCCAAATGGCCCATCCAGTCTTTCATCTGGAGCATCCACTATCTCCTCCACTTCCTATAGGCTAAGGCTCTTAACACTTGCATTGTGATGTCTTAGAAATATGATGGTAGATAAAGGCCAAATGGCTCATCCAGTCTCTCATCTGGAGCATCCACTATCTCCTCCACTCCCTAGGCTAAGTCTCTTTACACCTGCATTGTGAGGTCAAAGAGCTTTATGGTTATAGGCTAAAGCTCTTAACACTTGCATTGTGATATTACGAAACATGATGGTAGATAAAGGCCAAATGGCCCATCCAGTCTGCCCATCTGCAGTAACCATTATCTCTTTCTCTCTCTCAGAGATCCCACGTACCTATCCCACGCTTTCTTGAATTCAGACACAGTCTCTGTCTCTACCACCTCTTCCGGGAGACTGTTCCACGCATCTACCCCCCTTTCTGTAAAAAAATATTTCCTTAGATTACTCCTGAGCCTATCACCTCATAACTTCATCCTATGCCCTCTTATTCCAGAGTTTCCTTTTAAATATAGAAACATAGAAATGGTTCTCGCTTGGTAGAGCTTACGTCCAATCAAGAGAAACACAGAAGACACAAGAGATGACTGAGAATTCTTATATTAATAATGTTGAAACCAAAATGCAGTGTGCTGGTAAATTGTGGGTTAAGAATTAGGAGCAGCCTCAAAACTGTAGAAATTAGAATAGGCAGTGTCACTTCAGCATGGTTTGATGGGGGGGGGGTACCCCAGACCTGCTTTATCAGCACTATTGATTAACTGTATTTGCAACCGCTATGTAATATATTCCAGAAATGTAGGTGGTTTACAATACACTTGTTTCTTTGCTTGAATGATGTCCATGCCAATGTGGTCTGTAATGGATGAGAATACTCTGAAGGTTGGGACGAACCAAATAAAAAGGCTGTGGAAATCCAATGTTCTGAACGATGCTCTTTATTCAATAAATCCTTTCAAATACAAAATCCACACTTGTCATAAAGGGACCCAACACGGGCCGTGTTTCAGCAGAACACGCCTTCCTCAGGCATCCAAGTTGATAATGACGTGACATATGCAAATGTGGAAAAACATAAAAAGCTTGACCAGCCCAAATAAAACTGCCGAAAAGGCACAAAGTCTGAGCGCTGGAGATACCTTGTAGTTGAATTAAAAGGATTTATCGAATAAAAGAGCATCGTCCAGAACATTGGATTTCCATAGCCTTTTTATTTGGTTCGTCCCTCTTTTGTGGAAATTTGTGTCTTCTTTTTTTTGTGTTGAGTCTTGTTGGGAGCAAGTCTTGAATTTCAAATTTGTGCAAAACTGAATTAGAGATAATTTGTAGAAATGTTGCGTTGGATTCTCCAAGTAGCATTCCGGTGTCAAACCAACCAATCTTCTTTCATAGTGAGGTCTGATATGTTGGTGTAATAAATGATGCCCACTGCCCATCAAACCTCGTATCAATCAGGTTACCAGGATGTGTTTCTTGAAACCGCTTAAGTAGATTGATACAACATGATGCCCAAACTGGTCTGAAAAATGTACTGCTTTCTTTGATTGACTTGTAACACAGGTTACCTTGGTTTTCCGCCATCTTTGGCGTCTCCTCTGTTAATAACATAACATAGCAGAGATTCTTATATGCCGCAACTACCTCAACAGTTCTGTGTGGTTCGCAAACCAAGAAATACTAACCAAACATAGTATGATCACAGCAAATTAATCAAAATATTGGCCAAACGAGTATGTTTTTCAACATTTTTCTGAAGGCCAAATAAGAAGTGGAAAATTATATGCGAGTGCTAACTTGTTTCTTCTTCCACATAGCCGCTTACTATGCTAACATTTTACCAAGGAATCGTCTATAAACTGATCCCTTTACTGATGGAAAGTCAAAGAATCGTACTTTAACGTAAATGTTTTCTGTTGACGAATTTGAAATGGTTAATCGCACTGTAAACTGTTTGATCGTATCGCTCCAGGACTGATTTCATTACACGGCAGACCAGATTTAAAGCGATTGTTATGCTTCGAAAGATATTGTGGTCATTGGCTCTGGTGGTGTTTTGTGCTCAGTGAGAACCTTTGTTTCCAGGAGCTAAACTTGATGAATATTACTTCTGTGAAAATTCCTTGAATTGTGTACAGCAATCGTGCTTTTCAGTTTTTCCAGCCCCCATGTTTAGAATTCTTTAAACGTTGAACCAAAGGTCAACAATAGCTTGAGTGTTCTTAAGATGATGAAGATAGGTTTACTTTGAACATGTACCTTAGAAAACAACATGAATGTTTTGATAGGATGGAGATTGCTTTTGGACTTATTTCACCGTTTCCCTTAAGTGTTATGTTAATATCTGCTTTCCGTAGTCTGCCTGGAACTCTTGAGATTCGTGAAGCATAAATGGTTTTGAATAAAATGGAAGCGGTGGGACAAAGCTGGGAACGACTTACCTGTCCCCGATGACCTGAAACTATCAGCCATGCATTGTTTTTTAACCTATCCAAAATTAATATGCATGCGAGAGATTTGGATACACTGCCTCTTATAAGCAAATTGATCTTATGCATATTAATTATGGATATCCTGAAAACTGGGAATGGCTGAAAGACCTCCCTGCGCAAAGATTAAAGAAGCCAGGTATGTGTGTTTTTTTTTCAGTCCCACAGCTTTTCTCTTCATACTTTCGGCTCAGTGGCTACTGAAGCTGGCATCTCACACCCTAAGTGTTAGTTCACAACCGTCTGAGGCTTTATTTTCATCTGTCTTATATCCTCGCCTCACAATACGTCTGATCATTGCAGTAGTGTGTTCAAAGTTTGGGGCTGTGCACAAGGGCTCCTTTCAAAGCCCCATGATCTTAGGCTCTGAATCTGGCCACCAGGGTTCCCCTCAAGCAATGACCAATGCTTTCTCCCTTTGCAGCATTTCCATTCTTGACTAGGGTTACCGATTTTGCCTAAAAAAAAAAAAGAGGACACATGGCCCTGCGTCGTTCTGTCCCCCAACTCTGGCCTCACACAAACTTCGTCTCTTCTGGGCTGCATCTGAAGGGCATCCCCGCATGCACAGAGGCCCTCCAGACACTGCCACGATCGCAACGCTTTTCAAAACCCAGATAAAGAACCGGGTTGAAAAGCCGTTCGGACGCCTAGACAGCCCTCTAAGAAGAATTTTTTTGGCCCCCCAAATCCTGGTTTATATTCGAGTATATACGGTAATTGAACTCACCCATTCAGGCACCGCAGGGGAGGAGGGGGCAGTCTGCCCTGGGTGCAGACCATGAGGGGGTGCTCCTGAAGTTGATGTCCAAACTTCTTTCCCTTCTGACGACAGCGATGGCAGCAGCCTTCACCTGGCATCTGGCCTTCCTCTCTGCTGGGTCCTGCCTTTGCAGAAACAGGAAGTAGGTGGGACCAGAAGAGAGGAAGGCCCGACGCCGGCAGAGCAGTGAATTGTGAAGGCTGCAGCCAATGAGGAGAGAGATACCTGGCATGCACCCTCTCACTGTTCCCCACCACTTGAATGCCTCCCACTCTCCTCCACCGCTTGAGCGCCCTGCCTCCTGTGTACCTCTTGACATGTTTGCTGGCACAAGGAGCCTCTTCCACCAGCTGCTCGCTCTGGCCTTGTCTCCCTTCTGATGTCCCATGACCTGAAAGTGACGTCAGAATGGAGACGAGGCCAGCGCAAGCAGCAAGTGGAAGATGCTGCTTGCACCGGCGAACATTTAAAGAGGAATGCAGCAGGGGAGGGGGGCAAGAGGAGGAGAGATGCCAGTGTTGGTACCCCCCAAAGATGACACCTGAGGCAGTCTGCCCCTCCCTTTACTATGACACTAATGCCAGAGCATGGAGGGGGAGAGAGAGGGGAGAGATGGAAGAGAAGGAGAGGAGAAAGATGCCAGGGCATGGGGGAGGGAAGGGAAGGAGACAGATGCTAGACCTTGGGGTGTGGGTATGGGTGGGCTGGAGGAAAGGGAAGAGAGAGAGGGTGCTGACCACATGAGGTGGGGGTGGGCTGAAGGGAAAGGAAGAGAGAGGAAGAGAGAGTGTTGGCCACATGGGGTAGAGGGGGTGTTGGAGGGAAGGGAGAGAGACACAGGACTGTGAGCTGGGGCTGGAGGGGAAGGGAGAGAAGGTGCTGGACCCTTGTGGGGGTGCTGAACCTGCAGGGAGGAGGAGAGAGAAGGGAAGGTACAGAGATGGAAGATGGATGGTGAGCATGGAGAAAGAAGAAAATGTCAAATAGGCAGGAGACCCTGGTGAGCGAGTTAACAGAAGACAAACAGAAATCAGAGCCTGGGTCCAACATGATTTGAATAATAAAATGACAAGACAACAAAAGGTAGATAAAATAATTATATTTTCTATTTTGTGATTGGGTCAGAATTGAAATGTGTATCCTGCCAGAGCTGGTGTTAGACAGCAAGCACGAGCTAGGACCTTAACAGTGTTTGTTTTGTTTACACATGAGAGTGTCGGCGTTGAAGAGGGCAAAGGGGGTGGTGGTGAGGTGAGCGAAGAGGCTGCAAAATAAACCCGTCAGCTCATTTTAAAGCTATATCGTAGAAAGCGATTTGAATCATATCTTGTCGAAAATTCAATCCAATTGGCAACATCGAATTGAAAATTTTTCCCCCCCCTGAATCGGATAGCTGTACGAGGGACTGCAAAAAACCCACATGCTGCAGGAACCCACAGCACGGACGTTTTTAAAATCACTTACAGGCAGTTTGTGAAGTGCTCTAACACTTCACCCCGGCTACACAATGTACAACTCTTGCCATATAGGTCACCGAGTCAGCTGACCAGTTGTGTGTTAAAGGATTTTGCTGCATTGCCCAAGGCATCTTAGCTTAGACCTGAACCTCTTAAAACCTGGTGTCCCTGTTTGAAAATCTTTACTGCACCTTCTGCCTCCTCATCCGACACTTTACTGTAGGTCTCCATTAGGCTAATGATATGATATGGAGATGAGAGTTGAGCCTGGCATTTCCTTTCCAACCCCTTTCAATACAAATTGCTAGATATATATCTAGAATAAATTATTCAGTTTATTTTTTTGTTTGAAATTTTATTTAGTACTTCGGTACAACATGGGTAATATTTTATCAATATAAATTCTAAAAAGCGTAAATTTAAAATCCTTTTAAGATGCTCTACCCTTATCCAGGAAAACTATAATTTTGCAGAACCTCATCTAACTGTCACACACTATTTATTCTATTGGTTTTTGCATGCTTGCTTGGAGAATTTTATGCCCAAACAGCAAACTTCTCTTTCCCAATAGGGTTTCTCCACACTGCCTTCAGTCTTTTTTTAATGCTACATTGTTTAGCACCTGGAGAGGCTTATGGTTTTATAAAGCCGTGACATCACATCACTGTGGATTATGACATCATAGAAGGCATCTAACATGGGCATGCTTTCTGTCTTAGAAAGAAAGTCCAGCCAAGTGCTACGGACGTGACCAAATTTGTGTGCTCACATAGAGAATGACATGGGGACAGATTCCCTCCCCTCCCCGCCCCCACGGGAACTCATTTTCCGATCCTGGCGAATTCTTTTCCTGTCCCTGCCCCATTCCCACAAGCTCTGTCCTCATCTGCACAAGCCTCAAACACTTTATAATCATAAGTGTTTGAGGTTTGAGCGCTTAAGGCAGAGCTTACAGGAATGGGGCAGGGACAGCGACAGCGACAAAACTCACGGGGACCAGACGGAGAAATTGAGTTCCTGTGGGGGATGGGGAAAAATTTGTCTCCGTGTCATTCTCTACACTGCACCACTCTAGAAATCAAAATGTAGTAAAGTGAGCTGAGTATAGGACAATGAAGCCATTGTGACATCACTGATGAGGGTTGGCTCTTATTGGTGGAATGAGGCATTATGATGTCACAGTACCAGCTCTGGTTGTCAGAGGCTGAAACTTCTCACACTATTTATTCAGTTTTCTATACTGTTCTCCCAAGTAGAGAATGACACGGGGGACACATTTTTCCCCGGCCCTGTGGGAACTCATTTTCCCATCCTGTCCCCGTGAGTTCTTTTCCTGCAAGCTCTGACCTCATCTGCACAAGTATTTGAGGCTTGTGTGGTTAAGGCAGAGCTTACAGGAATGGGGCAGGGAGGGTGAAATTGAGTGCCCGCAGGCTCGTGGAAAGATTTGTCCCCGTGTCATTCTCTACTTTCACTAAAGAGAAAGGAAAATGCCACCTTGGTTATTTGAAGAAACTAGTTTCAGGAGGACCATCTCTTGAAACTTTTTTGACAAAATTAGACTTATTGCTTCAGGCTGGCGGCCTGTTCCTGGGCCGAGTCCCTCAGGTTTCTCTACCTTGTTTTGACCCACAGACCTATTGCCTTCAGACTTCAAGGCTTAATTTGGTCGCAGATGGGACCTACTTCCATGGAAGTGAACCTAATGTGACTTTCTGTGCACCAAGAAGGGACATTTTAATATTGAGGTGAAGAGGAGCACATAAAGGCATAAAGTTTGTGACTGGACCAAAAACCCAGATTCTAAGATGGAAGTAAGGTTCCTCCTTTTTCTGGAGCCCACATGGTAACCCTAGATGGAAGCCCACCACATGGAGAGAACTTGGATTTGTGGGTCTTCTGCTGAGGCAGTGCACTGGGTGAAAACGGGCAGTTTGCAACCTTACCACTGACAGTCAGATGGTGACAGAAGAGCTGGGAGCTGATGGAGAGAGTGAAGCAGATGAACACAAAGTGGCATTATTTCTGTTCAATCACACACGCTGCAGTTGCTGACAATTTTCTCGCTCGCTGTGATTCCCCCCCCCCCCCCCCGCTCATGCTGTGCAGTAATTTCATCTTGGAAAGGGCTAAAAGCTAGAGGAAAAAATGTAGTAATACCAGTTTGAAGAGTTCTTCAGTCAAGGAACAAATGGCTGGAGTGAAGAAGGCCTCTTCTATGACCATAGCTAACTTCTCGCTGCTCCTCCTCCCATTCCACTATTAGATAACTTTATCCTTCGGTCCGGCAGCAAAAAGGCTGAGTTACGAGAACTGGACAGTGTTAGTACGTAAGAACATAAGAATTGTCGCTGCTGGGTCAGACCAGTGGTCTATCATGTCAAGCAGTCCGCTCACGTGGCGGCCCTCTGGTCAAAGACCAGCGCCTTAACTGAGACTAGCCCTACCTGCATACGTTCCAGTTCAGCAGGAACTTGTCTAACTTTGTCTTGAATCCCTGGAGGGTGTTTCCCTCTCTTTGAATCCCTGGAGGGTGTTTTCCCCTATAACAGCCTCCGGAAGAGCGTTCCAGATTTCTACCACTCTCTGGGTGAAGAAGAACTTCCTTACGTTTGCACGGAATCTATCCCCTTTTAACTTTAGAGAGTGCCCTCTCGTTCTCTCTTCCTAGGAGAGGGTGAACAACCATTCTTTATCTACTAAGTCTAACCCCTTCATTATCTGGAATGTTTCGATCCTGTCCCCTTTCAGTCTCCTCTTTTCAAGGGAGAAGAGGCCCAGTTTCTCTAATCTCTCACTGTACGGCAACTCCTCCAGCCCCTTAACCATTTTAGTCGCTCTTCTCTGGGCCCTTTCGAGTATGTTAACAGTGCTGCCAACACACACAGACCAATTTCTTTCACTGCTAAAGCAAATTTTGAGCTACCGACACATTGAACCGGAGAAGTTGCTCAGTAGGCTCTTGTCTAGTAGTGTGGCAGGAAATAAGGGTACGCCAAAGACGCACAAAATAGAAGATGCAGCGACGCAAAAACTTACACAGTGGAGAAGCGTTAATGGAGACGGTAATGCAAAAACATAGCCTCCCCTCTTCCTTTTTTTTTTTTACAAAACTGTAGTGTGGTTTTTAGTGCCGGCTGCTATGAGCGTCAAATTCCTATGACCGTCGGAGCTGTTACCACCGCGGCTAGTGGTAAAAAACGCGCAATGGTTTTGTAAAAAAAAAAAAAAAAAAAGGGGGGTGGGGGAATTTGACTGGTTGCATTAAGGCATGTCTCTTTAGCAGCTCAGAATTGACTATTAATATGTAACAAGTAGAGAATGACACGGTGACAAAATTCATCACTGTTTCCGTCCCCGCGGATGACCACGGGAAACCATCTCCATGTCATTCTTTAAGGAGAGAGGGAAGAATCAGAGTACGAATGGCCACAACCACTGACCCTCAAGCTTTGCTTTGAAGAATGCTGGTGTAGAAGGACTGAGGTTGAAACAGACACTACAGAATGACAGATATTGTGATGTCATAATGCCTCATTCCACCAGTGCCAAAGAGCTAATCACATCAGTGATGTCACAATGGCTTCATTATCCTTGGCTCACATAAGAATCAGAGTATGAATGGCCACAACCACTGACCCTCAAGCTTTGCTTTGAAGAATGCTGGTGTAGAAGGACTGAGGTTGAGATAGACACTACAGAATGACAGTCTCTGGTATCCAGAGCAGATATTGTGATGTCATAATGCCTCATTCCACCAGTGCCTAAGAGCCAATCACATCAGTGATGTCACAATGGCTTCATTATCCTTGGCTCACATAAGAATCAGAGTATGAATGACCACAACCACTGACCCTCAAGCTTTGCTTTGAAGAATGCTGGTGTAGAAGGACTGAGGTTGAAATAGACACTAGAAAATGACATGGGATTATTTCCCGCGGTTATCCGCAGGGACGGGAACGGTGATGAATTTTGTCACCGTGTCATTCTCTAGTGACAAGCTCACCATGTTAACATATACTAACGGGTAGCATTAGCGCTGTTCAATACAGTGTCCTAAGGTTTGTATTTTTCCTTTAAAGTACAGTACTCCCCCGAAATTTGCAATTTTGAAAGACCGCAAATACGGTTTTTCGCCTGTCAAAAGGCAGGGGAGGCAGGAGGGGGAAGCTGGAGCACCGGTGGATGAAGAAAATCACTCGCGGTCTGCTCCGACCACCTCTTCCTATAGTAAAGTCGGGCTGATTGGTGTAGCCTGACTTTACTACAGGAAGAGGCGGTCGGAGCAAACCGCGAATGAGTGAGTTCTCGAACTGCGAATTCGTGAGGGAACACTGTAGTGTCAAGTTTCATTAAAATTTGATATAATCACTTATTTTGTTTTGCTAAGCGAACTACAGTAAGAAAAGTCATTAAAATGTACACATATACGATTACAATTTATAAACTAACTCTAAAATGTCTCTCAAACTGTGTGTCCAGTGGCATAGCAAGGGTGAGAGGCGCCTGGGGTAGAGGCGCCCCTCTCCTGCCCTCATCTCTGCTGCCCCCCTCCCGCTCATTCCCTGATCCTCCCCCCTTCTGCGCACGCACCCCCTTCCCTTACACTGTGGCAAGTAACAACTTCCAACGTGCTCCTCGCGACCCCGGCGGCTCTCTCTCTGACGTCACTTCCCTCCTCGCGGCACCCAGAAATGACGTCAGCGGGTAGAGGTGTTGCGGTCGCGATGAACACGTTGGAAGTTGTTGCGGCCTTGAATGGCTAGAGGTACGGGGGAAGGGGAGTGCGCACATGGCGAGGAGAGGAGCGGGAAGAAGGCGGAGGGAACGGAGAGGAGGAGGAGTGCCAGCGCCCCCGCCAACATGTCGCCCAGAGATTCCGGGTGTGCCACGAGAGATTCTAGAATTTTACTTTATTTTTAAAAATTATCTTCATAAGTGTACACTGGAATAGATGACATGTATGTTGCGTACGCAAGGATATAACCACTTGGACAAGCATCATTCTTTGACGTGATTGGTCCTTGAAAACTAACGGCAAGTAATTTTTAGTTTTATTTTTTATGCAGTCGTTATCCTAAATTGAGTAACAAAGCAATCAAGGCTTTGTCGGTGTTTGGCTCGTTTGCAAAATCGGTGCCTCGGAAACTGAGCATGGCTCGATTTACGAGCACCCCCCCCCCCTGCGATCCGGCACCCCCCCCTGCCTCGAACCGGCACCCCCCCGCCACGATCCGACCCCCCCGACACGATTGGGCAACCCCCGCCACGATCCGACCCCCCCCGACATGATTGGGCACCCCCCCCCAACATGATTGGGCACCCCCCGACACAATCCGACATCCCCCCCGCCACGATCCGACATCCCCCCCGCCGCTTCTTACCTTCTTCTGGGCACTCTTGAAGCTCGGACTCCTCGTGTACTGGGCCTTGAGCATCTGAGCATGCTCAAGGCCTGCGAGTTCACGTTCTGAACGTAAACGTGAACTCGCAGGCCTTGAGCATGCTCAGATGCTCAAGGCCCAGCAGACGAGTAGGCCGATCTTCAAGAGTGCCCAGATGAGGGTAAGAAACGGCGGGGGGGTGCCCAATTGTGTCGGGGGGGATGTCGGATCGTGGCGGGGGGTGCCCAATCGTGTCGGGGGGGGGGACGGATCGTGGCGGGGGGGTGCTGGTTCGAGGCAGGGGGGTGCCTGATCGCAGGGGGGGGCCTTCGAGGGGAGCAATGCCGGTTCTCGGGGAGGGGGGGGGGAACACATCAAAGCGAGTTTCCATTATTTCCTATGGGGGAAACTCGCTTTGATAAACGAGCATTTTGGATTACGAGCATGCTCCTGGAACGGATTATACTCGTAATCCAAGGTACTACTGTACCTAAAATCTTGTTTCCCTGCGATTACCACATATAACATAGACGTATCTAAACAACATCATAATCGTCTCTCTCTTTTACTAAGGTGCGCTAACCGATTAGCGTGTGCTAAACGCTTTATCACACGCCGAATGCTAACGCGTTAGCGTTTCGCGTGCGCAAATCGGTTAGCGCACCTTAGTAAAAGAGGGCCTAAGCTGAGGGGCCCCTTTTCCCGCCCAGCAAATTCTCATTTAACCAGTGGTGCCCCGCTGCTGTGTAGCAAGGGCGGACTCCCCCTCCCCCCCATCACCCTCTGCTTCTGCTGTATAAAAATCCCCCTGCCCTTCTGTTTAATAACATGTGCTTCACTGCAGGAAACTACAGCCCCGCTGAGCGGAAAACCAGTAATTTTCCGTGTTCTGCGCTGTCGAGCGCAGAGGATGTTGAGAAAATTGCGTGGGGCAGGGGTGACCCTAGCGAAGGGAACGCAGAGCTAGGATTCCGACAGAAAACCTCTCGAAATGTGCCGTCCTTCTCACAAGCAACCCCGCCAGCTCTTAGTTAACAGCTAATCAACCCCTGTTGCCTTCTGCCGTAATTAAAGTTTATTTGCCACTGGGAATGCATGCGCTGTGGCGAAGAAAGGCGAACAGAGGGGAAGGGATGCAGCTTTAATTATCCTTTTAAATATGAAGCGTGCTTGTTTGCTTAAAAATTTAAAAGCTACAAGCAAATGCCTTAGGGAAGGGGGGGAGTTAGTTTATTTACAAAATATATTCTCCAGCTCAGTAGGGTATTCCTGTGCCTGGTGGATCAGCTGGTAATTTTGAATAAATAGAGCACCTGGGAATATGAGTTTTTGTCTTCCACACAGGCACTGGCAGACTCACGGAGCCTGTCTCTAAATATGAATGAATGAATGACTTAGGGGGGTGGAGGGAGTGGGGTGAGAGAGAATAGAAGCTTAGCCTCTGGGGGGCTGTTTCCATAATCAAAGGGTTCATTTTATGCCACGGTTGGTGCATAGGAGCTGAGTCTCCTCTGGGCCTCTATTGTTGATAAAACAAATAAGAGAGATACAAATTTACCTAGTGGCGATTTCTATTAATTTGGGGCTAGTGGGGGCTTCAACCCTCTATTCTGGCTGCAGCTTGGTTCAGATAGATTTCAGGTCGGTCAAACCTGGTAGAAAGTCAGCTCTGAACTTTATCTGTTCCTTTAAAATTTCTCTTTAGGCTAAATGAGCTGTGGCCAATCACAAAGAGAGGTGAATTCCACCTGGGTACTAGCAGGAAAAGCCAATAATATAATAATAATAATAATAATAACTTTATTTTTCTATACCGCCATAGTCAGGCGACTTCTAGGCGGTTTACATTGTAAGAAGGCTGGACATTCAGCGAATAACAAAGGTCTTAGTACAGTACAATGCTAATACAATACAATAAATCCACATATAATACAATACAGTGAGTCTAAATACAATAAGTTTAAATACAGTGCCGAACAAAGAGTCTAGATGCCGTACAATAGTCTAGATGGTAAACTTACATATTAATTGGAGATCTAAGGGTAAAGAGTGTCTGAAAGATTTGGAACATCCATGAGGGGGGTCTTAGTGGGGGAGGGGACCGTTTTAGTGATTTTAGTCAAGGGAGGGGTCCTTTATGTTTTATTAACCACCTTTTCACGAAGAGATTCAGCCAAAGCGGTTTACAATACACTTCCCCCTCCGTATTCGCGGTGGTTAGGGGCAGAGCCGGCCCGCGAATTGTATTTGGGCCTGTTCTGCCCCTAACCCCCACTTCCCCCGGCTATTTTAAGCCCTGAAAGCCCCCCCTTAAGCCTTACCCGGTGGTCTAGCCTATTAAAGGCCACCAGACTTCGAGTGCCATTTTTGTGGGTGCCCATTTATAATTTATAGTCCCTTAGGGTCATGTTCTGTAAATGGTGCCTAACTTAACTGCATTAACTTTAATTAGAGCGATAATTGACCGCCCCTTTTAAAACTGATTAACGACTCATTAAAAAAAAATTAAGTGTGCGCCTGAATCACACCTACAACATTCCGTGTGGCGTCACCTATGGTCAAATAGGCGTGGTTAGGGGGTGGAAATGACCTTAGGCACAATTCTCAAAAAACCTTAAAAATCCCTGGCCTACGTTAGCAGTGCCTGAGTTTTTTCTTGGATGCTGGTAGCCGCAATTCTCTTAATGGTGCCTAAGCGGGATTTTAGTTGGGGAGGGTGTGGCGCAAAGGTTAGGGCTACAGCCTCAGCGCCCTGAGGTTGTGGGTTCAAATCCCTCACTCCTCCTTGCAACTTTGGGCAAGTGATTTAATCCCCTCATTGCCCCAGGTACACTAGATAGAGTTTGAGCCCACCGGGACAGATAGGGAAATATGATAAAGTATCTGAATGTAAAACCTTTAGGATATAAGTGGCATATAAATTAAATAAATAAACTGACACACAGCCAGCGCCATTTGCTTAATCTTTGTAAACCGCATAGAACTTCACGGTATTGCGGTATATAAGCTGTTATTATTATTATTATTATTATTATTTACACAATCTGGGCCTTAATATTTAAATGTTTCTATCATTTTTTATAAGTACTTTTGTTGACTGGCTCCGCTGATAAGTCTAATGATTGTGTCCCATTAACTATTTTGATAAATAGCCTCAACATTTGAATTCTTTGCAATAAAGGGACGGAAGTGGCCTGGTGGCTAGAGCTGCTGCGTCAACACCCTGCGGTTGCGCATTCGATCCTAGCCTGTTCCTTGTGACTCTGGGCAAGTCAGTTAACTCTGCATTGCCAGTCTAACGGGGTTTCAGGCAGGAGGATTACTACACAGGTCCTGGACCTGTTGGGCCGCTCATCTACACTAGCCATTATCTCTTCCTCTCAGGCTATGAGATCCCACGTGCCTATCCCACACCACCTTGGATTCAGACACAGTCTCTATCTCCAACACTTCATCCGGGAGACTGTTGCACGCATCTACCATCCTTTCTGTAAAAAAAAATATTTCCTTAGATTACTCCTGGGCCTATCACCTGTTGGTGTTTATGGTACATTGATTACTTCTCAGATTATGACTAGACAGATGTGGATGGCATGGGCTGGGGTGGGGATATGACGGCAAATCTAGCAGTTGGAGGAATAAGGCCAGGCAGTTGTCCATGGTTTATGCCCCAGCTGTGGCTAGATAGATCTTGATGGGCTGGAGTAGGCTTCAATGTCCGGTTCATTAGTGGAGGACAGTCTGGGGTTTTTTTTTTGGGTCTCTGGGCAGATATCGAGAACCTGTGCAATAAGGGCTTAATGTCCTGTTACATGACTTCATTAGGAACATTTATTTGATTAATTAAAATGTGTGCTCCACTTACCAAATTTATTATTACTTCATTCTATCTTCATGCTCATCTAAGAAGAAATTAAGTTCAAACCAATTCACTGAATCATAATTGAAAGCATTCTCAGGAGAGGATTATATTTTGATAAGAAAATGTAATACATGACCTTCCTGACTAACCTTAACTGGCAGTTGAGTCCATCGTTGTGGGCCCGTCATTGAGCAGGTGCGAATGCGGAGTTTTGTTTTTTTTATCCCAAATGCAGTGATGTCACTGTTAAGTATTTCTGATTTTATGAACCAAGAGTCGGTGTCGGATCGTAACGGACTGTGGCTTGCAATACCTTCAGGCTTTAAATATGAACATTAGCAGATTAAATTTGGTGTGAAGTGTGATTGGCAGGAAGCGTAGAGCAATTAAAACCAAAGACGTGATGATAGAATGACCTTTGCCAAAATAGGGGGGGGAGGGGGTTAAACCACTTGTGAAAATTAGTTTTTTAAAAATTCCTAAGCGAAAGAAACTAGCCTGACATTTGGAGTGCTGTAGAAAAATGCAGGGACTGTACCCAGGAGGTGTGACGAGACAAAAAAGGAGGGTTGCCGTGTTTTTCTGTCTTTATGGGCAATTGGAGTCCACCTACAGTCCTGCCAGCAGGGGTTGCTGTTTCACTATCACATTTTCAATAGTGACGGACAGGCAAACTCTTCAGAACTCCATAGAACCTGCCTGTCCCCAGATTAGGGTTACCAGACCTGGACATATCCTCTTTATAGAGGACTGTCTGGGGTCCTGGACATACTTTCTAAAACCTGGCATTTTTTCCAGGTTTTGGAAAGCTTCGACGAGCTCCGGCCACATCTGGGAAGGCATCTGAGCATGCACGGATGATGTCATACACATCTGTGCAGGCTCCAGGTCCTCTAGATGTGGCCAAAACTTGTCAGGGAAGAGAGGAGATTTGTGGGGGGGTGGGGCCAGAGGCTGAACTGAAAGGGGGTGGGTGGAGCCAAAGGCAGAACTTGGCGGGGCCGGGATAGAACAGGGTGGGGCCAAAGGCGGAACTGGGCAGGGGCAGGGTGGAATGGGGTTGGGCTGGATGCAGAACAGGGCAGTGCCATGTGTCCGTTTTTTTGCAGCCTGAAAAATGGTAACCCTACCCCAGATACAATATTGAAGCACCGCCTCTTACTGGCAGCAATTCAGCTGGAGGACTCCCACTTGTCTTAGAAGGAATACAGTGTTCCCCCGGTTGTTCGCAGTCGGCAGTTCGCGGTCTCAGTCATTCGCAGTATTTTCAGACCGCTTACCGCTGACAAGGAGAGGGCAGCGGGAGAGGTAGGAGAGAGCAGCCGGAGCGCCGCGAGTGCAGGAAATCACTCGCGGTTCGCTCTGACCGCCTCTTCCTGCTTTGACACGCAGCTCCCAATTGGATAAGGCCCGACTTTGTGCAGGAAGAGGCGGTCGGAGCAAACCGTGAGTGATTTCCTGCACTTGCGGCGCTCCGGCTGCTCTCCTGCTGCCCTCTTCAGGCTCTCTCATGAAAAACCGTATTTGCAGTTTTTCGAGATTCGCGGGGGTTCCTGGAACAGAACCCCCGTGAATCTCGGGGGAGTACTGTAGTGGTTGAAGATGTACTAAGTCTCATCAAGTCATCCTTCAAAGCTAAAGCTTTTGTGTCTTCTGAAATGTGCCCATTCACACGGTTGATGGTGTCATCAGCCGAGCCACATGCTTCCTCTTCCTGGGGAAGGAGTTCATTGATGCAGATTTTAAAATTACATTTTGAAATTTATACAGCAGAAAGAAAAGTAGGAATCAACCATTACAGTTTTATATGGAATGATAGTAAACTAAAATACCTTGGCATACTATTTGGTCCCACAGTTGATGAAACGATGCTACCGAATGGATCTACACTTCTCCCTCTGTATTCACTGTGATAGGGGATTAAAAGAACCGCAAATACAGAAAAACCGTGAATAACTTTTTCATATGTTATTCGCTGTTTTCTATTAAAAACCATCGTGAATAGGGTGAAACGGTGAATAACATGGTGGGAGACTTTGCCTGTTCCTGAAATGAGAGGCAAAAATTGGCGAAGAAAGTGCTGGGAATCGACAATTTTCTCTGTAAACACTTGGAATCAGCGATTTCTCTATGCAAGCTGATGTCATTTGGGGGGAGGAGCCAGCAAGCTAAAAACTGTGAATAATCGAAACCGCGAATACGGAGGGAGAAGTGTAATCTTATCCAAATTACCAAAGAACCTTACATTTGCTATGTTACTGCAACCAAATCCCTTTTTGTAGACCGATATGGTATGCCATCAGCTCGATTTTGAAGTTAGCAGAATCTACGACCCTCGACATTGCTTTATTTGGGGTCAACAGTCTTCAAACGACCCTCGACATTGCTTTATTTGGGGTCAACAGTCTTCAAACGACCCTCGACATTGCTTTATTTGGGGTCAACAGTCTTCAAACGACCCTCGACATTGCTTTATTTGGGGTCAACAGTCTTCAAACGACCCTCGACATTGCTTTATTTGGGGTCAACAGTCTTCAAACGACCCTCGACATTGCTTTATTTGGGGTCAACAGTCTTCAAACGACCCTCGACATTGCTTTATTTGGGGTCAACAGTCTTCAAACGACCCTCGACATTGCTTTATTTGGGGTCAACAGTCTTCAAAGCTCTTTATCCCAAGAAGAAAATAAATTACTAAATCTACTAATCCATCTTGCATTAAAATAGATACTACAAAACTGGAAAGGTAGCGGTATATAAGAAATAAATTACATTACATTACATTACAATACTTCAGTTGTCAACTATAACAAGTGGTGGAACACCATTTCTATTACAGCTAAATATGAAAGAGCTGCAGCTATTAAGAATAGATATCTGCTCAAAGAAATGCAGAGTAATGCATTTGGGGATTAATAATAGGAAGGAACCGTATATGCTGGGAGGAGAGAAGCTGATATGCACGGACGGGGAGAGGGACCTCGGGGTGATAGTGTCCGAAGATCTAAAGGCGAAAAAACAGTGTGACAAGGCAGTGGCTGCTGCCAGAAGGATTCTGGGCTGTATAAAGAGAGGCGTAGTCAGTAGAAGAAAGAAGGTGTTGATGCCCCTGTACAGGTCATTGGTGAGGCCCCACTTGGAGTATTGTGTTCAGTTTTGGAGACCGTATCAGGCGAAAGACGTAAGAAGACTTGAGGCGGTCCAGAGGAGGGCGACGAAAATGATAGGAGGCTTGCGCCAGAAGACGTATGAGGAGAGACTGGAAGCCCTGAATATGTATACCCTAGAGGAAAGGAGAGACAGGGGAGATATGATTCAGACGTTCAAATACTTAAAGGGTATTAACGTAGAACAAAATATTTTCCAGAGAAAGGAAAATGGTAAAACCAGAGGACATAATTTGAGATTGAGGTGTGGTAGATTCAGGGGCAATGTTAGGAAATTCTACTTTACGGAGAGGGTGGTGGATGCCTGGAATGCGCTCCCGAGAGAGGTGGTGGAGAGTAAAACTGTGACTGAGTTCAAAGAAGCGTGGGATGAACACAGAAGATTTAGAATCAGAAAATAATATTAAAGATTGAACTAGGCCAGTTACTGGGCAGACTTGCACGGTCTGTGCCTGTGTATGGCCGTTTGGTGGGGGATGGGATGGGGAGGGCTTCAATGGCTGGGAGGGTGTAGATGGGCTGGAGTAAGTCTTAACAGAGATTTCGGCAGTTGGAACCCAAGCACAGTACCGGGTAAAGCTTTGGATTCTCGCCCAGAAATAGCTAACAAGAAAAAAAAAAAAAAAATTTAAATTGAATCAGGTTGGGCAGACTGGATGGACCATTCGGGTCTTTATCTGCCGTCATCTACTATGTTACTATGTTACTATGTCCTCTGAAAAAAAAACTTGGAAATCGCTACTTGATGCAACTGTTGTGCCCTATTAACTATTCACTAAACGTACAAAATCGTAGAGCTTTGCTTATCACATTTAAACTAAACTAAACTAAACCTTAAGTTTATATACCGCATCCCCTCCATAATTATAGAGCTCGGCACGGTTTACAAGAGCTTAATATAGGAAGGAATAACATATTGGGTTTGGAGGTTGAGTACAGAGGGGAGGAGAGCATTACATTTTTGTGAAAAGCCTAGTTTTCAGGTGCTTACGGAATCGTTGGAAGGAGCTCTGATTCCGTAGTGGGGCAGTAAGGTTGTTCCAAAGCCTTGTGATTCTGAAGAAGAGAGATTTCCCCAATTTTCCCACATAGAGGATACCTTTTTAGCGAGGGGAAGGATAATTTAAGTTTTTGGGTGGGCCTGGTGGTGTCAGGACTCGAGGAGTTCCAAGATAGTGGGATTTACAGCCCATCCATACTTTTTCTCTTTCCCTGTTACAACTGTTTTATTCTCTATGACTGCCCCCTTACTCTGGAACTCTATCCCAATCTACACTAGGGAAGAACCTCTACTCGAACGTTTCAAGTCGAAACTGAAGACCTTTCTATTCAAAGACGCCTTTGAAATCTGAAACGTATTCTCTAACGGACTATTTCAGACAGGACTCCCCCATCCTACTGTTCTAACCTTGTCTTACTGTCCTTTTGATTTAATGGAATTAACCCCTTGTTTCCTGTACGTCAGTTAAGTCTCCTGTCCAAGTAATGTCCAACTAATTACAATTGTACGTATGACCCCATTCTTTTATGAAATCTGTACACCGCTTAGAATTCTGATAAGCGGTATAGCAAATTTTAAATAAACTTGGAAACTGGGGAGCAGGTCTTTTACTAAGGCGTGCTAGCCGATTTAGCGCACGCTAAATGCTAACGCGTCCATGGAATATAATGGGGGGGGGGATTGGGGACTTGTATACCACCTTTTTGTAGATTTACAACCACATTCAATGTGGTTTACATTCAGGTACTCAAGCATTTTCCCGATCTGTCCTGGTGGAGGGCTCACAGTATATCTAATGTACCTGGCGCAGTGGAGGATTATGTGACTTGCCCAGGGACACAGGAGCAGTTTGGGGTTTAAACCCACAATACCAGGGTGATGAGGCTGTAGTTCAACCACTGAACCACACTCTCCGAAATCGGCTAGCGCGCCTTAGTAAAAGACCCCCCTTGGTTATTACAGTTGTACTATTGTTCTTCCAATCATCATAATGTTTTGATTGAGAAATAAATAAAATGATTGAACTTAAAAAAAAAATTACATTTTGAAATTTATATAGCAGAAATGACTAGATATAGAGAAAAAACTTTGCCTTTGGATATAGTCATAGAAACATAGAAGATGACGGCAGAAAAGGGCTCCAGCCCATCAAGTCTGCCCACTCTGCTTACCCACCCCCTGTCTATGCCCTAATGACCCAATTTCCTTATCTTGACCCTCGTAGGGATCCCACATGGGTATCCCATTTCTTCTTAAAGTCTGGCACGCTGTCTGCCTCGATCACCTGCACTGGAAGCTTGTTCCAATGATCAACCACTCTCTCTGTGAAGAAATACTTTCTGGTGTCGCCATGAAATTTTCCGCCTCTGAGTTTGAGCGGGTGCCCTCTTGTGGCCGAGGGTCCCTTGAGAAAGAAAATATCATCTTCCACTTCGACACGTCCCGTGAGGTACTTAAATGTTTCGATCATGTCTCCCCTCTCCCTACGTTCCTCGAGAGTGTAGAGCTGCAATTTGTTCAGTCTCTCTTCGTACGAGAGACCCTTGAGCCCCGAGATCATCCTGGTGGCCGTCCGCTGAACCGATTCAATTCTGCGCACATCTATACTGTAATGTGGCCTCCAGAATTGCACACAGTACTCCAGATGAGGTCTCACCATGGCCCTGTACAACGGAATTATGACTTCAGGCTTTCGGCTGACGAAACTTCTATTGATACAACCCAATATCTGCCTTGCCTTAGATGAAGTCTTCTGCATTTCATCAGGCGGGTTCTTCTGTCTTGGATTTGTAACTGGAAATATCCTGAAAGATTAAAGGGCCGGGAAAAGGGTGGTAGAAATCGGTTTGCGCTGTGGGCTGCGGTGAAAATGGCAAGTAGGATTTGTTGGCAGCACGGCAGGTAACTTAGGGTAGTGTTTCTCAACCCAGTCTTCTGGGCACACCAAGCCAGTCGAGTTGTCAGGATATTCACAAGTAGATTTCCTATTTTAAAAAACTGGGATACCAGGCCCCGCCGCGCTCCGCCCCTTCCCCATCCCATTCCGCCCCTTCCCCGCCCCCGCACGGACTTCGTATCTCCTTCCCTGAGCTCGGGGCCGCGTCTGGAGGACCTCCACGCGCGTGCGTGTGATGTCATCACGTCGACGTCCGTGCATGCTCAGAGGCTCTCCAGACGCGGCCCTGAGTTTGGGGCCTTCCAAAACCCAGACATCTGGTAAACCCATCCACAAGAAATATGCACGAGAGAGATGTCTATACCGAGGAGGCAGTGCATGCAAATCAATCTCATGCATATTCATTGTGGATATCCTGAAAACCTGGGTTGGCTGGGTATGCCCCAAGGACTGGGTGTAAGGACCAGAGAGACCCTCTTCTTGAAGTTCACAAATAAAGTCATGGACCCAGAAGAATAGATTTAGAATGGGAGGGAAAAAGCAGGCAATAAATATTTTAAATAAAAAAAATAAAGAATACTATGTTATTATGTAATAGAGTTCTCTCATATTGGCTGGCAAATTTGGCATCATGGCTCCAAACTATATTAAGCTGAGAGAGTGCTTTCAGATGGGCAGCACAGGAAGAAGTGGAGACTCTGAGGTAATAATTGCTTGAAAGGCATAAAAATGTCTCTTCTCTCACATTTTATGGCTAATTTACTTGTCTGGCCGGTGGCAAATGTAGAGTGTTTTTAAGAGATGCAGGGAGCAGCATGTAATGGGTTTTGCAGGCCTTGAGAACTGTAACCTGTGGTGTGGAGTGGCGATGTGCCGGCAGCAAAACCCCTGCACTCAAAGAGACATTTTACACGTGAGACACTGAATCATCGCCATGTGCTTTAAGAGTAGAGAATGACACGGTGACAAAATTCATCACCGTTCCCGTCCCCGCGGATAACCGTGGGAAATAATCCCATGTCATTTTCTAGTGTCTATTTCAACCTCGGTCCTTCTACACCAGCATTATTCAAAGCAAAGCTTGCGGGTCAGTGGTTGTGCCCAATTATACTCTGATTTTTCCCTCTCTCCTTAAAGAATGACATGAAGATCGTTTCCCGCGGTTATCCACGGGGACGGGGACGGTGATGAATTTTGTCACCGTGTCATTCTCTATTTAAGAGTGCTATTTATATGTTCGTTGAATTGGGACAGGCATACAGCTCTGGCTTTGGCAGGGATATGTTGGCTTACAGATGAAGCAAGAGCCCAAATTTGTCTAAAGCCACAGATCAGGGCCCTTCCTGGAGGTTTCTGATGTATTGTTTCCACCAGTCCCTGTAACCTGGATACTCTGAGTTCGTTGATCCATCCATCATGGGTTAAAAAGGCACTCTCAATCTATCATCAGTGCTGTGTTTTTAATATCTTTCTCCATAAGTGCCAGCTTTAGAGGAACACTTCTAGATTTGTATTGATGGGCACCTAGATTTGTATTGATGAGCGCTGTCATGAACCAGGTTACCCACCTGTCTAAAAGGCTCCCGAGTATCGGATTTGATGAGACAAGAGTGCATGTAAGCAAACGTGACAAAGTATAGTGGAAAGATAAAGATTATCACCCACCTCTTAGACACCTTGTACACGGCAGTAGATAAAGACAATATGACATATCTAGTCGGCCATCCACAACCCCTTGTCCAGCTCTACAATACCTTCCTCTCCCTCAGAGATCCTCTGTGCTTGTCCCATGCTCTCCTAAATTATGGAACTGCTCTTGTCTCTCAACAAAACAAAAAGACAATCCAGCTGATCTGCAGTGAAAAAGTCCAACTACCAAAACCAGGAGAAAAACTGCAGAAACGAGGTAGAGCTCCTCGAGTTGCAACTAAATTGGAGCTCTACCTCGGTAGCTTTTATAAGGATCACTTGTTTTTAATAAGGTTCTCTGCGTTTATGTACCATTGCATCTCGGACCCCTGATGAAGGAGGGTTTTCTGAAACACGGACCGTGTTGGGTCTTGTGTACTCACACCAAGAGAAGCATTTGTTTGGAATGCTACATTGCATTTTTTTTTTCCCCAATAAAGATAAGACTTTTACATTACATTACATTAGTGTCTTCTATCCCGCCAATATCTTTCAGTTCTAGGCGGTTTACAACAAGAGTTGGCCTGGGAGAATACATGGTTAATAGATGTTTCTGCAGTTTTTCTCCTCGTTTTGACTGCTCTTGTCTCTATCTCCTCTGGGTGACTATAAAATGCATCTGTCGCCCACCTTCCTCAGATTACTCCTGAGTCTACTTCCTTTCACCTTCACCCTATACCAGGGGGTCTCAAAGTCCATCCTCGAGGGCCGCAATCCAGTCGGGTTTTCAGGATTTCCCCAATGAATATGCAGGAGATCTATTTGCATGCACTGCTTTCATTGTATGCTAATAGATCTCATGCACATTCATTGGGGAAACCCTGAAAACCCGACTGGATTGCGGCCCTCGAGGATGGACTTTGAGACCCCTGCCCTACACCCTGTCTTTCCAGAACTATTTTTCTGTTGAAAGAGGCCTGCCGTCTGTGCATTTATGCCATGGAGTTATTTTAAATGTGCCTATCATATATCCCCTCTTCTGCCTTTCTTCTACATATTGAGAGTTTTAGGTCGGATCTGATGCACTTTATGTAAAACCATTTTAGTAGCTGCCCTCTGGACCATCTCCACCCTGAATGTAGTGCGGTAGAGTGCTGTTGGGGAAATTCGGTGTTCAATTTCCATCCCAGGTTGACTTTCAAGTTCCAGAGCAAACAAGTTGTGGACATTTTTTCCCAGCAAAATATTTTCTCCCCGGAAGAGTGGAGAGGACCAGCGTAGGATTCCAATGCTAGAAATCTGAAATGAAATCGTTGGCACGTTCAGCGTTGCTGGATCTGAAACTCTTTCATTGTTCTGGTGAATAAAAAGGCAGTGGCAGAATTCTGAGTAACCGGCTGCAGGGGCTGGAGAGCGTGCAGCACAATGAAGGTCTTATCTAATGGGTCGTGTTGCGTATCACGAGGCTCCTTCTAAGAGCAGAATGCCGATTTCATGACTGAGAACATTGACGGTGATTTGCTGTCATCTTTTAAAATTCAAGCACGTCTGTGGGTTCACTGCATCTGTAGCTGACATTTAATAAAGAATTAAACTAAAAAAAACACTGTTTGTGTGAACAGTGAACAACCCCTCTTTACTGATATCAACAGCTTCTTGTGCTTTGTGAGTGAGGGAGGAGAATGGCTCTTCAGGTCTTTCTACATGAAGGTGTGCAAAGTAAGGGGCCCTTTTAATCTAATCTAACCTTCGGATCGCTCTATGCCTATTAGAGAATGACACGGTGACAAAATTCATCACCGTTCCCGTCCCCGCGGATAACCGCGGGAAATAATCCCATGTCATTTTCTAGTGTCTATTTCAACCTCAGTCATTCTACACCAGCATTCTTCAAAGCAAAGCTTGCGGGTCAGTGGTTGTGGCCATTCATACTCTGATTCTTATGTGAGCCAAGGATAATAAAGCCATTGTGACATCACTGATGTGATTGGCTCTTAGGCAATGGTGGAATGAGGCATTATGACATCACAATATCTGCTCTGGATACCAGAGACTGTCATTCTGTAGTGTCTGTTTCAACCTCAGTCCTTCTACACCAGCATTCTTCAAAGCAAAGTTTCGGGTCAGTGGTTGTGGCCATTCATACTCTGATTCTTATGTGAGCCAAGGATAATGAAGCCATTGTGACATCACTGATGTGATTGGTTCTTAGGCACTGGTGGAATGAGGCATTATGACATCACAATATCTGCTCTGGATACCAGAGACTGTCATTCTGTAGTGTCTGTTTCAACCTCGGTCCTTCTACACCAGCATTCTTCAAAGCAAAGTTTGAGGGTCAGTGGTTGTGGCCATTCATACTCTGATTCTTCCCTCTCTCCTTAAAGAATGACATGAAGATGGTTTCCCGCGGTTATCCGCGGGGATGGGAACGTTGATGAATTTTGTCACCGTGTCATTTTCTAATGCCTATCTAGGTTCAAGGTGACTTACAAATCAAGAAGTTTACATTATGTTTAGGAGTTACAACATTGGTGTCAAACTCAATCACATAAGGGGCTGAAATCCAAAATATAGGCCAAGTCATGGGCCGAATTTTTTATTAAGATACTTAGGGATCCTTTTATTAAGGTACGCTAACTGATTTAGCGCGCGCTAAATCCGCACCTTAACGAAAGGACCCCTTAGTCTTAGTAGAAGCTTAGGGTTACAACCTCTTCAACCCCCACGCCAGCTCTGTGATGTAAACAAAATAAAATGAAAAAGACTTTTCCTCTCTCTTTTAGGTACTACTTCACGCCTGCTGTCTAACACCAGCTCTGGCAGGATACACATTTCAAATCTGACATATTGTAATCACAAAACAGAGAATAAAATTATTTTTTCTACCTTTTGTTGTCTGGTCATCATTCAAATCATGTTGTGGTCCCAGGCTCTGGTTGTCTTCTGTATTTTTGTATGCTTTGTTGGTTAATACATTAAAAACAATCTCAGACGGGAGCAAATACTGGCATTTAGAAAATGAACACCAGAGAACAGAAAGAAAAATAGTTTATAATTTACCTGAACCCTACTGACAGCGCTCAGGCAGAGTTCTATCCCTGTGAGACAAATCCCTCGTTCCCTAAAAATAGCCTTAATCTTACTAGCCTTTAAGATTGCCACTTTCCCCTTCCCGCTTAAATTTTCTTACCATTACTGGCATAGGGAGACTCCGATGCGCCATCCCGAAGGTTCTCCAGGATCTGCCCTTTCCCAACATCGCTGTCTCCAGCTAGAAAGTACATGAGCGCATTGGGTTTGACCACACAGGCCCCGGCCCGACCAACTTTTCCGTCGCTTTCCGTTGCGTTGTCCCACCATGCGAGATCAACCCCATTGTCACATTGTGCTCTTTTCCTAAATGATATGAGCGAGGTGTTGGCACTTGTGCCTGTCGGCGGGCCAGCTTAAGTGAAAATGGGGAATTGTTCGGCGGGCCAAATTTTACTACACCACGGGCCAGAGTTTGACATGTCTGAGTTACAACGAAATATAAAATAAACAGGTAGGTACCAGAGGTAGGAGATGTAGTAATCATTCAATAGAGGGGAACATTGAGTTCTCATTAGATTTACAGTACATCAGTTTGAAGTACAATACAGTTGAGTTAGATACAAGTTAGATACAAGATTGGTGCGATTATGTTATATAGAGTTTGGAAAGGGAGCTCCTATGGTTTCTGGAAGGGTGAAATGCTGTGTTGGTTTCTGTGGAAGAGCATACTTGTTAAGTGTCGATGGAGTATATGTTCTCAAAAAGGAAAGTCATCAGTTTCTTTTGAAATCTGGGGAAGTTAGGTTATGTCGTGTAATTGTTGGAAGGTTGTTCCAGGTCTTCGTGCCGAGGTGGGTGAGTAGTGAGTTCAATATGCATTTGTATTTTACACCTTTGGGAGAGGGAAGCTGCGGCAAACACTAACACGTAGACCATGTCGATAACATCCCCACTTAGGTAGCCCCTACAAAAACCAAAGCATAGTGTGTGGTATGTGTGTTGCCTTCACAAATGTCCTACAGAGCATTTGGAACGTCCCTACTGAATGCACTTTACACAGTCTCCTACAATGCAGTGTTACAGCCCCTTCTTGCCCCGTTGATAATCTCGGCTTTCTCTCTTAGTGAAGAATAACAAGAGTACTCCCCTTTGAGGTCATGATTTTTTTTGTTTGTTTGGAGACTTATTTGCTGCCAAGAAGTTTAGTAACCTATTAATCCAATAAAGACGGACCTGCGATTGTATGGTCCAGAAGGGAATGAAAAGGCAACATGAGACAAGACCCTTTCTTGCCAGTTGACCCTTCCTAACTCTGCATTCTGATTTGCTCACAGAGGAGGGTCAAATAGTCTAAGATCATAAGAGAGATGTTTGACCGGTCTCGATCTGTTAAAGTCTGTTTCACAGCATTGTAGGGCTTGTACTCCTGCTTTCTTGATAGGAAAACAACATTTGTTCTTTGAAGTGGAATCTTGAAGAGCATGTGTGAACTGGCAGCTATTGCCAATAAAAGTTACCATTCTTCAGATTTCTCTGCAGCGGGATGAGATGCAGTGATTTATATGGAGGCATTAAAATGATCAATATTTCTTGACTTGGGCTCATAAATTTCCAGAAAATGTGCTCATTTATTTAAGACTAGATAAAAATTGTACAGTGCCTTTCCATTCTGGTTTTTTTTGCACAGACTGGGCCTTCTTTTGTCTCAGCCCTTCTTTCCTTACAAATCCTATAAACAACTTTTGTGAGTGCCAGGACAAGGGAGACTAACCCAGTAAGGTACGTAACTAAAGGCAATTAGAGGAGCTAAATACCATTCTTCAACTTCATTTCCACCTCCTCTACCACTAGATGGAGACAGAAATGCTGCTAAACACAAGACATTAATATCCTGTAACAGGCCACTCTCTACATAACACATGCATAAGATGACCATTTAAAATTTAAACCTACTATTTATTAAAATTCAAAGTGGGCCACAACTAAAATATACCTAATCTTAACTGTAAAGAAACTGAAACAAATTAACGTAAAAAGACAAAACTCACCCCACATCTCCCTCACTCTCCTGCAGTCTACAGCAGTGCATCCCTCTTATTAAACCTAGGATAGCTGGAATTCTTTGGCCTGCTCCATTCTTCCAATTTGCCACCTACAATTAGGATGGGTGGACATAGAGCTCCATGTCTAGGGTTACCAGTTTTTGTCCTTAAAAAAAGAGGATGTGTGGTCCTGCCCTATTCAGCCCAGCCCAGCCCTGTTCCGCCCATAGCCCTGCCCCCATTCTCCTCAACCCTGGCCCCACACCAACTCCGTCTCTTTGGGGGGGCCACATCTGGAGGGCATCTGCATGTGTGCGGATGCGACGTGATGATATCATGCGGCCCCGAGCTCAATGGTTTTCAAAACCTGGACAAAGTGCTGGGTTTTCAAAACCCGTCCGGATGCCTGTACAGTAGTCCTCTTAAAAGAAGACATATCCATGTAAATCTGGACTTTTGGTAACCCTATCCATGTCAAGGAGAGGGGGTAAACTAGCTGAGCTAGTCCTTTGTTTTGTCCCAGTGCATTCAGGGAGATGTAGAGAGAAATAAATTAGAAAATCAAAAGTAATGCCATTGGTTGGAAGTTGTACCCAGCAATTTGGCTAATACTTCGGAGTAGTTGGGAATGACTATGGTGATATGCGTGTTATTTCTTTCACTTCTTTACGTTTACTTAGATTGTTTTGTATTGGCATGTACTGTACAAGGACAGCGTGGGTAGGGTTTGTAAGTACAGTAAAACCTTGTTTTGCGAGCATAATTTGTATATCAAAGCGAATTTCCCCCTAGGAAATAATGGAAATTCAGATGATTCGTTCCATAACCCAAAAACTTTAATACTGTATACTGTGAGCGCTTGAGCTATAGATAAATTCGGTGTGACACTTCTATTACGTTCAGCCGCGCTCGGCGTAAGATGTGCGTGCTTCAGCTGTGGGTTCTGATGACGTGACGCGCGATATGTGCTCATATTGCAAGACAACTCTTGTTTATCGAGCTAAAATTTAATAAAATGTTTTGCTTGTCTTGCAAAACACTTGCAAACCACGTTACTCCCTATCCAAGGTTTGACCGTACATGCATAGGATGGAGAGCAAGAAACAGCGTTATTCACTTTGTCAAATGTGACTCGGACAAGAGGTCATGGACTGAAGCTGAGAGGGGTCACGGCCATGACCAATGTCAAAAAGTTCTGCTTCGCAAAGCGGGTGGTGAACGCCTGGAACGCTCTCCCAGAGGAGGAAACCACCATTTTAGGATTTAAGGTAAAATTGGATGCACATCTTCTTGCGGGACACATTGAGGGATACAAATGATTAAGGTATTCGCCCAGGTATGCGTGGCTGAGCCAACGCGTGTGCGGACCACCGGACTGGATAGACCCCAGTTCTGATCCGGTGCAGGCATTTCTTATGTTTTTAAAAATATGGTAATCTGCAGGTTTACTTGAATAATCTAGTCAAGGGCACATACACCGATTCAAAAGCATTTCATTCTTGAAGGTCTACAAAGAACTGTGGCAGGAGACCTGTGTCTCCATTATATGCCTCAGTGACCCAATGCAGTGTTCTGTTGTGGCTCGATCTGCTGCTTGCACCTTGGGGTGATGGATGATTGAGTCACATTCACTAACTATATCTTAATCCTTAAAAGATATTGCACGTGTCACATGGCAGGAGAAGGCATGTGTGATAGATCTTCTTGTCATCCTCACTGTCAGGGTCAAAGAATTATTTATCCAGTAGCATATCTGTCAGTCAGTGGTACAGCGCGATCATGCCTGGTCTAAAGGGTGATAATTCAAAGCTGTTCCATGATAGGAAACCTACTTCCATCTCTGCATCCCTCCTAAGCTGCCACAATTCTTTGTTCAGTTCTGCCTTGACGATATGCCAACTGGTGGATTTTCTAGCACACGAAACGCTCATTCTGGAGACAGTTCCATCCGTAGTTCTAGCAGCATTCGGAACCCAAGCTGGATACTGGTTATGGTGGCGGTGCAGATCTGAAGTTCTAGTCTTCCTGGGAAAGGCGATAGCTACTGGGCCAGTATGTAACTTGCCTTGAGCATGGATGGCATGACTAGGTGAATGCTTGGATCTAAAATCCAAATCCATATTGACGCAATCCTTCATGCAAAGAGCAGAGCACTGACTGCAAAAAGACATAATCGTGAAAACGGGAGTTAGAAACTATTTCATGTGGGCCCTGATAAAACTGAAACCATCTGATAACCCTGAAAATGCATGTGTGGGGATGAGAGTTAAAATTCAAATATTGTTCCTTCCTCCGTGGTTACTAGGTGTGAGCTGACCATTTCAGAGTTGTCAATGAACACCAGTTTCTGGAAGGAGAATGGCCCAGTGCTATTGAAAACGTACGTCTTGTTTCGTGTGATATTTAGAGGCTGAATTGGAGAATGGAAAACAAGATATAGTGTCCAAAATGTGTGTAATCCAACAAAATTGATGGAACACTAATGGTGTATATAATGTGATTTAAATCAAGGGAAAAAAGACCTCAAAATACCCCAAGAGTGTGATCAATGAAGTCACAACTATTTCGGGGTTGGGTATCATCACAGGTCAAAAACCCTTGAATTTAATATTTTTAATTTTAATTTTTTTAAAAAATTTTCTTTCGTGATAAATATTTAAGTGAAAAATATAATATATGTCAATTTTCTATCAATATTTTCTTCTTTGTGAATGAGCAATAAATGACCAGCAACTATTGATTCAATTCCATAATTTTCGTCATACTTGAGGGATCATGAAAAAGCTTATTAACTTGCCAGTTGAACTTCAATTTTGCTCAAAGATAATAGTGTTTGCCGCTGGTGAAATCCCTGAAGAAGCCCATTGGTGCGAAACGGACTGGGCCTCCGTCGGGTTATTAAGATAAGTGCTTAATATTTTCTAAACTCAAGTATGATGAAAAATATGGAATTGAATCAATAGTTGCTGGTCATTTATTGCTCAT
Source organism: Geotrypetes seraphini (assembly GCF_902459505.1). Lineage (NCBI taxonomy): Eukaryota > Metazoa > Chordata > Amphibia > Gymnophiona > Dermophiidae > Geotrypetes > Geotrypetes seraphini. Next base: position 9,612,098 of record NC_047091.1, read on the forward strand.
TCACAAAGAAGAAAATATTGATAGAAAATTGACATATATTATATTTTTCACTTAAATATTTATCACGAAAGAAAATTTTTTAAAAAAATTAAAATTAAAAATATTAAATTCAAGGGTTTTTGACCTGTGATGATACCCAACCCCGAAATAGTTGTGACTTCATTGATCACACTCTTGGGGTATTTTGAGGTCTTTTTTCCCTTGATTTAAATCACATTATATACACCATTAGTGTTCCATCAGTTTTGTTGGATATTTAGAGGCTGGCCATGTGGCACTACATGGGCTAAAATACGGTGAGGAGAGGCTGACAAAGCCAACCTAAACAGCAGACAGATTTAAAACTGCACGTATTACCCTCTAGAAATTGAAGGGCCTTTTTACTAAAAATAGGCTACTGAAAAACACCTTGTGGCAGGGAATGAGAACTTTTGAGAGCAACGTTCATGCTAGCTTACCCCTGTAAGTATTTTGTCCGCTTTGCTGGAATGAAATATATTTTCTTTATATCTGATCAGTTGAAGGAGATATCTGTTGGGTAATAGGCATTAAGGGTACCTTCACAGAAACGCGCTGGACAAAAGCACGCCGACAATCCCACGTAGGACTTAAGCGTGCCGGCTTAAAACAGTTACTATTAGCGCTGTGCCGGGGGGGAGGGGGAAACCCCAGTAAACTTGCAAGTGTTTGCGCTCCAGTTTTTTGGATATTTGGCAGTTTTTAGTGTACTGTTTGGGGGGGGATTTCTACCCCCACACCTCCCCCCAACGGCAGTGCGAACACTTGTAAGTTTAGTGGGGGGTTCCTCCCCCCCCCACACTCCCCTAACAGTAACTTTTTAAGCCGGCGCGCATAAGTTCTGCGCGGGATTGTCGGCGCGTTTTTGTCCAGTGTGGGAATGACGGGTCACCGGATTTTTACATTTTACATAACATAACATTGTTCTTATTGACCGCGTAACCAGAAGTTCAACGCGGTTTACAAAAAGTTATAAAAGTAAACATGTTACATGAAATAAGATGATTCATTAAACAGTCAAATATTTAGAAAAAAGATAGGTCTTCAATTGTTTTCTAAAATGGCCATAGGAATGGGTAGTAAGCAACAATATTCGGAATTTGTTGTCATGAAGAGCTGCCTGAGATACTATTTACAGTTCAGCAACATTTCATTAACCCGAAGGAAGGTCTATTCAGGCTGACACGCTCTTGACAAAGTAGAGCGTCGGGTGCTTAGTAATGCCCATACCAACGTTGGATCTGGCAGATGGTTGCTTAGATAAGTGTTGCTGTTTCTTTCCTCTTTTTTGGATAGTTTTCCTTAGGTTTTTTTTTTAGTAAACGTGATGTTCATTTTGAATTAAAAACAAAAATTTAATCTGGTTGACATTAATAAAGTTCATATTTAAGGGTGGGAAGGAGGTTTGACGTCAATGATGGCACTAGTCAATGCAGAATAAGGACTTGAAATGACGTATACGTCATAAGAGGTTTTAAGCGCTGAAGCTTCTGCCTTTTTATGATACTTCAACCTCCTGGTTTATGCGTTACTTGGGCAAGTTCTTATGACTTGGGTGGCTGTGCTAACAGCTTGAGCAGGATGTCATTTTTATTTTTTTTATCAATTATCTTTATTGAACAGAACGGAAATTAACACAGTTTAGAAAAGCAAAACAGTCCAAGCAAGAACTTAATACAATAATCTGCTGAGCAAAAGATAACAATTTGAAATTTTCACCCCGCCCCTCTATCCCCATCTTGTCCCCTCCCCGTTCCTCCCCAGGATGTTATTTATATGAGTGATGACGTGAATATGAATAAGTTACATTGGTTTGTATTTTGGAGACCGTATCTGGCGAAGGACATCAAAAGACTTGACACAGTCCAGAGGAGGGCGACGAAAATGATAGGAGGCTTGCGCCAGAAGACATATGAGGAGAGATTGAAAGCCCTGAATATGTATACCCTAGAGGAAAGGAGGGACAGGGGGGATATGATTTAGACTTTCAGATACTTGAAGGGTATTAACGTAGAACAAAATCTTTTCCAGAGAAAGGAAAATGGTAAAACTAGAGGACATAATTTGAGGTTGAGGGGTGGTAGATTGAAGAGCAATGTTAGGAAATTCTACTTTACGGAGAGGGTGGTGGATGCCTGGAATGTGCTCCCGAGAGAGGTAGTGGAGAGGAAAACGGTGACTGAGTTCAAAGAAGGGTGGGATGCAAGTTGGATGCACACCTTCTTGCAAATCATATTGGGGGATACGGGAAATCCGGGTCTCCAACAGAGAGCACCTAACTGGGCCTCCGCGTGTGCGGATTGCCGGACTAGATGGACCTAGGTCTGATCCTGTGAAGGCGTTTCTTATGTTCTTATGAACACAGAGGATCTAGAATCAGAAAATAATAGTAAATATTGAACTAAGGCCAGTACTGGGCAGCCTTGCACAGTCTGTGTCTGTATATGGCCGTTTGGGAGAGGATGGGCTGGAGAGGGCTTCAAAGGCTGGGAGGGTGTAGATGGGCTGGAGTAGGTTTTGACGGACATTTCAGCAGTTGGAACTCAAGCACAGTACCGGGTAGAGCTTTGGATTCTTGCCCAGAAATAGCTAAGAGGGAAAATTTAAAAAATTTAAATTGAATCAAGTTGGGCAGACTGGATGGACCATTCGGGTCTTTATCTACCGTCATCTACTATGTTACTATATTAAAATATCTCAAGAAACATACCTTTATTATCCAAGAAAACCCGCCTTTTTTTCATAATTGTTATTCTGTGGGTTGGATACGGCTAGAAAAGATCCGGTCTGGTCTCTCTTGACAACACAGTTGCCGATCGGTCGGTTTTTCCAATCGCTAACCCCCCCTTAAAAAAAAAAAAAAATAGCCAAGTGATGTTAGTGCATGCATGTGTGTGATGTCATCGCTTCACATCCGCACATGCTCGGAGGTCCCTGGAGATGTGGCCCTGAAATGTGGCAGATCCGGGGCCGTCCAAAACCTGGGCAAAGTGCCAGGTTTTCTAAATCCATCCGGACAGCTGGGTAATTCCTGACAAAGCCCAGCATCTAACGCTCTTTGAAAAAAGGCCTCTTAGATGCTCAACTTTTAGAGGGCCTGGATTTTGTCTGCAAAGTTTCGCTGCATTCTAAGGTCCAGAAAGCAGCAGGGCGATTACTGGGCATAGAAATCCAAAGAGAACAATATGCCTAAAGCTTCTCGACCAGGAATCCCCCCCCGGCTTAGCATTTCTCAGTGGAAATACAAAGCACACTTTACACACAAGAGAAGCTCAAGTTAATGCACTTGTGGAAGCTGGCCTTTTGTGATGGAGTCTCTTGAAGATGGCTCAGTAATAGAAATATCAATAATAAAACGTCCTCCTGCTGCATCAGGATAAACAGAAAGGTTTAGGAGTCTAATTAACGCTGAAACTAGAGGCCCCTAGACTAAACACTCGGGGTGGCAGGAAAACAGAATCCTGGCCAGCTTTCCATTCTCGTGATGTGATGCAGGGAGCAGTTGAGTGTAATCGCGTCTACCCAAGACTGTTTTTTTTTCCTTTCTGCTCTCCTGCCTTTCTTTAATCTATGCAGTATTTTCAAGTTAAACTTTCATTTTTTTTAAATTCTGATTTTTGTTTTCTTGTCTCTCGTGGCTCTCTCTCAGTCTCTCTGTGTGGCGTAGTGGTTAGAGCTACAGCCTATGCACCCTGCGGTTATGGGTCCAAACCCCACGCTGCTCCCTTTGACCCTACGCAAGTCACTTAATCCTCCTCTGCGCCAAGTACATTAGATTGTGAGCCCACCGGGACAGATGGGGAAAATGTTTGAAGTACCTGTATATAAACCGCTTTGAGTGTGGTTTTAAGACTACAAAAAGGCAGTATACAAGTCCCAACCCTTTCCCTGATGTCATAATGCCTCATTCCACCAATAAGAGCCAACCTCATCAGTGATGTCACAATGGCGTCATTGTTCTATCCTTGGTTCACTTCTGATATTATTGGAGGAGAGTGTAGCACAATAGTTAGAGTTATAGCCTCAGCACCCTGAGGTTGTGGGTTCAAATCCCACACTGCTCCTTGTGACCCTGGGCAAGTCTCAGGTACATTAGATAGATTGTGAGCTCACAGGGACAGGGAAGGAAAATGCTTGAAGTATAACAAAAAGTCCCTTTCTCTCTCTATTTATTTATTTTTAATTTTATATACCTATTTATAACCTATACAGTTTCCATACAAATATACACAATAAAAATACAAAAACAACAAAAGCTGTGTCTTCATAACATTCTACCTGCCAGCTGACCCCTTACTTAAAACAAAATAGTTGCTGCCTCACAAGAATGCACACACAAAGTTGAGTCTTCAATCATTTTCTAAACCAACCCTATCGGCACTCAACTGTAGCTGACCCAAAAGAGCTGTCTAGGCTTCAAGATGGCATCTGTCTACGTCTTCTGAATCGCAAAATAAGCTAAAAGAAACGTGGCCTCCAATTTAAGTCTCTTGACGCAAGGAAAGGAAATCTTTTCTTCACTCTTGAGTAACTTTGGAAACATCTGGGTACATCCAAATGCATTGTTCTCCAAATAATTTTCGAGAATTCTTAGAGTATAATCTTAGAATCATATTTAAGTCTTGCTCAAAAACCAAAGCTATTAGAAGAGTAACTCTTTCAGTCTCTAAATTCAAAGTTTGTTCCAAAAGAGCAGTAACGTTCCCAAAGTCAATCTGATTCTCTCCTCCGTTCTGTTTCTCCATCTCTTTTTGAGGCGTCTTTTTATTCGTAAGACTCCACGACTCTTAACTGCAACTTCCAAGCATTTGTGTATCAAGAATGTGACCCCTTTTTTCTTCAAAAACTTCAGCAAAAGCCCTTAAGAATAACAGAAAGAATAGCAGGGACGGTGGACACCCCCACTGCAGTCCCCTTCCCAGCGAGAAGCTATCGGAAACCGTCTGAATCCAGTTTACTAAAATTGCTGATTTGGTACACCACCTAATCAGACTTCAAGGTGGTGTACAATAATAATTAAAGGAGTTACATAAAACTTAAGCAGTATTAATAAAATCAGATATTACATGAAGAACATATAAACTAATTACATAAATAAAAACAAACATCAGAAGTGTGGTTAGATAAACATATTACTCGGGACAAACTGGAACAAAAGGAAGAACTATAATCTTGAAATAAAGAACGGAAAAGGAAAAAACAATAGGGAGGGTGGGGAGGAAGGCAGAGGTTTGGTTTTTATTGATTTAGGGATAGATTCACTAAGCTTTGCAAGCCTTCTCCGACCAGTTTGCGAGCCTTCTCCGTCCCCGACCTGATTCACTAACCTCCTGACCGATCAACCTCCGACCTGATCCGATCCGTGCATGCAAATGAGGGGAAATGTCAGATTTTAAGAGAAAATGGGATATTCACGTGGGATCTCTAAGGGAATAAAAGTCAGGGAGTGGGTCATTGGTGTGGGCAGACTTGATGGGCTAAGGCCCTTTTCTGCCGTCAATTTCTATGTTTCTATAGTACTTTGAACTTGGTAGAGTTGTCCAGAACATTATCGGCGTTCTGTGATATTTTATGTTGAGATTTCTTGGTATAACATGGCTCAAAAACAATACAGATTGTTTTTTTTTTCTTAAAAATGTGTATATAAAAGGAGGTGCGTCTTATTGCAAAACTGTTTATTGGTCAAAAGCACAAACGAAAACCACCAGAAATAAGAATACAGCATAGACCAAATTTTCTAAACCATAAAAACCTCCCCCTCCCCCCCACCCAAAAGAAATAAAAATAAATAAATAAATTCTAAAAATAAATAAATAAATAAATATATATAAAATAAAAGGCATGGAGCAGCAGAAGAGCAAATGTCACAGACAATACCAGAAAATAACTACCCAGTCAAATATCCAGTATATGGCTACGAGCATACCCGGTCAAAGAGGCCCAAAAAGGCTCCCAAGTAAGTTGTAATTGATGGCCCTTAACGAAGTCCATCTCAGGAATGTCACAACATTCCATCTTCAATTGATAAATCATCAAGGATCGCCATTGTGACAAGGTAGGAGGATGCACATCTAGCCAATGTACTAAAATAGATTTCTTTCCAAACAACTAAAAAGTATTTAGATCAATGCTGTCTTATTAAAATGTTTATTTTATTTTTATATTTCCTCTAACTCTACTTTTCACTTCTCTATTACCCTCCAGGTACTTTAGTTAGATTGTGAGCCTTCGGGACAGTAAGGGAATTTTTCAAGTACCTTTCTTATTTCTAATCTTAATGTATATTTTCTGTAAACCACTTAGAACCTAACGGATGTAGCGGTATATAAGAAATAAATTACATTACATTACAATAAGGCACTAGGCCTCTCGGAACAGGATGAGCCAAGGCTGAAGTAGTGAAGAGCATCTTTGGATGTAGCAAACAACGAGTTTTCCAAAGCTGAGCAATGTGATGATGAATGGTGTGTGTGTGTGTGCGTTTTATAAGCCGCTGCGTCCTATATGCTGGCAAATAGGGTAATTCAGTAATGTAAAACCAACTGACATTGTACACTCTCCTGGAGAGAGCGAGAACCAGAAGGCCTTGAGCATGCGCAGATGTTCAAGGCCCAGCCCAGGCAAGAGGCAGGATCTTCGGGCACCGGCATGTCCTGTGCGTTGGTGCTGGTGCTCTAACTTGGAGAGGGTGAACAATGCCACTTTTGTATTTTTTTGCCATCACTAACATATCTAAAAAATGTTTTGTCCCCTCATTTTACTGCATTGGCCATTTTTTTCTTCCATTTGCATCTTTGCTTTCCTGACTGCTTTACCACCTTCCCTTAGCTTTTCCAGACTGGATGGGCCATTTGGCCTATATTTGCCGTCATGTTTCTATGCTTGTGCCTGCATTCCTCTTTCTGCAATATCTTCTTTTTTCCTTATCTTTTCATCGACTACATTTGAGAACCAAAATGACCTTCTTTTCCCTCCTTACATTTATTTACTTTTCCTTACAAACAGAAAACTTAAGCCATTCCCTTGGGTAAATGGACTGTTTTGATAGCCAGCCATCCTGCTGGTGGGTAAGTTATGCTCTGACTGTTCTTTGAGTTTGTGTGATTGTCAGGACCTGTTGCTTTGCTGTCACCTTAAGTGACTGTCTCGTTTGCCTAATGACTAAGTTGAGCTGGTTCTGTCCGTAGCATATCAATGATTCCTATGGTGAGACAGCAATATGTGCGGAAAGCTGACCTGAAAATGCCAAGTCTAAGATCCGAGGGAACAAGCTCCACAGTACTTTATTAGCTCCTGCTTTGATTTTGTTATCCTTTGCTCTTATGTTTGTCATTATATTTTTAATTATGTATGCTTTTCATTAGCTGCTTAGATTTGGAGAGAGTGCAGACTATAAGAATTTTTAGAGAAATAATAATAATAGTTTATTTTTGTATACCGCCGTACCATCCGTTTTTGGCAGTTTACACAATAAATGACAAAAGTATTTAAAATACAGAGCCAGATAACAGTGTCTTATAAAAGGAAATAACACAATTCAATAAAAGATACTAACTGCCAAAGTACGACCCTAACTCATGCAAACAAAGTATGCACAATACAAATTATTTATACTAAAATAGATAAGCTTCTGTAAGCCTTATTCTATAAAAATAATAAAAATCCATTTATCAAATTGATATTGATATCTATTAAGTATTGTACTGTTTAAATAGATAGGTCTTAAAATCTTTCTGAAATTGCTGATAAGTGAGGGCTGGAGTAATAAGAACATTCAAGCATGTATTCATTGGTTCACAGACAACGGCGCGAAAGACAAAGGCGCGCCCGGACAATTGAGCGCAGCGCGGAGGCGCGCGCCGCTCTAAATTACTGTTTTTAGGGCTCCGACGGGGGTGTGTGTGGGGGGGAACCCCCCCACTTTACTTAATAGACATCGCACCGGTGTTGTGGGGGGCTTGGGGGGTCAAACCCTCCACATTTTACTGTAAACTTAACTTTTTCCCTAAAAACAGGGAAAAAGTGAAGTTTTCAGTAAAATGTGGGGGGTTACAACCCCCCAAACCCCCACAACGCCCCCACAACGTGGCGCGATGTCTATTAAGTAAAGTGGGGGGTTTCCCCCCGCCCCCCCTCGGAGGCCTAAAAACAGTAATTTAGAGCGGCGTGCGCCTCCGCGCTGCGCTCAATTGTCTGGGCGCGCCTTTGTCCCGGCGCGCTTTTGACCTGACACCGTATTCATTACTCCTGCTTGAAACGCCAGAGTCCTATCTAAAAATTTCTTAAAACGGCACGGCACGGCATGTGTATATTTTGTCTGTGTATCTATCTACATACAATCCTTTTCTCCTTCCAAAGATAGCTGACTTTAGAAACTTGGGATGAATGACATACCGTCTTATGTTTATGTTTTATTAAAACTTTTTATCGCTTAAGCATACGACAGAACTAAGCGATTTATAATACAAATACAATATAAAAAAGAACTCCATTCAAAATAAGAAAGATAAAAAAGGAATACTTGTTACATTATAAGCATTCAAGTCAGGCTTCTGGTACATCCAGTGGCCTAGGGAGAGCGTGCGGCTCCCTGGGCGGTGGCACCCCTCCCCTGCTGCCAACGCACGTGGCCAACGCACGTGGCCCCCCTTCCCTTTCCCCTTACTTTTTTAACTTCTCCGGCATGAGCAGCACGCCCACGTCTGTGTCAGCTCGCCCTTTGACGTCACTTCCTAGGGGCGGGTCCAGGAAGTGACGTCAGAGAGAGCGCCGATGCTGATGAGGGCAGCAACCTCATACTGGGGAAGTAAAAAAAAAAAAAAAAGGTATGGGGGAAGGCAAGGGGGTGCGCGTGCGTTCGAGAAGGAGAGGAGGAGGGGTGACGTGCCTTTCAGAAGACCGGCTTAGATGCTTTCGTGTATCGCCATATTTACCAGGATCTATAAGAACAAGAACATGAGCAATGCCTCCGCTGGGTCAGACCTGAGGTCCATCGTGCCCAGCAGTCCACTCACGCGGCGGCCCAACAGGTCCAGGACCTGTGCAGTAATCCTCTATCTATACCCCTCTATCCCCTTTTCCAGCAGGAAATTGTCCAATCCTTTCTTGAACCCCAGTACCATACTCTGCCCTATTATATCCTCTGGAAGCGCATTCCAGGTGTCCACCACTTGTTGGGTAAAGAAGAACTTCCTAGCATTCGTTTTGAATCTGTCCCCTTTCAACTTTTCCAAGTGTCCTCTTGTTCTTTTATTTTTCGAAAGTTTGAAGAATCTGTCCCTCTCTACTTTCTCCATGCCCTTCATGATCTTGTAAGTCTCTATCATATCCCATCTAAGTCTTCTCTTCTCCAGGGAAAAGAGTCCCAGTTTCTCCAATCTTTCTCTATTTCTCTCTATTTCTATCTCTCTCCCTTTCTCTCTCTCTTTCTATCTCTCTCTCTCTCTCCCTATTTCTCTCTGTCTCCCTTTCTCTCTCTCTTTCTGTCCCTCTCTACTCTCTCTATGCCCTTCATGATCTTGTAAGTCTCTATCATATCCCCTCTAAGTCTCCTCTTCTCCAGGGAAAAGAGACCCAGTTTCTCCAATCTTTCTCTATCTATCTCGCTCTATTTCTGTCTCTCTCCCTTTCTCTCTCTCTTCTGTCTCTCTCCCTTTCTCTCTTTTTCTTTCTATCTTTCTCTCTCCCTTTCTCTCTCTCTCTTTCTCTCTCTCTCTCTGTCTTTCTGTCTCTCTCCCTTTCTCTCTCTCTTTCTATCTCTCTCTCTGTCTCTCCCTATTTCTCTCTGTCTCCCTTTCTCTCTCTCTTTCTGTCCCTCTCTACTCTCTCTATGCCCTTCATGATCTTGTAAGTCTCTATCATATCCCCTCTAAGTCTCCTCTTCTCCAGGGAAAAGAGACCCAGTTTCTCCAATCTTTCTCTATCTATCTATCTTTGCAGGGATCGAGGGTACAAATGGACCTGGTAAGCGGCTCCAATACAGAACAACAGGAACCAGAGGGACAAAGACATTGTGTAAAAGAGCCCAGGACTGAGTGGGAATTAGGAGAACAGGAGATGCAAGGGAAGCAGGCAGAGGACGTCACACACACACAGCAGGAGGAGGACGAAGCTCAGGGGCTGGTAAACCATGAAGAAAACCGCAAGAGTACCAAAGCACGAGGGAAACAAAATGAGAGGACAAAAAACAGGATCTTAAACTGCCTATACACAAATGCTAGGAGCCTGAGAGCCAAAATGGGAGAACTGGAAATCACTGCTAGCAATAAGGACCTAGACATAATTGGAGTCACAGAAACGTGGTGGACTGAGGAAAATCAATGGGATGTGGCCATACCAGGGTACAAACTGTACAGGAGAGACAGGACACATAAAAAGGGTGGAGGAATAGCGCTGTACATAAAAGACTCCATACCATCAGCCAAGATGGAAACAACAGTACGGGCGGATGGCTTGGAATCACTATGGGTTAAACTACAGGGAGGAGCAGGGGCAGACATTAAATTGGGTCTGTACTACCGCCCACCTGGACAACCGGAAGAAATCGACCAGGAGCTGGAAGCTGAACTGAGGCAGGTATGCAAAAGCGGAAGTGTGGTGGTGATGGGGGACTTCAACTATCCTGGGATAGACTGGAGTATTGGGCACTCAAACTGCGCAAGAGAGACCAAATTCATAGAGGTCACGAGGGACTGTTTCATGGAGCAACTGGTCACGAAACCAACACGGGGCGATGCCACTCTTGACCTAATCTTAAACGGCCTAGGAGGGCCAGCAAAGGAGGTGGCGGTATTACCCCCGCTAGGTAACAGCGATCACAACACGATCCAGTGCAGGCTAGAAATTGGATCATCAAAGGGGAAAAGAACCACAACGACGGCACTCAATTTCAAAAAAGGAAATTATGATGCCATGAGGAAAATAGTGGGAAAGAAACTCAAAGGCAACATAGGGAAGACGGAATCCGTAGAACAAGCCTGGACCTTACTCAAGGAGACTATGCACGAAGCGCAAAACCTATGCATCCCCAAGTTCAGAAAAGGGTGCAAAAAAAATAGAACGAAAAATCCAGTGTGGATAACAAATGCAGTGAAGAAGGCAATAAGCGACAAGAAGGCATCGTTCAGGAAATGGAAAAAAGACCAAACAGAGGAGAACCAAAGAGTGCACAAACAACACCAGAAGGAGTGTCACCGAGTGGTTAGAAAAGCAAAAAGAGAATACGAAGAGAGACTTGCAGAGGAAGCAACAAACTTCAAGTCGTTTTTCAGATACGTCAAGGGGAAGCAACCGACGAGAGAAGAAGTGGGACCATTGGACGATGGTGACAGAAAGGGAGTAGTAAAAGAAGAGAAAGAGATAGCTGACAGGTTAAATGAGTTCTTCACGTCAGTCTTCACAATGGAAAATATAACCAACATTCCGGAACCCGAGGAGATCGTAATAAGAGACCAAGATGATAAGCTGGTCGATTTAGAAATAAGCCAAGAGGATGTACTTAAGCAGATTGACAGACTAAAGAACGACAAATCGCCAGGTCCGGACGGCATTCACCCAAGGGTACTCAAGGAGCTAAAAAACGAAATAGCGGAGCCATTTCGACAGATATGCAACCTATCCTTAAAAACCGGTGAGATCCCGGAGGATTGGAAAATAGCAAATGTCACGCCCATCTTCAAGAAGGGCGCAAGAGGAGACCCGGGAAACTACAGGCCGGTAAGCCTGACCTCAGTCCCGGGAAAGATGATGGAGGCACTGATCAAAGACAGCATCTGTGAGCACATCGAAAAAAATGGGCAGCTAAAACCGAGTCAACACGGCTTCTGCAAGGGTAGGTCATGCCTCACTAACTTATTGTACTTCTTTGAGGGGGTGAGCAGTCAGGTGGATAAAGGGGAAGCTATAGACATCATTTACCTTGACTTCCAAAAAGCCTTCGACAAGGTGCCACACGAGAGACTGCTTAAAAAGATATGGAACCACGGGGTACAAGGGGAGGTCCACCGATGGATCAAGGTCTGGCTGGCAAACAGGAAGCAGAGGGTTGGCGTAAAGGGCCACTACTCAGACTGGAAAGGGGTCACGAGCGGAGTTCCGCAGGGGTCGGTGCTGGGACCGCTCCTGTTCAATATCTACATAAACGACCTAGAGGCGGGAATCAAGTGTGAGGTCATTAAATTTGCAGATGACACCAAACTATGCAGCAGGGCTCAAACCAGGGAAGACTGCGAAGATCTTCAAAAGGATCTAACACAGCTGGAAAAGTGGGCCGAAAAATGGCAGATGAGCTTCAACGTGGGGAAATGCAAGGTCATGCACGTGGGGAAAAAGAACCCGATGTTCACATACAAAATGGGGGGAACATCACTAGGGGTCAGCAACCTGGAGAGAGACCTGGGAGTGATGGTAGATGAAACACTGAAGGCATCAGCACAATGCGCCACGGCCTCAAGGAAAGCAAACAGAATGTTGGGTATCATTAAGAAGGGTATTACAACCAGGACGAAAGAAGTCATCATGGAGTACTGCGTCCAGTACTGGTCGCCGTACCTCAAGAAAGACATGGCGGTACTTGAGGGAGTACAAAGAAGAGCAACTAGACTGATAAAGGGAATGGAAAAACTTCCATATACCGAAAGATTGAAGCAGTTGGGACTTTTCTCCCTGGAGAAGCGAAGACTTAGAGGAGACATGATAGAAACCTTCAAGATCCTGAAGGGCATAGAAAAAGTAGACAGGGACAGATTTTTCAAATTAAGGGGCGCCACAAGTACAAGGGGGCACTCGGAGAAATTGAAAGGGGACAGGTTTAGAACAAACGCTAGGAAGTTCTTTTTCACTCAGAGGGTGGTGGATACGTGGAACGCGCTTCCAGAGGCTGTTGTAGACAAGAAAACATTAAATGGTTTCAAAGAAGGTTTGGATAGATTCCTGGAAGAAAAAGGGATTGAGGGGTATAGATAGGTATAGACCATTGCTCAGGCAATGGGCCTGATGGGCCACCGCGGGAGCGGACCGCTGAGCAGGATGGACCTAGGGTCTGCCTCAGCGGAGGCAACTTCTTATGTTCTTATGTTCTTATGTTCTTATGTTCTTATCTCGCTCTATTTCTGTCTCTCTCCCTTTCTCTCTTTTTCTTTCTATCTTTCTCTCTCCCTTTCTCTCTCTCTCTTTCTCTCTCTCTCTCTGTCTTTCTGTCTCTCTCCCTTTCTCTCTCTCTTTCTATCTCTCTCTCTGTCTCTCCCTATTTCTCTCTGTCTCCCTTTCTCTCTCTCTTTCTGTCCCTCTCTACTCTCTCTATGCCCTTCATGATCTTGTAAGTCTCTATCATATCCCCTCTAAGTCTCCTCTTCTCCAGGGAAAAGAGACCCAGTTTCTCCAATCTTTCTCTATCTATCTCGCTCTATTTCTGTCTCTCTCCCTTTCTCTCTCTCTTCTGTCTCTCTCCCTTTCTCTCTTTTTCTTTCTATCTTTCTCTCTCTCCCTTTCTCTCTCTCTCTTTCTCTCTCTCTCTCTCTCTGTCTTTCTGTCTCTCTCCCTTTCTCTCTCTCTTTCTCTCTCTCTCTCTGTCTCTCCCTATTTCTCTCTGTTTCCCTTTCTCTCTCTCTTTCTGTCCCTCTCCACTCTCTCTATGCCCTTCATGATCTTGTAAGTCTCTATCATATCCCCTCTAAGTCTCCTCTTCTTCAGGGAAAAGAGACCCAGTTTCTCCAATCTCTCAGCGTATGAGAGGTTTTCCATACCTTTTATCAGACGTGTCGCTCTCCTCTGAACCCTCTCAAGTAACGTCATATCCTTCTTAAGGTACGGCGACCAATATTGGATGCAGTACTCCAGATGCGGACGCACCATCGCCCGATACAGCGGCAGGATAACTTCTTTCGTTCTGGTAGTAATACCTTCTTGATTATACCTAGCATTCTATTCGCTCTCTTAGCTTCTTCGGGATTTGTATTGGGTTCTAGCATTCGGGCGATACAAATCCCGATGAAGTCGACATTGTGAGGCGAAGTAGGACCCGTCTGACTTTAAACAGTTTTCGGGGCAGTTCAGGGGTTATAGATCCTGGTATTCTGTGGCGATCTACGAAAGCATCCAAGCCACGGAACATAACTTTTTTTTGCCCCTTTGCACAAGATATGCACTTTAATCGCTCTATGCTACATAATACGGCATATTTGAATGAATTTATGTCTTATCATTGGTTATACAAAAATCCAAAAATATCACTCTAAGACAGTGGTTCTTAACCTGGGTTCGACCCTAGGGGTTCGGTGAGTCAGTCTCGCGGGTTCGGCGGAGGTCAAAACACACCTCCGACTCATATAGCGCTTCAGTCACGTTCAATCATCTATCAGTTATTCAGTGATTTTGATCAAAACTGATCGTGTACTCGGTTTCTTGATCTATCAATCTGTAACTAACGCCTTATAGACATCAATCAATTCCTGATCAAAATTTGTGATTTAACTGATAGATGATTGAACGTGACCGAAGCGCTTATGATTCGTGATGATACGCCCCCGCTTGTCCATAATTGGCTGCAGGTGATCACTCAACATCGCTTGGCCTATCTGTGCTGCAGGGGATTTGATGCGCCCAGTAGTCAAATTGTAACTGTTGTGATAGTACGTCGTGTGATACCTATCTTAATATTTTAATCCCTTACTAACTATGTCGAGCAAAATACGAAAGAGGTCGGACGAATATGTACAATATGGATTCACACGTATAACGGAATGTGATGGGAGTCAGCGTCCTAATTGCATGATTTGCAATGCCAAGTTGAGTAATTCTAGTCTAGCTCCGGCAAAACTAAGGGAATAAAGAAGGGTTCGGTGAACACGCATATGAAACTGGTGGGGTTCAGTACCTCCAACAAGGTTAAGAACCACTGCTCTAAGACAAAAGCACCACACAAGCCAGGAAAGCTGGCTTATTACTTAAGCGAAAGAAAAGCCTCAGACAAACGGAGAGGTGGAGCCACACTCTTCCACCCAAGCATCATAGGCCAAAAACTTTCGCACAAGTTTAAAGTTAGCAGGTGGGAGGAAAAAAAATAGCCGGGAATGATTAATGGTAAAAACCACTGAACACCAACAGGCCAGGCCGACGATCGTAACCACTGCTTCAGGGCCTTAGTGCCAAATCCAGGCTATCAGTACACAGATCCTAACTGTTGCTTTCAACCCTTAGTTAGGATCTGCGTACTGATAGCCTTAATAATGTATGGTGACAAACTATTTTTAAAATTCTAGTTTCCAGCTTTTTTGGGGTTTTTTTTTTTCCCTATTCACCTGTTTTGTGACGGGAAGACTTTCACACTTCAAATTCACGTTGTGATGGATTTTAGTACATGGTGCCCAGTTTCAAGTCTCTCCGGGAGGCAATAACTAATTTAACCCCATGCATGACACTCCCAAGTCCTAGAGGGCTGCCAACAGGTCAGGATTTTTGGATATCTCCAGTGAAAGAGAGATTGGCATACAATGGAGGTGGCAGTCAAGCAAATCTCGTTCACACACATTCACTAGGGTTATCCTGAAAACCTCACCTGTTGGCAGCCTTTAGGGATTGGGAGTGAAGACCAAGGAATTAAGCAATAAAGTACGGTCATAAGAAATAAATCATTTGGAACAATAAGTGTGCTCTATAAAGTCGAGGCGAGTGTACTCTTTGTTCATGCTGGTGATTTGAGGTGCTAATGTGTCTGCTGTTGCCTGCCCCTGGCGGAATGGGTCGATCCATACACTTCCAATAGAACATTAAGATCCGCTGAACAGCATTTGCTGACGATTCCTTCCCTTACAATTATTAATACTAGACGACAATTGATCTTTTCAGTCACGGCCCCCCAAACTTGGAATTCTCTCCCTAGCCACTTAAGGGAAGAACCCAATATGGAAAAATTCAAGGGCAAACTAAAGAGCTTTCTCTTTAAAGATGCCTTTGTAAATTAATCATTTAGTCTTCTATCTAATTTTATTTTTTCTCTATTATTTTATTGAAGTAATTTTTATCTTCCCTCTCCTTATGTATCTCCCTTATTTGTTTCTATAACTTTTAAACAAATTGTAACTCTTATCCATCTCCTCCCTTATGTTCCTAGTTTCGTTAAATTTGTGAATAGTCTCGTTAGTCTTAGTTTTGTTATTTACTGTATTATTCCCATTATTTTGTAATTTTATTATTATGTACATCACTTAGAATTTAGATTAAGCGATTAATCAAATTATTATTAAACTTGAAACTTGAACTTGATTCATCGTGGCCAGTTCATTGCGGGACGTTTCATCGCAGCCATCATCCATCTTTGGCCCCGTCCTGCAGAGTTCATTGTGGGACGTGGGCTGCTGCTCGTTGGAGCAAGGAGAGCCATTTTCTCTTCTGTGGGAGGGCAGAGTTCAGTGGGGAGGGCAGGGAGGATGCCATTCCGCTGCAGCGACAATGGTGACGCTGCTTTTGGGGGCAGGGAAGGAGTTCTTAGGGGGTAGGGTGAAGATCATGGGAGGGGGCAATTGCCCCCCCCCACCACATAACCGGGAGGGGTGCACTGGAGATGCTGCAATGGGGAGGGCAGGGAGGAGAATCGGATTCATCGTGGCCAGTTCATTTCTCTGAAAGTTATAACTTGGTGTTTTAAAGTATCCCTATGATTCTCTGCCTTAGAAATGAAGGAATCGCTATTAAAACCCAAGCGAGGGGAGACGTGTATTTATTCAGTGATACATTACCCAACAACTGTTTATTGTATGTTCAGATTGTCTGAAGCTGTTAGTTGAGGCCGTGAATATAAATTAGCCCTGCACTAATAGCATTAATTAAAGACGAATGAGTCATTGCAAATGTAGGACATGAGCCCCCCCTCTCGGTTCTGGCTATGGAGATAATTTCAAGAGTCTTGTGGTATTTGAGGTTACTGGATATAACTGGCCCCATTTGCCTGACAGTATATCACTCCAGTTATCCACTGGATCTACTGTATGTGCACTCTGTTTATGTTTGAATATTTTTATTAAGAGCTTATTATAGTACATTACAATAATGCTCTTCTCTCAAAACCCGCCTCTTCCAAGACCAGGATCCTAATGCCCCTTCCTAACTAAACAACCCCTCTCCCCTCTACATCCTTCCCTCACCCCCCCTGGAAACTTTTGATCAATTTGATATTGAACCGCTTGTAACCCCGCTCAATTGATGTTGATGTGAACCGCCTAGAACTCTTCCGGGTATGGCGGTATACAAAAATAAAGTTATTATTATTATTATCATTATCATATGTGATTGGTATAGGAATACCTCTTATTTTTCAATCATTTATGTGTTACATTCCACGTCCTTTATTATAAAGCCTAATATTAGGCTCTCGACAAAGTTTTCAAAGGCAAGGAGGTAACACTCCAAATGAAGATCAGACTTGTCCACGCACTCATGTTCTCAGTGGTCAGTTACGGATGTGAAAGCTGGACACTACGGAAACAAGAGAGAAAAAAAGATGGACTCATTTGAGCTTTGGTGTTGGAGAAGGATTTTTGGCGTGCCGTGGACTGCCAGAAGAACTAACAAATCGATTCTGGAAGAGATCAAACCGGTTATGTCACTCGGAGACCAAATGAAGTTACGACTGTCTTATTTTGGTCACACCATCAGAAGAGAAAGATCATTGGAGAAGGACGTCATGTTTGGGAAGATCGAAGGAACCAGGTGAAGAGGGCGACCTGCAATCAGTTGGCTGGACATGGGGATGACGCTGGAGGACCTTTCTGGACTAGCACAAAACCAATTTCTTTTTAGGTTCGCAATATATCAAGTCGTTAGGACTTGAGCACAAGTTGATGGCACTTAACAAAAATAGCAACAATGTTTAGCTAACCCGTTCCTCCTTTTACCCAAGGGGAGAAGTTTAGAACAAACGCCAGGAAGTTCTTTTTCACACAGAGGGTGGTGGATACATGGAACGCGCTACCGGAGGATGTGATAAACAGGAGCACGCTACAGGGGTTCAAAGAAGCTTTGGATAGGTACTTGGAGGACAAAGGGATTGAGGGGTACAGATAAGAGTAGAGGTAGATTATAGGGATGGGATTAGAGGTAAGTTATAAAATTAATCAGGGACCACTGTTCAGGCACTAGGCCTGATGGGCCACCGCGGGAGCGGACCGCTGAGCAGGATGGACCTCTGGTCTGACTCAGCGGGGGCAACTTCTTATGTTCTTATGTTCTTAAGGGTCCGATTCCTTAGACAAGGGAACTCGCGCCCACTTTCCCTGCCACAGATAGTTCTAGAGTTCAACGTTAGAAAATCTTTACCTGTGAGAAACAGGTGAAGCATTTAGAATGTATGTGGCAATTGTCCTATAATAATCACATTAAGTTGATCCTATCCATTAACAAAATAAGATGGGCTTGTTAAATTCTCGACTGAGTCTGAGTGCCTGCAGTAATGGCCAAATATTCGAAATATATTCACTAGAGGTGTTGCAGATCCATAGGGAGATGGACCCCCAGATAATTAAGGGTGTACTATGCACTGTTTTTATTAATTTTTCCATTAAATTTAGCTACTAGAGGGGCATAATCAAAACTTTAAAACGTCCAAAAACCTGCCTGAGTTGGCACTTGGACGTCCATATAGCAGGGATGTCCAAGTGCCGATAATCAAAACAAACTTTCTGGATTATCAGCAGAACTTTTAAGCTGCTGTACATCCAGAGTTTAAAGGGGTGTGTTGGGAAGTGTGTTATGGGTGGGAATCGGACAGGATTCCACCTGGACATCCTGAAGCTATTGTATCAAAGCTTTTCCAGGACATCCTAGGCAGAACTTACATCCCGGGACATAGATCAAAGTAAAACAGGTCTTACCTTAGTTTCAGAAAACTTCTCAAAACGCACCTCTTCCGCGAACAGGTCCCTTAATCCCCCATGCCCCCTGCTTCTCCCCTTTCCTAAAGCGCACCTTCTCCGCGAACATGCCTTTTAATCCCCCTTGCCCCCTGTTTTCTCCCCTTTCCCACACTCCCCGTTCCTTCTGCTCCCCTACTTCCCCCCCTCCCCCGACTTTATCTCTCTCTCGCTATCTCATACCTTCCAACCCTTCCTTCTGTATTACCGTTACCTCTGCTAAATCTCTATCAAAGAGTTCCCACCCCCCCTCTTCATTGCCTATAACTTTGTCAAAATTTTGTAAATCCGTGTGTCATCGCGGACCTTAATCAACGGATGTGAACCGCCTAGAACTTTATGGGTATGGCGGTATACAAGAATAAAATTATTATTATTATTAAATGTCCCAAAGGTGACTGTATGTTTCACTGCATTTTTTGTGACATATGCTTTTTCCCTTTTCTACCATGGACCCCTGATGAAGGTTGTCCGAAACACGGACCGTGTTGGGTCCCCTGTTTGGTAAAAAGGTTTTTAATTACAGTTTTGTTGTCACAATAAAGTTTGCCTACATCGTTGTACATATCTGCAGTTTTGGTTTGTTTGTTCCTGGTTGGTTTTTTCACTGCAGACAATGTTGGACCCCCCCCCCCCCCTTTTTTCCTTTGGGTTTTGTTGCTCCACATGTTCATCCTTAGGGAGCGTAAGCCTCTATTTCCAACTTTCATCACTGTCTCTAACCCTTGTGGAGAGACTTGAGGGATATTCCCTCTGCAAACCAGAGGCATGTATTGGCATGTTTACATTCTGTAAATTTAAATACATTTCCAACTCAAGACTTTTCTTTCCTCTTATGCAGGCTGTGCTGTGCTTGTGTATGTTTATAGCTCCTGAATTAGAAAATACTATTTATCTACTCAATTCAAGTTGGAGAGTTGACAATTTTTTTTTTTTTTTTTAAATAGGGAAGCTCCTTTAAGCTTGGCAGTGCCGCCCGGCTCTCTTCTCCTTTGCCAGGCTGTAGACAGGCAGCTCTCATGTTTGTGAATAAAATCCTTCCCTCTTTGGTTTATAAGAAAGCTAAGCCCTGCAGTTGCCAGGCAAGTAAGCACCAGCATTAGGCAGCAGAGCTTGACGACCCTGTGGCGTTTGGGGTGTTTCATTTGCAAACAAGTCGTACCAAAATTATATGATTGCTCACAGTGGGTGGTTAAGTAATAGGAACTCCCATATGGCACGACGAAAACCATGCTAGTGACAAAATGGCAGCGGGAGCAGACGAAACGCTCACTAAAAATATAAATAATTAACTGTGGAAATGATTATACGATGAATGGTTTAAAAAATACAACTTAAATGGCTGCACGCGTGTTTGATATGTCGAATGGTGCTTAGATGGCGACTCCGGCTGTGAAGAACTGGGCAGGCTTACACGGTCTGTGTTCCGTATATGGCAGTTCAGTTTAGGGTAAATTGAGGGTGGGGGGCCCTTGCCAATTTTCCCCTTTCTTAGTGGGAACGAATGCTGGGATTCTGAAGCCATGAATCTTTATTTGCAATTAGATGGGGATTTCACCCTGTTTGATATCTTCTTCAGTTAAATGTGGCAATGGGCTGATGAGGGAGCCATTAGCATATCTTGTTTGTTTATTTATTCATTTCCTCCCCCATCCCCACACACACTTTTTACTAAGCCACGGTAGAGGTTTTTACTGTGGCTCGGAGCACTAAGGGTTAGATTCACTAAGCAAATTGATCGCGACCCCGACCCGATTCACTCACCTTGTGGCCGATCCGATTCCGATCCACGCATGCAAATGAGGGTAAACGACATGCAAAGTAGGAAGGACGCGATTCACTAAAAGAAACGATTGATGGGGACCAGTCGCTCACGACCTTTCCTGCTCTCTGACGACCTCTCCTGCCCCGACTCGCCTGCCCTGCTCAGCCCCGACTCATCTGCCCTTCCCTGCAGTGCGAGCCTGTGGTTTTAACCCGCAGGTTTAGTATAAATCTGTTTTTTTTAAATTAAAGAAGGTCAAACATACAAACGAAAAAGTACAGAGCTTATCACCCACAATCTGGTTGACGTATACTGGAAACAAGTGGTTGACGGAGCACATCAGAGACAAAAAAGGCAATGAGTACAACAAAGAATACACGGGCAGGGAGAGAGAAAGAAAGAAAGGGGGCAGAGAGAGAAAGAAAGTGAAGGGGGGCAGGGAGAGAGAAAGAGAGTGAAGGGAGGGAGAGAGAAAGAAAAAGTGAAAGGAGGGGGCAGGGAGAGAGAAAGAAAGAAAGACAGATATCTACAGCAAATATATCCCAAGCCTCAGAACCCCTCCACCATCTCCCAACCCACCACCCCCTTTCCCCCAATAACAAGAACAGAGAAAGAGAATATTTTAAAAAAACCAAACAAACCCCAAAAACCATCCAGTACATCCAAGGTGGGAGGACAGAGCAGACATTAAGCAGAAGCATAACATTCAGGGCTGTGGACTCTGATGAGCCCCAAAGGATCAGAAAATGAACCTCCTGAGGAAAAAAGAGAAAAGAAAAAGGAATAAAAAGTAAGAGGAGAAAGAAAGAAAGAAGAAAAAAAAAAAAGGAGAAGGGGGCGGAGGCGTAGAAAAGCCGGGAGGAGGCCATAACCTGCGAGTTTAAAGCGGGTTACAACCACAGGCTCACGAAGTAAAAATAACAGTCAGCTAAGTAAAAAAAAAAAAGTAACAACAGCTCTGCCGGGCACAAAGGGCCATCTACAGTCAAGGAAGATGGTCTGCGCATGCTCAAGGATCACTCTCCAGCGATCCGTGCGGTCGTTGAGGGGGCGTGCCAATGATCGCCCCCCCCCCCCATTTGCTTGCAGGCCTTTAGTGAATTTGTCGGCCTGCCTGCAATCGCCCACGGAAAGGAAGGTTAGTGAATCTAGGCCTAAATACTCTGAAGCTGCTTTGATGCTCATAGGAAGTCTGCGAACGTCGGAGCGTTTAGCGCTCCAGACCGCAGTAGAATCCTCTGCCACAGCTTAGTAAGGGGTGGTGGTGGTGGCTTTATATTTATTTTATTTAAAAATAAAATCTACCAGTTCGCTACATCTACCAGTTCTGTGCGAGTTACAATAAAAAAAATGAATAATAAAACAACAACAACAACAAAAATTAGCAAAACCAGACAACATAGTAACATCACAGCATCTAAGAAAAAACAAGTACAAATTTCAATCATATAATTCACTGACAAATGCAATCAAAAAGGAGTGTCTTCAAATGCTTTCTAAACTGTAAAACCCCAGGCAAAATTCTGACCTCTACAGGTAGAGCATTCCTAACGTGACCATATGTCCCGTTTTAAACGGGACCATCATGTTTTTAGGTAGCCTATCCCTATGTCCTCAAGCACAGCTTTGAGGCGCCGAAATGCCCCATGTTTAGAAAGAGAGCAACCCACGGTAACAATTTAAAAAAAAAAGGCGCTCTGCATGGGGACAACGGGATGCGACTTTACAAGCCTCCCCTCCCCCCCCCCCCGATGCTAATTCTGACATCGGAGTGGAAGTTCCAGGCCAGCCAATCACTGCCTGGCCGGCCCAGAACTTCCTCTCCGATGTCAGAATTGATGGGGGGGGGGGAGATGGAAGGCTTATAGGCCCTCCGCTTATAAAGTCACTGCACGCACCTGGCCTGTTGCTGCGTCAGCGTCAGGAAAGCAGGAAAAAATTGGTGGCGGAGGCTTGGAGAAATCGTCGGCTTGTGGGGGTGGGGCAGGGAGAGAGAAAGAAAAAAAGAAAGAAGGGGGCAGGGAGAAAGAAAGAAAGAAAGGGGGCAGAGAGAGAGAGAGAGAAATAAAGTGAAGGGGGGCAGGGAGAGAGAAAGAGAGTGAAGGGAGGGAGAGAAAGAAAAAGTGGAAGGAGGGGGCAGGGAGAGAGAAAGAAAGAAAGACAGATATCTACAATGTTATTACTTTAAAATTAGTAGATGTCCCGTTTTGAGGAAAAAAATAAATGGTCATGTTACACATTCCACAAATAAACTCCCTGGATAGAGAACATGGAATGCTGGTTAATAAGACGTTTCACAAGTTTGAAAAAGATTTGACTTCCAGTAACAACTTATCCTCAGAACGCAAGGAGGGGGGGAGGGGAGGGGGGGTGAAGAATGATATTGTTGAAACAAAGAAGCCAAAACAGATGGAACCGTTGTCATTTAACACCTTATAAATCAGGCATAACACCTTAAACTTGACATGTGCTTGTATTGGCAAGCAGTGCAAATCTCGAAGGATAGGTATAATGTGCTCTGACTTGGACACACTGGCAATAAGCCTAGCAGCGGCATTCTGAGCCATCTGCAAAGCCTGTATCATGTATTTTGGCAAACCAAAGATACAGGGAATTGCGGTAATATGACAACCACAACAGATCAAAAATAGCCAATAGAGAGAGGAGATGCAAATATTAAGAGCTTTAGCCAATAGGGAGAGACAGAGATAATGGTTACTGCGGATGGGCAGATTAGATCGACCATTTGGCCTTTATCTGCCATCATGTTTCTATAACCATAAAGCTCTATGACCTCACAATGCAGGTGTAAAGAGCCTTAGCCTATAGGAAGGGGAGATGCAAATGTTACGAGCCTTAGCCAATAGGGAGAGAAAGAAATAATGGTTACTGCGGATGGGCAGACTAGATGGGCCATTTGGCCTTTATCTGCCATCATGTTTCTATAACCATAAAGCTCTATGACCTCACAATGCAGGTGTAAAGAGCCTTAGCCAATAGAGAGAGGAGATGCAAATATTAAGAGCCTTAGCCAATAGGGAGAGAAAGAGATAATGGTTACTGCGGATGGGCAGATTAGATCGACCATTTGGCCTTTATCTGCCATCATGTTTCTATAACCATAAAGCTCTATGACCTCACAATGCAGGTGTAAAGAGCCTTAGCCTATAGGAAGGGGAGATGCAAATGTTACGAGCCTTAGCCAATAGGGAGAGAAAGAAATAATGGTTACTGTGGATGGGCAGACTAGATGGGCCATTTGGCCTTTATCTGCCATCATGTTTCTATAACCATAAACCTCTATGACCTCACAATGCAGGTAAAAAGAGCCTTAGCCAATAGAGAGAGGAGATGCAAATATTAAGAGCTTTAGCCAATAGGGAGAGTCAGAGATAATGGTTACTGCGGATGGGCAGACTAGATGGGCCTTTATCTGCCATAATGTTTCTATAGCTTTTTTCCTCTAAAAAGCATTTTATTTTTTAAATAATCCAAATTAATCCCACACCCCCTTTTTCAAAGCCACGTTAGGCTTTTTTATTGCTGGCTGTGGAAGTGAAAGCCCCGATGCTCATAGAATTCACCCAGTCTCTCCATTGCCCCAGATTTCACATCTAGATTGTAAGGCTGCCCAGACAGATAGGGAAAATATTCACAAAAAAGGCAATTAATAAATCCCAATAGATTTTAATACTTAACCTTGTAGCATGTTAGCATTAAATTTCCCATGGAAAGGCCTGGTTTCAGAACTGTGGATAAAACATCCCACTTTTTTTTTTCCCTGTGCGCCTTTCTTTGAACTTAGGGTTATCAGATTTCCTCTTAAAAAAAAAAAAAAGAGGACACCTGGCCCCACCCCTTTCATGCTCCGCCCTCAGCCCCGCCTCCACATGAACCTTGTGCCTCCTTCCCCGAGGTCGGGGGCCAGATCTGGAGGGCCTCTTCATGGACGTCGACGCGATGATGTCACACACATGCACGTGATGTCATCGTGTCAACGTCTGCACACGCGCAGAGGACATCCGGACACAGCCCCGAGCTCGGGGGCCTTCGGAAACCTGGACAAACTGCCGGGCTTTGGAAATCCATCCAGGCGCCGGGACAAAAGGTCACGGTGTCCACCGGTTGGGAGTGAAATCCCAGTTTTGCATTCCATCGTGGAGCATTCACACGTTGCGTCGTTTCTTCCTCTGTTTTTAAGAACATAAGAATAGCCTTACTGGGTCAGACCAATGGTCCATCAAGCCCGGAAACTCGTTTTCACAGTGGCCAATCCAGGGCAAAACCCAAGGAGCAGCAACATTCCTTGCTACCGATCCAGGGCAAGCATTGTTTTCCCCCCATGTCTTTACATAACATAACATAAATTTATTTTTCTATACCGCCTCAATCAAAAGAGTTCTAGGCGGTTTCCACAAAAGAGAAAAACTGGACAATCAGCGAAATACAAAATAGTAATAGTGAGAATACAACCTATTAGTTAAAAGACATTAAAATATTTTAAGTTAATACAGTAAAATGATTATGTTGAGAATAAAAACGCAAATTAAGAGATAAATTTATCAATTAATGCTGTCTTAATTTATTTTCTGAAAGCGCCGTAGCACAGCATGGCTCTGCGAATATAGTTACCCAACCAGGACTGTTGTTTGCTCGCTTGAAATACAAGCAACCTGTCTAAATAAGACCTGAGTTTACAACCTAAAATCTTCGGGGATACAAATAAGTTACAATTCCTAGTTCCCCTCACAGGGTTATATAGCACAAAATGAGATAGCAAGTAAGAACATAAGAAGTTGCCTCTGCTGGGTCAGACCAGAGGTCCATCGCGCTCAGCAGACCGCACCCGCGG
Organism: Geotrypetes seraphini; assembly: GCF_902459505.1. Classification (NCBI taxonomy): domain Eukaryota; kingdom Metazoa; phylum Chordata; class Amphibia; order Gymnophiona; family Dermophiidae; genus Geotrypetes; species Geotrypetes seraphini. The sequence goes on from NC_047091.1 coordinate 9,637,635, forward strand.
CGGCCCATCAGGTCCATGACCTGTCAAGTGGTCCCTGACTCACCCTATAACCTATCACTACCTCAATCCCTGTATCCTTTAGGAATTTATCCAAACCTTCTTTGAATCCCTGCAGTGTGTTCTGCCCAATTACAACCTCCGGGAGTACGTTCCATGTGTCCACCACTCTCTGGGTGAAGAAGAACTTCCTGCCATTGGTTCTAAACCTGTCCCCTCTCAGTTTCTTCGAGTGCCCCCTAGTGCTTGTTGTTCCCCGCAGCCTGAAGAATCTGTCCCTGTCTACCTTATCTATGCCTTTCAGGATCTTAAAAGTTTCTATCATGTCTCCTCTAAGTCTCCGCTTTTCCAGGGAGAACCGCCCCAGCTTTCTTAGCCTTTTGGCATATGAAAAGTTTTCCATACCTTTTATTATTTTCGTCGCACTTCTCTGGACCCCCTCAAGTAGGTGCCTATCCTTAAACTAACTTAAAACAAAGGCATGAAAATTTAGACATTACTCGTGCCTCCACTGGCAACCAGTGCAATGATCGGTAACAGACTATGGACTTTTCCTCCAGGTTTTCTTAAAACCAGCTACGCTATCCGCTCTTACCACATCCTCTGGCAACGCCTTCCAGAGCTCAACTATTCTCTAAAAGTGAAAAAAAAAAAAATTCCTCCTATTGATTTTAAAAAGCATTTCCCTGTAACTTCATCGAGTGTCCCCTAGTCTTTGTAATTTGTGACAGAGTGAAATATGGCTCTAACCGTGGCCAGTCACAGATTTTCACGATAGAACCCTCTTTCCTGTTCGTCATTCCCAGACGCAGGACTTGGCTGTCCCTACGCCTGACTGGCTAACATGTGTTAATAAACACGTCCGTGAGGAATTTGCCCTTCTGTGCAATATGTTACAGCTGGCACAAGAACTGGAGTGGTTGGGGAAAACCAGTTCTCCGGCTTTTATTTACCTTGTGTTGCATTGACATAGTCACCTCCCACACAAAAATATTTGCAGGGCCACCAGTAAGAATAAACATTAGAACTATTTCGCTCGCCTTTGGTATATCAGTGTGCCATATCGGTGAGTCACTACTTGTACGCACTTCCTTTATAATGCACATGGCGCGGCAGAAACAAATGTTAATCCATACAAGAAAACTAAACTCTTTAACTATGTGTGCTTCAGTGTTATCTGGAAGCCAGCTTTTAAAGCAGGTGGATCTGGCTTCTTTTTCAAGGGAAGGTCGCATTTATTGATTGGGATTTATTAAATGCCTAATTGATTGTTCGTGAAAGATTTCTCAATTTTTTTTAACCAATGTAATGAGGTTCCAATCTCTGTATCTTTGTTCCATAAGTGGTGGTGGTGTTTAATTCCAAGTAGAACATATGATAGCATTATAAAAAAATGGTGTGATGAGTTGGGGACTCAAATATCACTTCAAGATTTTAGTCAAGCTATCATCGATTGCCTAAAATGATTAAGGGCTATGTTTGAAGGGAATGTACGTGTAGAGTTTTGCATAGGGCATATTTCTCACAGGTACAAGCATTCCATGCAGGTTTAGTTAATTCTCCCATTTGTATTAAATGTGAGACAGCTCCGAATGCATTATCTCATGCATTGTGGCAATGTCCTCTAATGAAGTCTTTCTGGTCTGCCATGCTATTATGGGATTGTCAATTAATGGAGTCTCCAAGGGGGGTGTTATTTGGCAAAGCTGCTGCTTGTGGGGTATATGGTCAAGGTAGATGTATTTTATTTCAAAAGGCATGCATGATTGGTCACAAATGTATTTTGCAATATTGGTTACAGAAAGATCCTCTTAGTTTTTGGCATTGGAGGAACCAACTCCATCGTTTAATTTTATGTGAAGTTAGGGATGTTTCTAAGTTTCCAAGACGTACATGTTTCTTTTGGAAAATTTGGGACCCATATATCCAAAATTTTTCCTCTAGAGCACGAAGTATGATTATTAATATTTTACATTGAAGCTTTGGAAACATTTATAACATTGCAATACTTGGTAATATGTGTCATCTTCCATTCGGGTGAGGGGGGGAACAGGGGGTACAGGGGTAGATTGAAATAAGTCATATAGAAATGTATGTTGAAGGAATGATAAATTTCATATTTTATTATAATTTGATTATTACTTCAATACAATGTGATTAGGGTAGAGGGGAAGGGGGAAATGGGGGAAGGGAGGTGGGGGTAGTAGGGGGGTTGATATGGGTTAAATGGAAATATATTTCGGAGGAATGATAGAAATATGTATTCAAATATCATAATTGTGAACCTATTTGAAATGAAAATCTATTTGGATTATTTTACTTATTTCCTTCAATAAAATGTTATAAATGAAATGCTTTTTCATGAAGAGATTTTCCCCAAAGCAGTTTACAATATATTGAATAGTAATCGGATACTTTTAATTATTTCCTCCGCCTGCACCAACGGTCTCACAATCTAACTGTGGTACCTGGAGCAATGGAGGGATTAAGTCAGTTGCCCAGAGGAGCAGGCTGGGATCAAACTCACAACCTCAGGGTGCTGAGGCAGCAGCTAGGCCGGTGTCCGGTCAAAGGCGCGCCGGGACAAAGGCGCGCCCAGACAATTGAGCGCAGCGTGCGCCGCCGCGCTGCTCTAAATTACTGTTTTTAGCGCTCCGACGGGGGGGCGTGGGGGGGAACCCCCCCACTTTACTTAATATACATCGCGCCGCGTTGTGGGGGGTGGGGGGGGTTGTAACCCCCCACATTTTACTGAAAACTTCACTTTTTCCCTGTTTTTAGGGAAAAAGTTCAGTTTACAGTAAAATGTGGAGGGTTACAACCCCTCAAACCCCCCATAACGCCGGCACGATGTCTATTAAGTAAACTGGGGGGGTTCCCTAACAAAACCCCCCGTCGGAGCCCCTAAAAACTGTAATTTAGAGCAGCGCGGTGGCGCGCTTGCGCGCTTTTGTCTTTCGCGCCGTTGTCTATGAACCGCTAAGCCACACCTCCATTCCAATGAAAGCATCTGTTGGAAGGTGAATCTAAGTCTTCTGGGAACAAAGAAATACCTACTATAAATATTGTACCTGAATCATCAAATGTAACTTGCTTTAGGGTTACAATAGGGCTCCAGAAAAAGGAGGACGGATTGAGACATCCGGGTTTTACTTCCATTGCTGCGAGAGGTCCTGGAATGGAAGGGGTAAGCGGCAGAGCAGATACAAAGATCAAATGCCTTTTAAATAGTGAACATGCAGCGGCAGTAGAGCAGAACGTGCACCCTACACAACGGAGGCCCGCGCGCTTCCGCTCTGGAGCTGCGAGCCATAAAATTGGCTATTATACGGGAATAAAGGCTGAGGCTGAAAGCAATGGCGGTAAAACCCGGATGTCTCAATCCATCCTCCTTTTTCTGGAGCCATAGGGTAACCCTAGCCCCCCCCCCCCTTACAAAACCGCAAAAGCATCTTTTTTTAGCACCGGCTGGCGTGCTAAATGCTGTGCGTTGCTCCGACGCTCATGGGGAACTCTACGAGCATCGGAGAAGCGTACAGCATTCAGTGCGCTGGCTAGCACTAAAAACCGCTTTTGCGAAAGAGGTGGCAGGTAGCTTTATAGCCAATCATTTTGTGGATTAACGAGCAGCTAGATTAGCGATGAGGCCTTGCCCCCCAGTGAGTGTAAACATTTTTGCTTGATTTTTTTTCGCGGCAGAGGAAATCGGCAGAGAAGGGCGCGAAGCAGCGTGTTTATGGTGCTGCCTACGCCGCTGGAGCCGGGAGGTGACGGAGAGGGCAGGGGGGTGCTAGCGGCTGGCTCCGCAGGTGGAGAGCAGGGAAGGGCGCGCATGCACACTTGTCTTACCTCGCTTGAGGCCAGACCATAAGCCGCGAATGCGCACTTCCTATGGGTCGCTACAGCTCACGGAAAACCGGCGCACGCATAGGAAGTGCGCATACGCGGCTTACCGTTTTATTATACTAGATATTGCTGTATTTTACTGATGCAATTAGCTGGATGTACTTTTGATGGGTTTTATTATTCTTTTGTCTGTTGTGAACCACTTTGGGTTAAATTCCTTTAAGGACGTTGATGTAGAAATATATTAAAATATCATGGCTCTAACCGTGGCCAGTCGCAGTTTCACTGAAGTACCAAACAGATTTTCATAATAGACCCTCCACCCCCCCCTTCCTTGTTTGTCATTCCCAGATGCAGGACTTGGCTGTCCCTACGCCTGCCTGGCTAACACGTGTTCATAGACACGTCCGTGAGGAATTTGTCCAAACCTGTTTAATCGGCATGCTAGATGATTTTACCGCATCCTCCGGCAACAAATTTCACAGTTTAATTGTGCATTCATTTAAAAGGAATTCAAGAAATTAGTTTTCAATCTGCTACCTATTAGTTTTATGGAGTCCTCTAGACCTGGTATTATAAGAGAAAATAAGCATTTCCTATTTCTCTGTTCCATCCCGTTCATTTTATAGGCCTCTATCATATTCTCGGTGTCGTTTCTTCTCCACGCTGAAGAGCCCTCCCCCCCCCCTTAGCCTTTCTTCATAAAGGAGTCATTTCATCCCCTTTATTATTTCTGTCACACTTCTCTGTTCTTTTTCTGCTGTATCTGTTTTTGAGATGAAGTGACTGGAACTGCACCTTGGACCTATAAAGAGGCTTTATGATACATTCTCAGATTTGTTCTGTATTCTTTTTCAAATCATTTCTAACATTCTGTTTGCTTATTGACTACTGCCGCATTCTGAATTGAGGTTCTTGATAAATTGTCCCCAGCGACGTCAAGAATTTTTTTTTCCTGGGTGGTGACTCCCGCGTTGTAGGATTAGTTTTTGATATATGCATCCTGATGAGACCCAGTGATCTAAGTTTTTATCAGGAATATTCATGGTAGATATTCTGGAAAGCTGAATGGCCACATAAGAACATAAGAAACGCCTTCGCCGGATCAGACCTAGGTCCATCTAGTCCGGCGATCCGCACACGCGGAGGCCCAGTTAGGTGCTCCTTATTGGAGACCCGGATTTCCCGTATCCCCCGATGTGATTTGCAAGAAGGTATGAATCCAACTTGCGCTTGAAACCCAGAACGTCTCTGCCAACTGGCCAACTGGATAAGTTTGGGGAGCTCTGAGCTGGGTATTCCAGCTCCTGGTGATATTGAGTTGGTGGTACAGGGCTTTGTAAGAGAGAAGACACATGAAAAACAAATGAAAAAGCAGAAATCAGAATGCACTGAATTCCGAGTGGAAAATTGAACTGCTTGGTTGCTTTTTACTCAGTCCTTTTAACCTACCAGAGTCACTGGGATGGATAACTTTGGGTCAAAGGAAAATAACATGACACGACTATATCTATGGGAGGTAAATTTTATAATTAATAAAACACTTCCACATCAATAAGATGCATAATGTCAGATGGTATATTGATAACACAGTGCATGCTGAAAGTCAATTTTCAAATGGAGGAAAAAGCCTCAGACAAGGGCCCTCCCACCTCCACAGTGGTGGAATAGCGGTGGTGGAGCGTTCACCTCACCGGCTAAAAAAAACCTCCTTAAAATGAAACAAGAGCTGCATCTTACTGATGTGGAAGCGTTTTATTAATTACTGTTGGTTTTCACAACATCTGAGTCTTTTTAGCCAGGTAAATTTTATAAATACTCACATAAATGGTCTCAAGAAATTAGGTTCCGAAGGTGAATCAAAAATTAAAGGTAATTTTTTAAAATTACACGATAACCGGAACAGAGCTAGCGAAATGCAATAGTTCGTCCATGCACAGTGCAGCGCTCGGCCTTTAGTCATGTGGCAGCCACGAGGTCAGAAACATGGACGCTCCACTGCAAGATTTCACCCTCGAAGACCAACGCGCAGTAGTGCGTTTTCTTCGGGCAGAGGGAGTGAAGCCAGTGGAAATTCACGGTCGGATATTGACTCAGTATGGACATAGCACCACGAATCAACGGAAGGTTTATGAGTGGGTACAAAGGTTTAAAGCGGGAAGAAAACCGACCAAGGTCGTTCTGGTCACCCATCAACGTCGTGCACACGAGAGCACATTGACAGGGCGGATGCCTTGATTAGAGAAGACCGATGGATAACAGTGTCTCAAATTTGGATATCGGCTATGGATCTCCATTTGCCAAAATGCACGAAGTCTTGGGATAGAGGTGAATCTGCGCACGATGGGTTCCCAAAACAGCTTACTGATCTGCACAGGCAACACAGCATGTGGAGGTTGTGACCCGGTTCCTGAGACGGTATGAAGAAGATCTGAATATTCTGGAGAGAATTGTCACCGGCGATGAGACATGGGCGCGTCACTTGGACCTGGAGAGCAAAAGACAAATCATGATGAATTAGAGAAAGTGGCGCTCACCTGGCTTTGGGAGCAGTCGAAAAACTTCTCTGCGGGAATGCAGGAGCTAGTTGAACGATACAACAAATGGGTCAAGTTTCAAGTTCAAGTTTCAAGTTTAATATGTTTTTGATTAATCGCTTCATCTAAATTCGAAGCGATGTACAATATGATAAAATACAATGTAAAAACAGAATCATAGAAGATAATACTAACAAGGTTAAAAAACAAATTTGACGAAACTGGAGACAAGAGGAAAGTATGGGGAAAAAGTTACATTTTAAATAAAAAGAATAAACATAAAGGGAAAGCACATAAGGGAGGGATAATGATAATAATTTTAAAAAGATAAAATTTAGTAGGAGAGTAAAATTGGAAATGAGACTTGAAAGAAAACTTTATAAAATTCTCATGATTATTTAAAAAAACACTTAGAAGCATAGTTAGTTTAAGAATGCGTCATTAAATAGGAATGTTTTTAGTTTACATTTAAATTTTCCTAAATTAGATTCTTCCCTTATAAAGCTCGGTAGAGAATTCCATGTCTGGGGTGCAGTGACTGAAAAAATAAACTGACGACGCATATTTATTATTTTTAGCGATGGGATCGTTAGAAGATGCTGTGCAGCAGATCTTAAAGTTCTGGGGGCCATGTGGAAAAGTGATATAGTCAATTGCTCACAGTTACTTCTATTAAAGTCGTTAAATGTATTTTGCCTTTATTTTTTTGATTTACCCTGGTTTTAAGAAGGGTTTGGACAATTTCATGGCGGAAAAGTCCATAGTCTGTTATTGAGAAAGACACGGGGGAAGCCACTGCTTGCCATGGATCGGTGGCATGGAATGTTGTTACTACTTCAGATTCTGGAATCTTTTGTTACTCTTTGGGATTCTGAATGGAATTTTGCTACTCCTTGGGTTTTGGCCAGGTACTAGGCTACCATGAGAAAGGGCTACTGGGTTTGATGGACCATTGGTCTGACCTAGTATGGCTATTCTTATGTTCTTACGTGAGCCAAGTATAGGACAATTAAGTCATTGTAGCATCACTGATGAGGTTGGCTGTGAGGCACTGTGGAATGAGGTATTATGACATCACAATCTTAGCTCTGGAATGTTGTTCTTATTGGGGTTCCGGAATCTTGCTACACTTTGAGATGCTGGAATGTTGTTACTCTTTGGGTTTTGGCCAGGGACTAAGGACCTGGATTGGCTACCGTGAGAACGGGCTACTGGACCATTGGTCTGACCTATTAAGGCTATTCTTATTTTCATAGGTGCAGTTCAAGCCAGAGTATTATATAGTAGGGGGTGAGACTTAAGGCAGAATGGGGAAGAGTTGGGATTTAAACACTGACTTATGCACATGTTTGTGAGCTCATATCAGGAGATAGGGAGCATGAACTTCATAGACCCCTATACAATAACACCTTTATAATATTTAAATGATCCTCAGGACCATCACTTAAAGTTCAGTTAGTTTCATTACTCTAAGCTTTATGTGGTAAATCGTCATCGGGTTAAAAGCGTATTCATTTTAATATATTTAATTTATTTTAAATAATTAAATCATTTTTAACTTTTTCATCAAATATGCTTTGAGTATATTGATACTTAGCTTGATTCATGTGGTCTAAATCGGGGACATATAATTCTCCAACATGTTTCGCTGATAACTTTTTCAAGGTGAAATCCCTCAGATTCCAGTCGCCAGATTCATAGACCACATGGATAATTTAAATGTTATAAGGGTGTTATTGTATAGGGGGTCTATGAAGTTCATGCTCCTTATCATCTGATATTCGCTGTGGAATAACCCCAATACTATTATTGAATAGATTGCCAGAGTTTTGATATAACCTTGAATACATCATGTTTGTGAGCTGGCATGATATCCTTACCTTGAAGGTCATTACTGTTGCAGCTGGATTTGCGTTAATAATTTATGCAAATACATAGGTGCCACGTTTCTCTATAAAATAGTGCCAAAATGGTCATTTTTCTGCAGACTTGGGAGCTGTGTTATAAATTACCCTTAAAATGCTACAGCTTTCACATTTTCTTTTTTTCATTTTTTTTTTTTTATATTCTTTATTCATTTTCAAAATTACATTAAGTGTAAAATATATTCATTCACAGTAACAATAAATATATCACTTATAAACAATCATTGGTACATTATATAAATTTTTATCCCTTCCCCTTTCCCATCCCTCCCATCCATATCTTCCATTATTATATAATATATGTAATAATAAAAATACCCCCCTCCCTATATCCTGAACTGATAATTAAAAGGGAAATAATTTTACTTAATCCTTACAATATTTTGTTAATGGTTTCCACACATCCTGAAACTTCTTAAAGTATCCCCTTTGTAAAGCAATAAATCTTTCCATTTCTTTTTTAAATTATTATTATTTCTTTAAATTTTGCCTTAGCAGAACGAGTTCTGTCTCCTGTAAGGGCATTAAAATTGTCTGCTCTTGGGATCCATGAAAGTTGGATGCCTAAGTCATATTTGGAGAGATGGTGGCTGCCTTTAAACTGAGTTTCACTGGGAGATGAAGGAGAGCCAGGAGGTCTGTGTTTTTGACCCGGAACTGATAACGCATGCTTTAGCAACCTCAGTCTTTATTCCCGTATAATGGCCAATTTTACGGCTTGCAGCTCCAGAGTGGAAGCACGTGGGCCTCTGTTGTGTAGGGTGCATGGTCTGCTCTACTGCCACTGCATAGTTACTATTTAAAGGGCATTGATCTTTGTATCTGCTCTGCCCCTTACCGCTTCCATTCCAGGACCTCTCGTGGCACTGACCTTCTACCTGAAAGAGGGTCACCCAAACAATATTGTGGCTCAGGTGACCTTACCCCTCCCTTTTTCCATCCCTTCCGACCTCTACTTTACATTTAAATTGCGTTTCAGCACTGCTGGGACCCCGGAGCAGCACCTTCCCCTGCAGAATCGAGAAAGCAGGTCTTTATTAAAGAAAAGGCTTTGGAAGTGCCTTGCTGTATTACTGTCTGAGCAGCTCCACTGGCGAGAGCCGAGAATAGATCGGTCTTTTAGAGAGCTTGATGGTCACTTGGCATTTTCATTACTTCTGCACCTAAAGGATTAGTGGAGTTTCAACACCTCACCTTTCTCTAGATGTCCTAGTCTGAGTTGTGGTGGTGGTGGTCTGGGTGTCAGGTCAAAAGCGCGCCGGGATAAAGGCGCGTGCAGACAATTGAGCGCAGCGCGGAGGTGCGCGCCACAGAAAATTACTGTTTTTAGGGATCCGACGGGAGGGGCGTGGGGGGGGCGTGGGGGGAACCCCCCCCACTTTACTTAATAGAGATCGCACCGCATTGTGGGGGCATTGTGGGAGGTTGTAACCCTCCACATTTTACTGAAAACTTCACTTTTTCCCTGTTTTTAGGGAAAAAGTTAAGTTTACAGTAAAATGTGGAGGGTGTTCCCTCTAAGCTGAGCAGGTGTCCTCCAGCTGCATTGCTACCACTAGGGGGTGGAATATTTTCAGTCGCTAAGGACAGGTATGTTCCCTGGAGTCCTGCAGAACTTGCATGTCCCTCACAATTGAAAAATGTGACAGTAAAACAGCACCCTCTATTGGTGAGACTGTGGGTGGAGGACTCCTGCTCAGCTTAGAGGGAACAGTGCGCACCCCCCAAACCCCCCACAACGCCGGCGCAATCTCTATTAAGTAAACTGGGAGGGGGCTCCCCAACAAAACCCCCCGTCGGAGCCCCTAAAAACTGTAATTTTCTCAGGTGCGCGCCTCCGTCTTGCGCTCAGTTGTCGGTGCGCACCTTTGTCTTTCGCGGAGCTGTCTATGAACCGGTGGTCTGTAGTCAGATTAGCAGTCGCAAATGTTATGCCACCTCAAATGCCTTGGCAGCACTTGGGTTCTGATTTGTGATGAGAACAGAGGCTAAGCTGATGCGTGGAGCTCTGTAACCTGCTGCTAGATGGAGTTGCCAGATGTTCACGATTCTGTTAGAAGGTGATCTCTGGGTGTTCAAATATCCCTAACGAATATGCATTATTAGGAGTAGTAACACAGCACTTAGATGTTCATTGAGTAAGTGATATAATTTTATTGTTAGCTTATTTAATTGTGATTGGTTTGTGTATTTGATATTATTAAATAATAAATATAATATATTTGAAAAATAGCTTCATCACTAATAATAAAACCCTAAGCGCGCATGCGCACTCCTACCCTGCGTGATCCGTGCTCTGTAGCTCCGTGGCTTCGCATGCGCAGTAGAAGGAGTCAGTGGTGGTTTCTTCTGCGCATGCGGAGGAGCCTTAAGCAGGGATGCACGGAGGTGACTCCCCCTCCCTCCCTCACTCCATCTAACACAGCGCGGCCCGCGGTCTGGCCGGCTCCCTTACAGTCCCTTGCCAAAGTTATTTTTAAGTTCAAAGCTGCCGCCGCGGCTCCTCTCACGAGCCGCACCTGCGTCGGAAGCCTCTCTGACGTCATGTCAGAGAGAAGGCTTCCGAGGCAGGCACGGATCGTGAGAGGAGCCGCGGCGACGGCTTTGAACTTAAAAATAACTTCGTCAAGGGGACTGTAAGGGAGCCGGCCAGAAACAAACAGAAATGCTGCTGCACAGGGAAGTGGGGGAGGGGAGGGAAATGCTGCTGGTGAGAAAAGGGGGCTGGGGCTGGAAGCTGAAAGGGAAAAGATGGGAGAAGGGGGCGGGGTAAAAATGGGTTTTGGAGCTGGGGCTGAAAATAGGGGATATGTGAGGGAAGGAGGCTTTACTAGCACCCGTTAATGTAACGGGCTTAAACACTAGTTTGTAATATTATATTAGCTGCTTGAAGTGAGTTACATTTTTGTTAACCCTGTATTTAATATTTAATGAATATGCATGAGACATATTTGCATGCCTGTCACCTCTATTGTATGCAAATCTGCCTCTCTAGGGGACAGGTTTAAGAAACACTGATCTTGAATCTTGTAGCTAGGAGATTGCAAATAATCCATAACTTCATTTCTTAATCACAAAACTGCAACACCGGTCTCTTGGTGGGCCACAAGTATCGAGCCTACAAAGGACCTGGGTTTCTCAGGGTCTAGGACCAAGCTGGGCTACTTGATTCTGCAATGCTACATGGAGGTCACGTTCTACATAGCTGGTTCCCGTGGGAGTCATTTTTCTCCTAAAAACTTATTGTAGTCTTGCATCTGATTTTAAATTTTACTTTAAAGCATTTATCCATATATTACTAGGCAGGGAAAAACAAGACTTAGCAAAAAAAAAAAAAAAAAAATCAGTCATAAATGATTGTGTATTATAAATAAATGATTACACGGTTGCCAGCTCTCAAAACAGTGTGCCATAGTGGTTAAAACTAGAGAATGGAACAGGGACAAATTTTTCCCCATCTCCGCGGGAACTTATTTTCCCATCCCGGTGAGTTCTTTTCCTGTCCTGCCCCATTCCTGCAAACTCTATCCTCAACTGCACAAGCCTCAGACACTTTAAAATCACAAGTAGCAACATTCTAGAGCTCAGACTGTGATGTCATAATGCCTCATTCCACCAATGCCTAAGCTCCGTCCTCATCTGCACAAGCCTCAAACACTTTAAAATCCTAAGTAGCAACATTCTAGAGCTCAGATTGTGATGTCATAATGCCTCATTCCACCAATGCCTAAGCTCCGTCTTCATCTGCACAAGCCTCCAACACTTTAATATCACAAGTAGCAACATTCTAGAGCTCAGACTGTGATGTCATAATGCCTCATTCCACCAATGCTTAATCTCCGTCCTCATCTGCACAAGCCTCCAACACTTTAATATCACAAGTAGCAACATTCTAGAGCTCAGACTGTGATGTCATAATGCCTCATTCCACCAATGCCTAAGCTCTGTCCTCATCTGCACAAGCCTCAAACACTTTAGAATCATAAGTAGCAACATTCTAGAGCTCAGATTGTGATGTCATAATGCCTCATTCCACCAATGCCTAAGCTCCGTCCTCATCTGCACAAGCCTCAAACACTTTAAAATCATAAGTGTTTGAGGCTTGTGCGGTTAAGGCAGAGCTTACAGGAATGGGGCAAGGACAGCGACAGCGATAAAACTCACGGCGACCGGACGGAGAAATTGAGTTCCTGCGGGGAAGGGGAAAAATGTGTCCCCCCCGTGTCATTCTCTAATTAGAACTACAGCCTCAGCACCCTGCTCCTTGTGACCAACTTATCACCTAAGGAAAAGCAAAGAAAGAAGGACTTTGTGATACATTTTGTAGCATCAGCTAAATATTTTGGCAGTAAGGCATTTAAAGCTTAATAAAAAAAATACAGCCAAATTTAAAAAGTACTCGTCCCTCTACCGGGAGCCAATAATAAAGCGTTATATGTTTGTCTTTTGACCATTTAAAAATCAACCTAACTGCTGAATATTTTTAATCCTCCACCGCCCCGGGCGCATTAGATAGGCAGATAAGGAAAAATGCTTACTTACATGATTTGTAACCTGTTCTGAGCTTCTTTAGGACAGTGGTTCCCAACCCTGTCCTGGAGGAACACCAGGCCAATTGGGTTTTCAGGCTAGCCCTAATGAATATGCATGAAGCAAATTTGCATGCCTATCACTTCCATCATATGCAAATCTCTCTCATGCATATTCATTAGGGCAGTGGTTCCCAACCCTGTCCTGGAGGAACACCAGGCCAATTGGGTTTTCAGGCTAGCCCTAATGAATATGCATGAAGCAAATTTGCATGCCTATCACTTCCATCATATGCAAATCTCTCTCATGCATATTCATTAGGGCTACCCTGAAAACCCGATTGGCCTGATGTTCCTCCAGGACAGGGTTGGGAATCACTGGGTTAAAGCAGTGGTTCCCAACCCTGTCTTGGAGGAACACCAGGCCAATTGGGTTTTCAGGCTAGCCCTAATGAATATGCATGAAGCAAATTTGCATGCCTATCACTTCCATCATATGCAAATCTCTCTCATGCATATTCATTAGGGCTAGCCTGAAAACCCGATTGGCCTAGTGTTCCTCCAGGACAGGGTTGGGAATCACTGCTTTAGGAGGACAGCCTAAAAAAAAATAAAAAATCAAATGAATAAGAGGGGATGTGCAGGTATGATTTTCCAAACTGTGCTGAGACGGGATCCTTCCCAATCCAAGTTTCAAGTTTATTTTTGACTTATCGAATCGCTTAATTTAATTTGCTAAGCGATTGACAGATAAAAAATAGATACGTCAGATCAATTATAAAAGGATACATAAATTTAACACATTATCATACAAATTAATAAATAAAGTCATACCAACTAACAGACACACAAGGAAAGAAAGGGTAGAACTACAATTGTATATATTAAAGAAAACATAAATGGTAAAAATACAACAGGTAGGGGAGAGAACAGCGAAATAAAAAGGTAAAAAAAGAAAAAAAATTGATAATAATCCTTAATTAAGCTCACCTACCTTCAGATAACCTTCCCCCAAATGACTCACCTTAACACCTTCCAATTAAACAAATACCATCAATAGATTGTAACCTACCCTCTCTAACTGCATTCCATATGTATTTTTCATACAGTTCTTCACTGTCAGTTTAATTTCCATCCTATAAGTTCACATAGAATTTTTCTTTTTTCAACCATCTTTATTTTCTCTTCTTTATTAATTTCCAGGTACTTTAGTTAGATTGTGAGCCTTCGGGACAGTAAGGGAATTTTTTTAAGTACCTTCTTACTTCTCATTTATAATCTTAATGTATATTTTCTTCAAACCGCTTAGAACCTAACGGATGTAGCGGTATATAAGAAATAAATTACATTACATATCAAACGCATCTTTAAAAAGGAAACTCTTTAAGCTGCTTTTAAACTGTTTCAGATCATTTTCTACTCTGAGATACTGGGGCAAACTGTTCCATAATTGTGGGGCCATTACAGAAAAAATGTCAGGGCGACGAGTTCCAATGACTTTTAGTGACGGAACGGTCAGAAGTTTTTGATCAGTGGATCTTAAAGAGCGTGATGTACTATATGGAATGAGTAATCTATTGATGAATTGGGGTTCGTTTGTAGTCAATGTTTTAAAAACTAAAAGCAAGATTTTAAAAGTAATGCGATGGGCAATAGGGAGCCAATGCCACTCAATCAATGGTCAAATTTTTTGCGGTTGTGTATTAATTTGATGGCCGTATTTTGAACTATCTGAAGATGTTTTTTTTGCTCTTTTTGGGTGACATTTATTAATAAAGAGTTAAACAGTAATCAAGTAATCGATCCCACCTCGTATTGCGACTTTGGCCCTGGGCCTTCATTCGCCACGCCGCTGCGCTTCTCTCTGAGCCCATTTGTAAGGGACTAATTTAGTGATGCTATCTTGTTTTGGTTTTGCAAACAGCTGGCTGCACCTTCGAGGAGGACGGCGACCCGAGCCAATGCGAGTACAGCCAAAGTGAAAGCGATGACTTCGACTGGGAGCTGGCGCAGAGTTCCGCCGGGTCTCGTGCGCCGTCGGACCTTCCTCACGGTAAGTTCTCACTTCCTCAGACTGCTTCGCATCAGTCACCCCCCTCCCCCCCCCCAAACCTGGGGCAATTGCCAGTTCACACTTTGCGCAAGCAGATTCACTGAAGTCAGGGACTTTTCTGTTACGCCCCTGCTAAAGAAATCTCACTGGTTACCCATTAGCCATAGAATCACTTAACACACAGGTGTCAAAGTCGGTCCTCGAGGGCCAGAATCCAGTCGGGTTTTCAGGATTTCCCCAATGAATCTGCATGAGATCTATTTGCATGCACTGCTTTCAATGCATATTCATTGGGGAAATCCAGAAAACCCGACTGGATTCCGGCCCTCGAGGAGGGACTTTGACACCCCTGATTTTAACAGATTCGCATTAATAACATTTAAGGTACAACTATTTAAAGCTCCACTATTTTTTGGACAGAGTGATTATCCTTTCGTACTCTAAGGTCGGAGGATAACAACCTTCTTACTCTACCATCTTTGAGAACCATAAATACTAAGGCGTTAACACCCTCTTTTCAGTCACAGCCCCTCAAATTTGGAATCTGTTACCGACCCAGGTGAGGGAAGAAAAAAATTCTAGATAAATTCAAAGGGAAATTAAAAAGCCACCTTTTTTGGGGGGGGGGGGGATGCCTTTGAAATTCGAATAAGAACCCTTCAGAGTTTAATTTGACTTTGAACCTCAATTCACGCAAGGCCTTCTCTTTGTAATGTTATTAGAAACATAGAAACATGATGGCAGATAAAGGCCAGATGGTCCATCTAGTCTGCTCATCTGCAGCATCCACTATCTCCTCCTCTCCCTATTGGCGAGGGCGGACCGCTGAGCAAGATGGACCTCTGGTCTGACTCAGCGGGGGCAACTTCTTATGTTCTTATGAAATCCTGAAAACCCGACTGGAATGCGGCTCTCGAGGACCGGAGTGCCCTACCCCTGATCTAGGCCATAGTGATTCAGAGTAGGATGGGCTGGGGAAGGCATCAGTGGGAACGCCACTAACTTGGAACATGAGGACGTTACTGGCCAGACCTTACAATAGATATCCTGCAAACAACGGGATGGTTGGATAGGCTGGAGTGAGCTTGGACGGCAATTTCAGCACTCGGAACCTAGGACAATACCAGGTGGACTTTACAGTCTATGACCCAGAAGAGACAAGTGAATTTAATCATGTATTTTTAATGAGAATAACTAATTGGCAGACCGGATGGACCGTTCAGGTCTTTATCTGCCGTCATTTACTGTGTTACTATGTTACCTGGCAGAAACCCAAAGAGTAGCAACATTCCAGAGCTGAGATTGTGATGTCATAATGCCTCATTCCACCAGTGCCTAAGAGCCAACCTCAGAAGTGATGTCACAATGGCTTGATTGTCCTATACCAAGGAGTAGCAACATTCCAGAGCTGAGATTGTGATGTCATAATGCCTCATTCCACCAGTGCCTAAGAGCCAACCTCAGAAGTGATGTCACAATGGCTTGATTGGATGACAACTTCAGCATTTGGAACCTAGGACAATACCAAGATGGACTTTACAGTCCATGACCCAGAAATATCAAAGAAGAGACAAGTGAATTTAATCATGTATTTTTAATGAGAATAACTAATTGGCAGACCAGATGGACCGTTCAGGTCTTTATCTGCCGTCATTTACTGTGTTACTATGTTACCTGGCAGAAACCCAAAGAGTAGCAACATTCCAGAGCTGAGATTGTGATGTCATAATGCCTCATTCCACCAGTGCCTAAGAGCCAACCTCAGAAGTGATGTCACAATGGCTTGATTGTCCTATACCAAGGAGTAGCAACATTCCAGAGCTGAGATTGTGATGTCATAATGCCTCATTCCACCAGTGCCTAAGAGCCAACCTCAGAAGTGATGTCACAATGGCTTGATTGGATGACAACTTCAGCATTTGGAACCTAGGACAATACCAAGATGGACTTTACAGTCCATGACCCAGAAATATCAAAGAAGAGACAAGTGAATTTAATCATGTATTTTTAATGAGAATAACTAATTGGCAGACCGGATGGACCGTTCAGGTCTTTATCTGCCGTCATTTACTGTGTTACTATGTTACCTGGCAGAAACCCAAAGAGTAGCAACATTCCAGAGCTGAGATTGTGATGTCATAATGCCTCATTCCACCAGTGCCTAAGAGCCAACCTCAGAAGTGATGTCACAATGGCTTGATTGTCCTATACCAAGGAGTAGCAACATTCCAGAGCTGAGATTGTGATGTCATAATGCCTCATTCCACCAGTGCCTAAGAGCCAACCTCAGAAGTGATGTCACAATGGCTTGATTGGATGACAACTTCAGCATTTGGAACCTAGGACAATACCAAGATGGACTTTACAGTCCATGACCCAGAAATATCAAAGAAGAGACAAGTGAATTTAATCATGTATTTTTAATGAGAATAACTAATTGGCAGACCGGATGGACCGTTCAGGTCTTTATCTGCCGTCATTTACTGTGTTACTATGTTACCTGGCAGAAACCCAAAGAGTAGCAACATTCCAGAGCTGAGATTGTGATGTCATAATGCCTCATTCCACCAGTGCCTAAGAGCCAACCTCAGAAGTGATGTCACAATGGCTTGATTGTCCTATACCAAGGAGTAGCAACATTCCAGAGCTGAGATTGTGATGTCATAATGCCTCATTCCACCAGTGCCTAAGAGCCAACCTCAGAAGTGATGTCACAATGGCTTGATTGTCCTATACCAAGGAGTAGCAACATT
This sequence comes from Geotrypetes seraphini, assembly GCF_902459505.1. Lineage (NCBI taxonomy): Eukaryota > Metazoa > Chordata > Amphibia > Gymnophiona > Dermophiidae > Geotrypetes > Geotrypetes seraphini. The sequence goes on from NC_047091.1 coordinate 9,655,275, forward strand.
CCAGAGCTGAGATTGTGATGTCATAATGCCTCATTCCACCAGTGCCTAAGAGCCAACCTCAGAAGTGATGTCACAATGGCTTGATTGTCCTATACTAAGGAGTAGCAACATTCCAGAGCTGAGATTGTGATGTCATAATGCCTCATTCCACCAATGCCTAAGAGCCAACCTCAGCATTGATGTCACAATGGCTTGATTGTCCTATACCAAGGAGTAGCAACATTCCAGAGCTGAGATTGTGATGTCATAATGCCTCATTCCACCAGTGCCTAAGAGCCAACCTCAGAAGTGATGTCACAATGGCTTGATTGGATGACAACTTCAGCATTTGGAACCTAGGACAATACCAAGATGGACTTTACAGTCTATGACCCAGAAGAGACAAGTGAATTTAATCATGTATTTTTAATGAGAATAACTAATTGGCAGACCGGATGGACCGTTCAGGTCTTTATCTGCCATCATTTACTATGTTATAATGTTACCTCTGTCTCCAGAGCAAGGCTGACCAAACCTGACCTGGGACCCCCAAAGCCCAACGAATATAGTGTATTTAGATTTGGTAAATTGCATGCAGGACATATGCGCTCCTCCGCTTCCACCACTTTTAAGCCTTTCCGTTAGCGCTGTGAGGGGGGGGGAGAATCCCCCCCACTACATTTATAAGTCCTCACACTCCAGTTGGGGGAGGTTGGGGGAGAACCCCCCCAAGTACACTGAAAACTATTTGTAAATGTAGTAGGGGGTTCCCCCCCAGCCCCTCCTCACAGCGCTAACGGAAAGGCTTAAAAGCTGCGGAAACGGCGACGTGCATATGTCCTGCGCGCAAGTTTCGCCACGGGATTGTTGGCGCGCCAAAGTCCGGCGCGCTTTTGAGGGGGGTCACCAAAAAGAGAAGTTGGAGTCGAAGGTCGGGCGTAGCGACTCCACCGCCCTGGTTTTAAGACCCTTTGTGCAGCAGCGAAAGACGAGCGCTCGGTCTTTTTGTTTTCTTGTGTGCCTGCTCTCGTCCCTTGTGTCTCTTTCACTATGAAATAAAGCCGCATCGCTCCCTTGAGATCGTTCAGCCCATCTGTCTCACCAGCATGCGATCCGATCTCTATTTTATCACCAAGAAAAGGAAAAGAAAAAAAAAAAAAGAAGTTACTTGAATATCCTTTTTTTTTTTTTTTTTACTTCAGTCTTTATTATATTTTTAACATCTTACAAATAGTGCAATTCACAAATACATCGTATCGTATGTAAACATACATTAGGAATATTTTTGCAAAATCACAACAAACAATATCTTATCTACTCATCCCTCCCTCACCCCCACCCTACCACCCTCCCTTTTGTCTGGCAGGTCATTCATACAATCACACACAATGCTTAACAAAACCCTCTGAATATCCTTATAAATCCCCATTTGAGCACTCCTCTGCTTCCTCTTTTCCATCTGTGTTCCATCAGGGAATCACTACGGACCGAGGTGCAGTACTTTTTTACCTTAGACCTGGATGCACAAGATTGTGCTTCAGTGCCCATTAGAGGAGTAACCTAATGGTTCGTGAAATGGGCCCTCCATTATCCTGAGTACAGAAAATTTAGATTGTGAGCCCACTAGGGACATATAATAAACGTAAGTTGTTTTGATTGGGATCAATCAACCATTCACTAGGTACCTATTTAAGAAAATGAGTACCTAACCTGTCCTGGGGACCCACTGCCAGTTGAGTTTTCATGAATATTAATGATGCACATTTGCATGTAATTGGTTTTAGCTCAAGGATAATCATGGTAGATATCTTTGAAACCTGACTGACTGTGGGGTCCAGTATTCCGGCTGTGGGGTCCACTATTGCCTCCAAAGAAGAGCGATCAAGATGGTAAAGGGGATGGAACTCCTTTCGTATGAGGAAAGACTAAAACGGTTAGGGTTCTTCAGCTTGGAAAAGAGACGGCTGAGGGGAGATAGGATTGAAGTCTACAAAATCTTGAGTGGAGTAGAACGGGTACAAGTGGATCGATTTTTCACTCCGTTAAAATTACAAAGACTAGGGAAATACTTTTAAAACCAATAGGAGGAAATATTTTTTCACCCAGAAAATAGTTAAGCTCTGGAACGCGTTGCCAGAGGATGTGGTAAGAGCGGATAGCGCAGCTGGTTTTAAGAAAGGTTTTAATAAGTTCCTGGAGGAAAAGTCCATAGTATGTTGTTGAGAAAGACATGGGGGAAGCCACTGCTTGCCCTAGATCGGTAGCATGGCATATTGCTACTCCTTGGGTTTTGGCCAGGTACTAGTGACCTGGATTATTGGTCTGACCCAGTAAGGCTATTCTTATATTCTTATGTTCACATTGCTGCCAGTGGAGGGCAGTGCTTCAATACTGTAGTGTCCGTTACTAGGAACAGATAGGTTCCCTGGAGACCTGTAAAAGCTTGCCTGTCCTTCACTATTGAAAATGTGGTAATAAAACAGCACCCCCTACTGATAGAACTGTAGAAAGAGGACTCCTTCTCATCTTAGAGGGATCAATAATGGGGTCCTTAGGATAAGTTTGGGAAGATCTGTTAAGAAGCACTTTTTTCATGCCCTTCTCTCGTTTAAGAAGCTTCACACTCTCAATATGGCAGTCAAATAGTTATAAATTAAATTTGATAGATTAATGACATCCTTTGCTATTAAAAGAAAAGGTGAAAAAGGTCTGTAGGGTATTTAGGACACTTTAAAGGGATTTTTTTTGTTAATATAGACATTGTTCTATTCTGTATTTTGTGCCCCTAGATCTGTTTGCATGCACTGCTTTCAATACATATTCATTGGGGAAATCCTGAAACCCGACTGGATTGCGGCCCTCGAGGAGGAACTTTGACACCTGTTCCCTAGGGGGGAGTTTGGGAGCAAAACAGACCCCCATGGGGAGATCACCCAGCAGGCTGTCAAAAGCTTGTAGAGTGGGCATTAGAATTCACGTCTTACTAATTTGAAGTAGAGTCTCTTGCGATATTCATTTATAAGTAAAGGAATAATTTTGTTCTCTGGACGAATATAAACACAGCTCCATGAATCATCTCTGATATTTTAATGTGATTATTTACAATCAGAGCAATCTATTCATTAGTCGGGTCACATCTGAAGAAGGGACCTAAGTTCGTGTACAGCATCTGTAGACAATTCTTCCTTGTACGAGACTAGAAAAATGATCACAGAGAGTTCATGAGCATTGCAAAAATTTTTTTTTAAAAAAAAGTCACTGTTTATATTATCCTTAAAGCTAACAGGGAACTAAAAATAGACAAAAATAGTGAAAGATGGGTGAGAAATGAATGCCACAATCCAGTTGGGTTTTCAGGATTTCCCCAATGAATATGCATTGCACTGCCTCCGTTGTATGCAAGTACCTCACATGCATATTGGGGAAATACTGGATTGTGGCCTTCGTTCCCCACCCCTGGTAAAAGAGAATATTTATATCGAAACAAACAGGTTGAATTACTGTAGATCTTACTTTTAAAATCCACTGTGCTTTCTCTCGTGTTCATGGGCTAACTATTTTTCCTCGCTCTGTGGCAGACTGTCATGTTACATTTTGTAGTTTGAATCAGCCATAATTCCTTGTAAAAGACAAGTACGTTTTTTGTTGGCTGGAATATATCAATTCACAGCAGTATACACTGAATCAATAAGAAAATTGTGACCTGTACTGCAGTTCTTGATATATAGAAGATTTTTTTTTCATAACATGAAATGGTGGTAGCAAGTAAGTGTAAAACTTTGTGTAAAACGATAAATTGTTACTGTTCAGTACAGCTTTGTTCCTTGATAATACACCATGCAGAAAAAAAGGGGCCAGGCAAAAAAATATCCCCCCAAATCGCCTCACCAAGGGCAAATGAGGTGAGGTTTCCTTTTGTTTTTGTTCTATAATTGGTTTTAATTTCAAGAAAATTGTGTATGGGTGAATGGAAGGGAGACATAAGAAGGGCTAATTGGACCCTTTAAGAACAGATTGACAATAGCTGTGGGAATTCGAGATAACAGGGAAGCCGCGAATGTGCAGTTGTTAACACTTTGCAGAGAGTTTTCTACTGTAGAAGGGCCTTAGGGCTAGATTCACTAACCCTGAGATCCGTGCCCGATTGCATGCGGGCCGATGAATTCACTATAGGCCAGCATGCAAATGGAGGCGATCGATGGTACGCCTCTCCCTCAGACCGCACAGATCGCTAGAGAGCGATCCTTTAGCATGCGTAGACCATCTTCCTTGACTGTAGATGGTCTGCGTATGCGCTGGCCCTTCGTGCCCGTGAGTTTTCTTTCTTTTTTTACTTACTTTACTTTTACTGTTTTTTTTTTAACTTCGCGAGCCCGTGGTTTTGACCCGCTTTAAACCCACGTAATGATTTATTGGGTTTCTCTGCAGGGTGCGATATGTTTGATCTGATGTTATACATCAGGGCTGCCCAAGTCCGGTCCTCGAGATCTACTGGCAGGCCAGGTTTTCAGGATATCCACAATGCATATGCATGAGAGAGAGATTTACATACCAAAAAGCAGTGCAGGAAAATCTCTCTCATGCATATTCATTGTGGATATCCTGAAAACCTGGCCTGCCAGTAGATCTCGAGGACCGGACTTGGGCAGCCCTGTTATACATAGTTATCTAGATACTATATATGGAACCCAGAATTGGGCGCCAATCCAAGATATGCGCTTGACTAAATTGACTAACAAGCTAATTAGTGTCAATAATTCAGTGCTAATTGGAGCCAGTTGGCACCCAATTAGAATTTGCTGCACATCTTGCTATGCACCATTCTCGAATAATGTGCACTCATATCCTATAGCGTGAAATTCAAAAGGGGGCATGGCCATGGAAGGTATAAGGGTAGGTTAGGGACATTCTTAAAATTTGCACACAGTGTTATAGAATAGAGGAGCTGTGTGTCCAAATTGGGCGCCAAAATCAGCACTTAATGCTGTTCTATAATGGGCACTCATCTTCATGTGCCCATTATAGAATAACATTAAGTGCTGATTTTTTGGGGCACCAGTTAAGTTCCATTTGTAGAATTTCCCCATTATGAATTTATTTACAGTCCATGCTGATGGTAATTTTTCTTTAAGGGACACATTCATTTGAAACTGGAACCTTATATTGCAGCTTGAGCTCTGGTAGTAGTAACATGAGACTACCACTAGGGGTTGCTGGCACCATTATGAACCTGGCAAGACAGGAATGACCGGATATCATTCCTATCCTGGAACCCCAAGACCACCAGGGATTGGAAGAAATAGGCCCGTTGGGGGGGAGGAAAGGAGAACTTCTATGGGATGTTTCAGGAAGTAGTTTTTTTAGGGGGGGTGTCTGAAGGAGGGAGGAAGCAAGGTTCAGGTTTGGGGGAACACTAGGGCATAGTTTAACGGCTTGGTGTTCCTGGACAGGAATAATATCAGCTGTCTTGGTCTTATTTCTCCTGGAATAATGCAGGGTTCACCACAAGTTTTGTTGTGTAATTTACATAATAAAATGTTTTGCATCTCATCACATTTCCTGCTTTAACTTAAGCTAATGTTATGTTAAGATAATATAGTGCATATTATTCCCATTTAACTCATCTTAAGGGACAAATGATATGCATCATTGCCTTAACAAGGGCAGGATTAATCCTTTGGTGGGCTCTAGGCAAACAAGTCCCCTGGGCTTCTCTTGTGATATAAATACACTGTAAGACTTCCAGAAACGGGGCTCCACGTGGCTCTCACAGCAGAGAAAACATGGCAGAAAATGAAATGCCACGTGCCATCGCTCGCTGACTAGATGACAGTGTGCACGAGATGAGGAGACTACACAGACTTCTGTGGGCAGCGGTGGCTCTGACCCCCTCCCCCCCCCCCCAACTCTCTATCCAACAAATGCATTATCAGGGCAAAAATCTGTCTTGGGAACCATTTGAAAAGGCCTCTCCTAACCAAGTGGGCCTTAGGCACCTGCCTAGTTTGCTTGTGCCTTAATCCTTCCCTTGTTAGTCTGCCAACTGGGTAATTCTCTGGATAATGGACCGAATATCGCTGCCGTCTGGGTATTAGCACCGGTCACCATGGCATCCGGACATTCAATTTCGGCTGCTGTCCAGATATTGGCACTGAATTAACTGGATTTCCATCATAGCGGCTGATGTTTAAAAGAAACAGCCACCCCCCCCCCCCCAAGGCTGAATATTGACTGGAAGAGGTTTTTTGCATGCATGGCTCTTAACATCTGCGTTGCATCCTAGACACCCTATACAGAATTATTCTCCAAAAAGTATAATACATCAAGAAATTGTTAAATATGCATAGAACCACAGGACAAGCTCCAGTCGTTCCTAATTACCTCACTGATGTGTCAATTATCTGGAATGCTTTCAAGGGAACAGTTTATCTCGCTGTAGATAAGCTATCTATCTATCTATGTAAGAACATAAAAGTTGCTATACTGGGAAAGGCTGAAGGTCCAGCAAGCCCAGTCAGTGGCAGAGTAAGGAAGGGCGGGGGGCGGTCCGCCCCGGGCGCCGTCTTGGTGGGGGTGCCGGCACCCGTCCTCCTCTCTGCCCCCCCGTTCCTTCCCACTCCTCCCCCTGCTGCATGCATGCCTTCCATCCACCCCCGCCACTGTACTCTAGCTTTTCACCGGTGCAAGCATCAATTCCAACCCGCTGCTCATGCCAGCATCGGCTTTCTTTGACGTCACTTCCGGGTCCCCGCTCCTAGGAAGTGATGTCAGAGGGAGAGCCGACACGGGCAGCAAGTTTGTGATGTGGCTCGCGCCGTGAAAATTAAAGAGGTATGGGGGAAGGGAAGGGGGGGGTGCGTGTGCAGCAGGGGTTCAGAGATGAAGGCAAGGAGGGAGAATACTGCCCCGGGCATCACTCGATGAAGTTACAGGGAAATACTTTTAAAACCAATTGGAGGAATTTTTTTTTTTCACTCAGAGAAAAGTTAAGCTATGGAACGCGTTGCCAGAGGATGTGGTAAGAGAGGATAGCGTAGCTGGTTTTAAGAAAGGTTTGGACAAGTTCCTGGAGGAAAAGTCCATAGTCTGTTATTGAGAAAGACATGGGGGAAGCCGCTGCTTGCCCTGGATCGGTAGCATGGAATGTTGCTACTCTTTGGGGTTCCGGAATCTTTCGTTACTCTTTGGGATTCCGGAATCTTGCTGTTCTTTAGGATTCTGAATGGAATGTTGCTACTCCTTGGGTTCTGGCCAGGTACTAGGGACCTGGATTGGCCACCGTGAGGACGGGCTACTGGGCTTGATGGACCATTGGTCTGACCCACAAGAGCTATTCTTATGTTTTTATGTCACTGAGCCCAAGTAGAGGTCAAGCAGAGGCCACAAGTACCCAGCAAGATCCCAAAAGAATAAAACAGATTTTATGGTGCTTGTCCTAGAAATAAACAGTGAATTTCCCCCAAATCCATCTATACATAGAGAATGCAATGCCGTAAGTTGCTGGCTAAGGTGTCAATAGTGCCTCTAAGTCATAAAACAGTAACACGCGTGCATGCGATTGGCATCAATAATTGGAACTTATGTGCATAAGTGCCAGGAGCTCTTCTAAAAACCGTGCGCCTAAATCGCTTGGCGCTCAACTGTGAGGGGCATGCACATGGGTGGAACATGGGCGTCACAATGTGCACAACTTAAGGAATACGGTCATAAGAACATAAGCGTCACCTCTGCTGAGTCAGACCATGGGTCCTTCTCGCCCAGCAGTCCGCACCCGCGGCGGCCCCCCAGTTGTGCATTCTGCATGGTTCAGTTGCATCCACTTATGCCAACCGTCGACCTGTCTTTGGTGCTCCTAACTTTTGCAGTGTATTATTTCTGATCATTGATTGGACCATGTCAGTGAAAAGCATGGAATTTTCAAGTGTGCATCTCTGAGCCTTCATGAAGTTCCTATTCCTGGAGAAGAAAACTCCCTTTTCTGCCATCATATTCTATGTTTCTATGAGGCTCTGAGGCTAGCAACCGCCTTTATTGTGCATGGAGGTAGGGGGTGACCGTAGAACCAAGATGGCTAGAGGAATCCAAAAAGTTAGCGATCATGTCAGTGGTTGCTGTCTTAACTAGCTGCAAATTATTGGTATTTCACCACTATTGTAAACCGCTTCGAACTTCACGGTATAGCGGTATATAAGAAATAAATTATTATTATTATTATTAAAGGAAATCCATGAATGTTTGATGCAAACATTGAGTGACAAATGCCCATCATACTCCACAGTGAAGACGTGGTCAAATTTTCAGTGTGGAGATTTCAAGACTGAAGATGCAGCAAGGTCCGGGGAGGCCTCAAACGGTGTCAGCTCCTGAAACTGTTGATCTGATTTTGGTAGATGAGTGAATATCAGCTGAAACAATTGCCTGAGACACTACGGATATCCAGGGATCATGTTGGGTGTATAATCCAGGAGCAGATGGGTATGCAGAAGCTGTCAGCCAAGTGGGTGCCCAAATGCTTGAACGCTGATGAGAAACGACGTAGAATGTACTCTTCCAAGTTGATTTTTCAGCATTTTCAGCGAGCTGGTGCCAACATTTTTGCAATGACTAGTTACTGTTGATGAAACATGGTTACACCACTATGATCCTGAGACAAAACAACAGTCTATGCACTCAGGTTCTCCAGGGCTAGGGAAATTCAAGACCCAAAAGTCAGCAGGAAAGGTCATGGCCATAGTGTTTTGGGATCAGGAAGGTGTTGTAATGGTTGACTATCTTCCAAGGGGCCAAACACAGAATACAGAATACTACTGTAATTTGCTATGCTGATTAAAGGAGACATTGAAAGAAAAAAAGGAGAGGGAGAAGGAGGCATTGAAAGAAAAAAAGGAGAGGGAAGCTGCAGAAAGGAGTTCTCTTTTTGCAAGACAATGCACCAGCTCACAAGGCTGGCAAAACGATGGATGTTTTGATGCCGTTGGGGGTTCAGTGCATAGACCATCCACCCTACTCACCAGATCTTGTTTCCAAACCTTAAAAAAAGTTTGAAAGGGTGACAATTTCCGAGTGATTTGGAGGTGAATGCAGCAGCAGAGCAGTATTTCAGTGACCAGACATCAGAGTATTTTTTTTGGCAGGTTTACAGAAACTTCAGACATGCGTGCCAAGTGTGTTGAACTTAGGGGTGAATATGTGGAATAACTCGTAAGTTTCATGGCTCTACGCCATTCCCGTCTTGGCTAGGCTGAGAACTTTTCAGCACCCCCTTGTACGATATCAGTATAGAACAGTGGTCTCAAACACGCGGCCCGGGGGCCACATGCGGCCCGCCAGGTACTATTTTGAGGCCCTCGGTATGTTTATCATAATCACAAAAGTAAAATAAAACAGTTTCTTGATCATATCTCTTTAGCTATAAATGACAATATTATTATTAAGACTTAGCCAAAAGGAAAGATTTATAAACTATAAAGAGTTTTACCTCATGCAAAATTGTCATTTCTTTAATAAGACATTAACTATTTTTTTCTGAGGCCCTCCAAGTACCATCAAATCCAAAATGCGGCCCTGCAAAGGATTTGAGTTTGAGACCACTGGTATAGAAGAATTTGATTTGTTGACTTAACGGAGTTACTAATGGCCATTAATAAATGGAAAACCTTTTGTTGAGTTACATGAGTGCTGGAAGCCAGCCAACACGAAATGAAGAGAAGAGAACTTGAGTTGGTTACAAGGCATCCCACAACTGTGGTGTTCAGTCATGATAATAATAATAACAGTTTATATACCGCAATACCGTTAAGTTCTATGCGGTTTACAATAGATTAAGCGAGGTACAAATTGATTGAATTTAAGAAGGGAAAGAGGAGAGTTAATAGGATCGGAAATGCGTTGTTGAGGAGAAAGAGATTAATAGGACAGAGGAATCACTATGGAGGAGAAAGAAGATGAGTGGGTCAGTTGTCAAGATACTTTAGGAACAGTTGAGTTTTTAGACGTTTCCTGAATTCCTCATAAGTAGTGGGCGAAAGCAGTTGATCTAGGTCTTTACCCCACAATGCTGCTTGATGTGAAAGAAGGTGTTCATGGTGTTTTTTCAGTTTACAACCTCTAACTGGGGGGGAAACGAAGTAGGATGAGAGCTTCTCTTGTGTCTGTTGGCAGAGAAGGAGAAAAGGTCAATTCTGTATTTAGGGGCAAGTCCATGATCTTCAGGAAAGGGATGAAAAGAGGGAGATGAAACGAAGAGATGGATATATATGAGTGCGGTACTAAGGGTTGGATTTTTGTTTGCTGATACTGTTAAAAAGAGCACTCTTTAGTGTTAGCAGACTTGTGTGCATAACCTTTTTTCTTGTCAAATAAATATTAAAACAGAAAAGATGCAAGTAGAGGCACTCGTTAAGAGCGTTTTATGGACCACTACCGACTGTTGAGTTGATTGTGTATCATCGGTAAAACAAGGCAACGTATATTCCCTTTGGGCATTCAGAGGAGAGCTATAAATCCTCCTCTGTAACCTGAACTGTGGTAGGCTACTCCTGGTTGCGTGCAAGTTTGTTATTGCAATTGACTAAGTGCGAAAAGGCTGACTTAGATGTGGAGTGAAACAGAAGGATGTATGGACCCAGTGCCACTTACGCTCTTACTCTATTGCGCAGAGGACTGATCGAATTGGTAACAACGTGACTGGTCACCTTTCAACCGCTTGAAGTCTTTGTGATACTGTTCATTTGAGGTGAGTCTCTTGTAGGGAAAGTGACTGATTTTTGTTGCTGTCTTTACTAGTGTGCATGCAGACGAAGCAAAGCACAAATATGCAATGAACAGCGAGAACTGGGGTGAGCAATATAATATTCCCTCTATTCAATACCACTAGAGACTAATAAATGTCGCACATGCGGCGATGTCCTGTGTCATGGTTG